>NC_143395.1:254108988-254411715 GCF_052110815.1 Crocodylus siamensis
TTATACCCAGTATATATATATTCAATACACCCATAACTCTCGAAGCAATTTACAAAGAAAGTAGAGGGTATTATTCTCAATTTACAAATGAAGCAATTGACGCACAGAAGAGTGAAGACAGTTTGTTCAGTCTCACACCAGGTTGGTAGTAGAGCTTTAATAGGATCCCTGATTTCTCCAAACAGAACACGCTATCAGGGGCTCATTCTCATTGCTTGATCTCAGTTCTACTAAGCCATAATGATGAAAATCTCAGAAAAGGGGGCAGAGTGCAATTAGCCAATCAGGTCAGGCCCCATGAAGTGGTCTCAAATATAGACAGATTTCTGCTAAAGCAAACAGGCGATATAGTCAATCCAATATTTTAAAGAAAGTCTTTGTAATACGATAGTAGCTGCCTATTGTAACATGCTAGCTGGGAAGCTTTCAAAAAGGGAAATATGGGAATTGACCATGAGGGTAAGTGTTGCTATTGCAAGATAATGTCAAGGTATATAAGAGTGCATACCACTTTTGCAAACTGGGCAGACAGAGGAAAAACCATCTAGAAATCAATGACAAAAAACACCTTTATATCACATCCAGTACTTGGGCTTTCTATCCAGAGGTCAGAGTCAAAATAGCTAAGCTAATAGTAACATTAAAAATTTCAACTCACACTTTCTCAATCCTGCTTGGGAACATGAAAGCATAATAATGAGCCTATCCTCCAGTGTCAATTCCATTTGACCTGGGTTGTGAACAAAGCAGATCTTTTGCATTTAGACAGCAATACCATCCAAACATCTCTCCCTAGCAGAGAATGAGCTTGCTTAGACCACCAAGCAAGATGCCAGTAGTTGTGTATCAACTTTCTGATAAAGGTCCATCCCATGGTTAGAATGATCTGACCAAGAAGCCTGACAAAACACTTTGAACGATAGCAGTAACAGAAGGGAAAGTAGCAGAGGCCAAATTTCAAATCCCTTAATAATGACTCTCAATCATTTAATTACTTTATCCCTGAACACCCAGAATCATAAAAGGATGGTTTCAGAGAAATCAGCAAAGTCTTGATACAAGTAACCATCTGGGACCAAATCTATGAAAAGCTGCTTAAGTGTGTAGTATTACCAAGAATCTGACCTCTGGCCTACAGGAGCTCATTCCTGACCTGGAAGGCCTCAGCAACCAAAAGAAGAACAAATGTGAACATACCCAGGATATTATTAATGCTCAAGTGAACCTAACTCTGAAGAGGAAATGCTTTCCTTCAGTGAGGAGAAATTTGAGACAGGGTGATTACAATGAATCCATACCAAAAGATAACTATTGATGCTTGCTTGCTCAAATTGGCAAGCATCCTTTGCTAAGTGAGACTTTAATAATGCCTCTTCATAATGACACCACAACTGCATTACTTTGGGTTGGTCCAGGGTTGGAAGCAAAAGGGATACATATGAGGAAACCCATAAAACTGCAGCTATCCACAGCGGAAAGTACATTACACCCTACCAGGAGGACAATCTACCAGGAGTCCAAGGTTGTCACTTTAAAAAGAGACAGTAGCCTTGGTACTTGAAACAATCAGTCTTTTATATGAAAAAGGTAGTAAGCTGAACACAGTGCTCAGCTAAAATAGCTACTGGACAGTTAACTTCTTCCATATGAAGGTTTTCATTCAGAGAATCCTGATGAGCTTAGCCCTACTGCCTTTTCTGCTTGGCAAGCCAATAGAGGAGATAGTGAAACCTTGTGCCATTGGTATCCCAGAATACCACCATCAGTATTACGGCAGGATTCCTCTCTGCATCTTTTCCAGTCACCAATAACAAGCCCTGAAGAAAGTTAAAAAGCAGGTAAAAAGCAGCATGGGGATGGTAAATATAAGGAAGGAGATGTGACTGCCTGTAACAGGAGGATAGAAACAAGCTGAGAAAGGGACAGGAGCTACAATCACACCTCTGTTGAAAGAATCTGCAGGATCCTGTAGCCAAGGTACGATGTAGTCTTGGGGTCCTAATTTTGCTCTTGCTGCTTCTGGAAACCAAAACAGCAACAGTGACTAGGAACGCCTTATTTCATCTGCAGCTAGCCAGGAAATTGTGCCCTTTCCATTTGGATGTGGAACTTGGCTCAGTGACTCCACGCTTTCATCACCTCTAGGCTCAACCATTTTGCAATGCACTCTTGCTGGAGTTAACCACAAGCAGCACTCAAAAGTTGTAGCTGGTTCACAAAGTAGAGGCTTGTTTTGTAGGAGGGACATGCCAAGGAAAGCACTTCACACCAGAGCTCTGCACTCCCCCTGGACTCCTAGTCTAAATATGAATTGGCTTGTCCTTAAACTTTAAAGTCCTGAAAAGGCACAGGCCTAAAATATCACACAGGGCATCTTCCTCTCCTGTACCCTGACTGTGATCAGCAGGGACACTAGCATTTAATTAATTTAGCAGCCCCATTGCCTTTCAAAGTCAATGGGCTGAAAAATTCTTATGTTACATAGAATTATTTGAATATATCTATCTATATAGATATAGATATCTATATATCTATCTATAGATACACACACACACACATACACACTATATAGATATCTATATCGATCAATTGATCAATAGATAGATAGATATTACTCTGGTTAGTCTATAAGGTGCAAATCTACCCTGTCTGCTGCTAAATGAAATCCTCAGGGCTGGGAGGGAAATGCCCTCAATAGAAGACTCCAGGGATGTGCTTTGCTTGAGAGCAATAGGCTTGGAGTCCCAGGCACTTGTTAAGGTCTAGTCACACATTACAAGCAACATATGCTAACTCTAAGGAATGTTAGGCAATGTTAAAGTTAGCATGTGCTGTGAGCAATTGCATGTCAATGCTAAGTACAGACAGTTCAGCCTGAAGCTGAATCAAGTCAGTCTTCACGGGTTAATCTAAGCTGCGTAGACTGAACTGATAAGCATGTGAACAGACATTCACTTTGATTCTGGAAATACAACCACATGCTGTAGTGGTTCAGGCCAGAAGCCAGGGGCACTAGAGCACACTCCCCTGCTTGGTTGGAAAAGACAGCTTGGGCCAAAGCTAGCCCACCCTCCCTTCAAGGGGAGAGCAGGGGTTGTGGGGGAGATGCAAAGCACCCTGGGATGCTGTCGGATTGTGAGTTAACTTGAATCTGGAGGGGATTTGGGAGAGAAGTTCAATAAATGGATTTAAGCTACATCAGTTAAGTCTAATACTATATCCATCCAGGTTTATCGTAAACTGGTTTTAGCTATTTTGAAAGCAGTTCATGTGCACTGAACTTCTGTTGTGTTACAGATTTGAACCAGTTTCCAATCATGCCAGTTTATGTGCAATTTCTGTTGCTAGCCTAAGGGCTAATATTCTTTCTAACATGCACAACTCTTATTTGTCACTAGAGGGCTAGCAAGCAGGGGTGTGGCTAGGAGCTGCCAAGCCTGCTCCATGCCTGCCCAGCTCACCAGTTGCAATATAGGCTCTTCTGCTCAAAGATCAGACCCCTCCTGGATCCAATCCATGCTGCTGCCCCTGACATATCTGAATCAAGTCTGCACCACCCTCACCAGGACCTGCAGTTACCTGGCAGGTCAGTCCCCAGCCCTTTCCCCTCTCTCCCCTCTGACCCTTCCAAGCCTTTCCTCCCATTCCCACCTACCTGCAGCTGCCTGACTGTCCCTGGCTGTCAGTCTAGGGCAGTAGAGTTGTGGAAAACAGCTAGACCACATGGCAGGGGGAGGGGGGAAGCAGGGAAGAAGGAGAGACTTGGAGCATGAGATACTGCATACTGCAGGAGATTCTGCATGCCTGAAAATTGCTGGTATTAGCCTTGTGGAGCAGACTGATGTTACTGCAACATGGAGCTGCCTAACATCAGCTGGAGATAACCTCTGCCTGAAGAGTATCATCTCTGAGACACTCAGAGGGTACTTTCCTCATTTTTTCCTGACTGAATGTGTGGACACTCCAATCTTAAGGGCATTCAGCACATTCGAAAGATGATGTGTAGCTACAGCCTTACATACATGGTGTCAGAAACCAGCCTACAACCAGCTGTCCTACTCAAGGGCTGATGAGGTTGAAATCCCTGCTGCTTTGCGGCGCTGTAGACTAGAGAAGGAGCACCACCACCTTGTCAGAGGGGACTCAGTGGATCACTGTGTCAGATTTGGTTTCTCTGCTTCAGATTTGGAAGCGGCACAGAGCACATCTTTCTAGTGTGCCAGAGGCATAGAGACAGGGGTGGATTCAGGGGGGAGTGAGATGGTGCATTTGCACCCCCACTTTGCTTCCTGAGCCATGCAAAGTTGAAAACCAACTGCTTGCCAGTGGCAGCAGCATTTCTAATCAGGCAGCTCTGACTTCACTTGACTTCGTGGCTCATTATAATCTACCCAATTCCTTTTAAACTCTTCCTTCCATAGGTGTTAATGAGCCCCTTTCCTGTTTAATGTTCTTGATTTTCTATTAATCAAGCTAGTTCGTCTTCTGCAATTTTACAGTCTGTTATCTGCTCCTGGTAATACAGCTCTTCTTTCACAGCCCTGCAGATTATTTTTAACTCTATTGAAAAACATTGACTCAGGTGTGGAAACCTTAACTTGGGTGAACGTTAACTTAAGTGTGGAAATAACTTTCAGTGAAGCATTAGATGTACTATCAGGATGCTCAAGAAGGTTAGATTTTGTTTTAGGAATCTGAAGAATGAGATTTACGTTGAACTCTAATGACTACAAGAGTAATGAAACATACTTTGATTATTTTTTACCTAGTTTGTTGTGTTTTGTAATCATATATGGTATAGCAAATTAATTCACATTCCAATAAAGTTACATTTGTTTTCACTTCAATCTTAACTCAGTATTATAGATCTGAGTCCCTAACTTATTAGTAAAGCTTCTAGTTTCTTTTTACCTGGAAAAAATATGCGTTGTATTACGTGTGATAAGATACCACTCCATCTACACCCTCATTTTCAAAATCCTAGATCTGCCCATGGGAAGAGACCTGCCTGTCTGATTGTTTCTTCCACAACCTCCTCGTTCCCTGTAAACGCGTTGTGACAGAATATTATGACCCTTAAGTGACTTAGGAGGCATCTGTCTCCTCTATAGCAGCCTATCACACAGACTTTATCTTGGATAATTTACAGGTTGCCTCTTGATAGAGCTTTGTGGGCAGATGGAGGATCCCTTCTCCATGCCCTGAAGCACAACCTGCCCACTTGCTCCTGCTGCATGGGCACTAAATCCCAGATATGAGAGCACACAGTTTTGTGAGAGCAGCACTCAACATGTGCCCTGTGCACTGTTCATGTGGTTATTGGCATGAGCTCAGCACCTGTCTGAAATGGCTACATTGCCCCTTCTCAGGATATAGCACACATGGTGCAGGAGTGAATGGGCAGGGGATGCCCCTATGCACGGCATTGAAACAACATAAACGTGCCCTTAAAGACCACATACAGTATCAAATTCCTATATAATACTTGACCTTTTGACTAAGATAAAGTTTAATTAACAGAAAATTCTGTTTTTCCAATCCCTAAATTCAGTTTGTTTTTGTTTCCTGGGGATACAGTTATACCAAACAGTGAGATTTGCAGATGCTCTGTCTAGGCATTGCTTCTGTGTCTGGGTGTCTTTCTGTTCAGCCTCCACAGTGAGTTCATGACTCTGAACTAATGCAGTGCAGACACATCTGCAGTTTTATTGGTACAGTCATTGTCACTGCGAAATAACCTGTTGAAATCCCACATTTGGCCTTACGCTCCACTAGATGGCATTGCTCTGTTTGGCTATTTGGATGTAATGCAATAACTGTGAGAGACCACATCTGCTCATTGATTTGAGGAAACAGTAAAGACAGTTAAATTTGTGTGGGGAAAATCAGAAAACCAAATGGCAAAAATGGGGGCATGCATGGTACCCTAGGCACATGAAATGCGGTAGAAGAGATGCACAGTAGTAGTGCTACCAGGATGAACTGCCTCTGTCATTGTGGCTGATGGTCACCATTAACCCATTCCAGCCTCTCAGTCCCTCTCATCCCAGCTCTTCTAGTATAGCTTTGCATGCCATAAGACGGAGAAAGAAAAGAAAGAAGATGAATAGGAAAGGAGAGGAAAAGAGGAGGATGGGGAACACAGAGAGCCCCTGATGGGAGAATGGGTATACTGAACCCCTGTTGTGGGGAGAAAAGGAGATACTGGGATGAGGGTGGAAATGGAGGTCAAGGAAATCAGAAAGCATAAGAAGGGACAAATAGACATGCACAGTTGCTTTCATTTGGGCAGTTACTGGAAGGTGGGACTCTCTGATTAGTTCAGGGAATGGAAACATCTAGGCAGAGAGACTTGGGGATCCTGGGGGGAGGGGAGCAAGCACTGGGGAGAGAACAGGAGTAAGTACACACAGTGATTCCCTGGAGTGGGACAAAATGCAAATGCCTGACATGAAGAAGAAAGGGAAATGGGCAGCACATGAGGGAGAGGCAGGAAATGGGGTGCTAGGTGCTCCTGTAATAATGGGTGATGGGAGGAGGGTGACACAGAGGAATTTTGTGTGCGAATGAAGAAAGCAAAGAATCCCTGAGCTGCACATTGTACTCTACTCACAGAAGCAACAGTGTTTAGCCCCCTGGTTCTGTAACATGATCATCCTCCTATGCACATGCACACCTCTTTCTGACTTTTTCTATATGGGTCTCTCCCCCCTGCCCCAACGCAGCACCATTAATTTGGTAATGATTGTCTTGAAAATCAACAGAGCCAGCAATATCATGGTTGTCAGGGATCAAGCTGAACATGAAGGAGGAAGTCAAAGGCATTTGTTAGACACTTCAAAACCAACAGGAAATGTTTCCAGGGTCCCTATCAGAAAGACAGATTTTATACATCACTCACCTGTATAAACAGACACAAAGGATTTCCCACCCAGAAAAATGAAAGGAAAAAAAATCCTTCCCAACTGTAGTTACTAATCCCTCTTAGATAAGGTTGGTATAGTCAAGAAAGGAGAAAATTCCCTTCCTCCTATCCATCTTGTTAATTAAGTTCTCATTTTTCACTATACCTTTCCAGCTGTGAAATGCTTACCAGCAACCTCTTAAAGACCACATAAACAGTTTACATGTTTTTTTGTGGGCCAAATGCTCTTATATTTGGGTGCACAATTGTGGGCTCTACCTACATGACTAGTGGAAGTAGTATTTGGCCTTTGAAGGTAAATGGCATACTTCATTTCATTCATGTCCATTTTGAGCACTGCATACTGTTGTTATTCATAACTATTGTCTTGCAAGCCAACAAACCCAGAATCTCGCAGGCCTTCTTGCAGTCCATTTAAAACATTTATTTTAAAAAATCAACTAACGGTGGACTCAGTTCCTGCCACCCTTACTCATGCCTTACTACACAAGAAGCCTAAGGAAACTAGCATAGTAGGGACAGAAGGTAGGGCAGGGGAGCATCGACCTACTTTGTTGGGTGCTAGCAGAGGTGTAAGGAGCATTTTCAGCACCCTGGGCACAGCAAGCAGGGAGGAGAGGGATGGGATTATGCTAACCATTGGGCAGTGCTGGGGCAGGGGGGAGAGGGGTGGAGTGGAGACCCACCTGATCAGGCAGGGGGGAGAGGCCCACACCTGCCCCCAAGATGCACTGTTGAGTGTAAGGCTGTGCCTGCCCAGTTCCTATGCTAGTTACCCCAACCTAATTATCCTAGTTATGCTGCTGGATGCTAGCAACGCTCAGATCTGATGAAGCAGGTTGTTCCCTATGAAAGCTCACCTCTCTGAACCAGTCAGTCTCTAAGATGCAACACCTCTCCTTGACTTCAGACTAACACAGCTAACCACCGCTGCGCAATATCAGTCACAGTCCTCCACCAATCATTCACAGATGTTGGGGCTTTTTAGGTCAGTTTTCTACTCAAAGAGAGATGAGTGCTGCAGAGTCTGGGTATTTTTTTAAACAGCTTATTTTATTTTCTGTATATAAACCCTGCTCCTTGATGAGAGGTGGTTACAAACAGCACACAGGAAATTCCTTGGTCCAGGAGATTCAACCCATCCCAGTGCCTGGGCCTGGTTCCTAGGGAGCAGCTCTGCCCCGAGGACTGACAAACGTTCACATTCTCTTGCTGCTTGACAGAGCTCTCTCAAAAAGACATCTGCATGACGAGACTAACAGTATTTCTCCCAAGACTGCACAGTAATTTGCCCACTAAGAAAAGGGAATCGTGTTAGTGTATGTAACAGTGCCATCTAGCGACACCTGCCATAACAACATTATTCACTGAGAGTAAGTGTGACAGAATCTAACCCCAAATCTGAAAGGAGGTTAGAATCCCATTTTGGCAAAATGAGCTCTTATTTTAAGAGTGATGATCAGAAAATAATGCATTTGTGACCAATGTGCTCTTACGAATAAAACAAAACTATCAAAATAAAAATCAGGGCTGCTACAGGCATAATTCACCATTTTATGGTGGATAACATCAGCATCTGGCAGAGGTACAACTGTAACAGACAATGGGATTTGTACATGTCAAGCGGGATTCCAAAGGCAGTAAGCTTTGACTTAGCGTTGTTCCTGTTGAAGTCACTGGGAAATTTACTACTAACTTCAGCAGGAACAAAGTTAGGCTTATGCTGAGTGATTATGGAAAATTCCACCTGCCATTCCTAAGGACTGTATTGATTCCATCTCAGATCATGTGAAGGGAGTACAGGATCATTTAGTGCAATAGATGGGTCTAAACATTTAACTGAGAGATAATGTATTGGTGTTTGTTGCTCAGGAACATCTAATATAGTTCTGGAGGTTTGTATGACTAATAGAAGCTTGCTTTTTATTGTGCACAGCAAATAAGTTCTTGCATTCAGACCTTCATGTGGAGCTCACAGCAGGTTGGATTATACTATGTCTACGAAGTAAAGTAATGCTATTAAGAAAATGTTTTCAAGAACGTGTAAAACTTGTAGCCTGAATTTGAACTAATGTCACCAAACACTCTTAAGTGGATCCTCCTATATATCGAGGGCTTTTACAAATCACCTGCCTCCTTATCAAGAAGAAGTAAAAAATGCTGAGCACGTACTTCAGTTTGCTTTCCAACGGGAAGGGATTTAAGGATCTGTCTTTTCTTTTACACAAATTAGTTATCTAGATCTCTTATCTTTAGGCAAACTCAGAATGTGACCAATGAGAGCTGAAAAAATATTAAGCCATGAAGACGATGTTGACATAGTCTGTAAACCTATAAAAAAGTGTAGAAATGTAGAGTTAAGACTAAAACGCTGTCCTTACTTCACCTCACCTCCCCTCCCCCCTGCCCTGCAATCTGACATATGTTTTTGTGGCAGCAAATACTACATGCACAAAAAGAGAGTATTAGCTGGAAGCTCCACTCTCATTTGGGTTTCCTAGGGTTTGAATGTGTTATATTTGCAGAGTTGCTTTTTTTCTGACAATAACAATGAAAGAAATAAAAGAAATACCATGGGGGGGCAAAATAGGTGTGATATTTTTGTAGAGCACATGAGTAATTTTAACCGTGAGTCATTTTTTTAGACTACTTGTTTGAGTAAAGTTACTCATGTGCATAAACATTTGAAAGCTTTTGTCGCTAGGCCCAGATCCTGTAAAAATTTGCATATACACTGAAACAAACATTTTTCTGTTTCTTCCACAAGTAGGACTACATGTGCCATTTGCAAATCTGAAATCAAACACAGAAAATCTCAAAATTTGTGGTGAGTCCTTTAGAGTGGCCAGTTTCTAACTATGTACAGCCTTGCAGCTGGCTATTCGTAGTATGAAATGTTTTGGGATGGAAAAGCATTACTACAAAAAACACACACCAGGGCTAGGGATAGAAGTTACACATTAACTGTTTTAAACCTGTAACAGAATAGAAGTTCAGTGCACATAAACCAGTTTCCAAATGGCTGAAATTGGTTTAAAATAAACCTGGTTGAAGGTGTTACCAGACTAAAATGGTTTAAGAAACTTATGTCCCGGAGCCCTACTTGATTCAGGTTAAATCAGAGTCCCTCAGCATTTTGCAGCCCTGGGCTAGGCTGTCTGCTCCAGAGAGCAGGGCTGGCCCCGCTTCTGTGGAGCAGTGAGGGCTGGCTCACTGGTTAGCTCAATGGCCCCACCAGGCAAACCCCTACTAAGGCCTGGGAGGGTGGTTAAACTTCCCTTCCCCCAAGTAGGGAGCTTCCCTGCCCTGCTTACTTAGTGCTGGCTGCAACTGTAGACTACAAATCCCAGAGGCAGCTGGAAGCAGGAAGAGAAAATGATGAGCAACCCTGCAGAGCCCTGCTACTGAGAGTCTGGACTGCAAATCCCAGCAACCTTGGAGGCAGCAGGAAGAGGAAATAAACACAAAGCCCATGCTGGCTATGTGCTAGAGAGCTGTGTTGTAGTGTTCCCTGGCTTCTGGCTTGAGCTACTGCAAGTATGTGGCTGCATTTCCTGAATCCAAAGTGAATGTCTGTTCATTAGCTTATGGGTTCAATCTTTGCAGCATAGGCTAATCTGCAAGGGCTGAATCAATTCAGCCTTAGGCTTTTTGGCTGTTTGTACTTAGCCCAGAGCAGCAGTTCAAATGTTAGTTGTTTCTTTCAGAAGTGCTGTAAGACATTCCTATTTGTGCAGGTGTTTAGCAAACAAAGCCAGGTTGAGATATGGTTTGAGGAGTGGTCCCTGTTTTATGTTGACATTCCTGTTGCCTTTTAAGTTGTTTTGTTCTCTTGTCACTCTCCTGTTTTTATAAGTTGTTCTTCTCTCTTGCTGGAAATCTCCCTGAGCCTTCATTGGGAAGGATGGCATATAAATCAAATAAATAAATGTGTTTTGTTATGATAAGTGGTATATACCTCACACCTCTCCAGGGCTGGAAAGATGTAATAGTCTTGCTTAGAACCAGGCAGGAGGATGAGCCCCACCTGTAGGAACTGCCAGACTAGCCGGAAGGTACCACCGGTGGCTAATTAAGAAAGGAAAGAAAGCA
Source organism: Crocodylus siamensis (assembly GCF_052110815.1). Lineage (NCBI taxonomy): Eukaryota > Metazoa > Chordata > Crocodylia > Crocodylidae > Crocodylus > Crocodylus siamensis. Next base: position 254,120,006 of record NC_143395.1, read on the forward strand.
GGGATTAACCAGGCCTCCTCATCTTTGCATCTTGTGCTGTGTGGGAAGAAACTGGGTACTTTGGATGTTTCATAGTTAGTAGGGTCAGAAGGGACCTGAGCAGATCATCAAGTCCAACCCCCTGTCATGGCAGGAAAAAGTACTGGGGTCAAATGACCCCAGCAAGGTGATTGTCAAGCCTTGTCTTAAAGACCCCCAGGGTAGGAGCCAGCACCACTTTTCTTGGAAGCTGGTTCCGGATCCTAGCCACCCTGACTGTGAAGTAGCACCGCCTGATGTCTAGTCTGAATCTACCCTCTGCTAGCTTGTGACCATTATTTCTAGTCACTCTTGGTAGTGCTTGGGGGAACAGTGACTCCCCCAGTGCCTGCTGGTCCCCTCTGACTAGTTTGTAACAGGCCACAAGATCCCCCCTCAGCCTTCTCTTGTGGAGGCTGAACAGGGTCAGGTCCCTCAGCCTCTCCTCATAGGGCCTGCCCTGCTGCCCCCTGATCATGTTAGTGGCCGTCCTCTGGACCCTCTCCATGTTGTCCACATCCCCCCTGAAGCGCGGCGCCCAGAACTGGACGCAGTACTCTAGCTGCGGCCTGACCGGTGCCGCATAGAGGGGGAGTATGCAGCACAGAGGGGGAGCCTGGTCTGTGATGTAAGGAATGGTTGGCCATGCTTTCACTATCTAAACGAACAAGGCTTTTAGAGCAACAGGAATGGAAATTGGTGCCTGTAACCAGCAGTTATCTCTAAGGAAAAACCTTTCCTCCTTTTAGGCCCACATCCTGCAAATCACTCTGTGAGGTGCAGAGACCCACCCCATCAGGAATCCTACCATTTTAATGATGTCACAGACTTGGAATGCAAGAAAAAGCTTCGGTCACAATGGGTAAATAAAAACTATGTTTTTTTAATTGTGATTTTAAAATGTATTTGAAGCCTGCCTCCACTCATCGATTATTGCAATGATTCTCAGCTAGGGTGCCTTGAGATCCTTCTGGGGTTTCATGGGGTGTCTCACAGTGTTAGCACAGTTTGGTATTCAAATGTGATTCACAAGGTAAACTCAGAGATTTCAAATAGAAATCCATAGACCAAAATCCACTCTGCCCTATTGTAGTCTTTCTGACTTTTTTGCAACAGAAGTATTGCTCTATTTTTCTGTAGTTAAAAACTGAGTGAAAACTAAGAGCTGACATTTTCTGAGGGGTACCTTGAGTCTAAAAAAGGTGGAGAATTATAGGTCTATTAGTATGTGGTAGAGGTCATGTATAAGCCATATCTCAATGGAGTGATCTAATGCTATAAGATATGGCTGTAGCCTTGTTGATATTATACACCATTTAAAGGAAACAGTATTGTATATGGCTAGAGACTATGATACTTTTGTGCACTGCACTTTTTAAAACCCCCGAAACTCCATCTGTGTGCAAATTTTTGACACCTATTGTGTCTGACCTAGAGGAGAGTTGCTCTGTGATGTCTCCTGAAGGTATCTCTCATGTTGTCTTGCCTTCCTTAATGTAATCACCATTATATTAGAGAGAATACCTGCTCTGTTCCATGAATCTGAAATACAATGGCAGTGTTAAAGTGTACTTTACTCGCCCACCCAACCCCCAGCATCAGCAAGCTTCCATTTTCATTTCTCATGTGAGACTGTTCACTCCCTGAATATGCAGTATATACTGCTGTTTTCTCAAATGTTGACTTTCTCAAATAAGCATCCCACTCATGTGACTAGAATCTCATCTGGACAGAAAAGGTGGAAATCTCCAGCTGGGGAGAGTTTGTAAATAACCTCTCTGCATTCCCTTAACCCATGGTTTGTTGCTGCATGTGTAGAGGGAATGAGCTAAGTCATTACATACTATGGAGAAGGCATTTTGAATAGACTCCAATTACAAAGAGCTGGGGAAGTTAGATGGGGTTTGGGTTGGGGTATGAGCACATTGTTTCAAGGACACGGGCATCTGCACAAGGAGCTAGGATGAACACTTGTCCCTGTTTCAGCTTGCTGGCTGGCATAGCAACTGTAGGAAAACCAAACTACCATGTTGAATCCTCTTGTGAGTTAGGAAAGTGACTTCAACTCCAACCTGTGCAAGTCAGGTCACTTTAGCATTGTTCAGTAAAGGACAAACTTCATTATAATAGTGAAATAACAACAGAAAAAAGTACATGGGGAAGTCCAGGGTCATAGAAGTGTGTCTGTAGCACTTGCTTCTGCAATCCCCGGGGTATGCGCAGACATTACATTTAGATTGACCTAGCTGGGTAAGTTGATTTAAGTGCTGATCTGTGCAGATGTTCAGGGATGTTAAATTGGGCAAAAAATGGTGGGCCTGATCTAAACTGGTTCACCTGAGGAGGTGAACTAAATTAGACTGGGAACAGGTTAGCTAAATCTACCAAACATATGCACACATTTGGACAGCAGCCCTGGAGCTGGGAATCATAGAATCATAGAAAATTAGGATTGGACAGGACACAAGGAGATTATCTAGTCCAACCCTCTGCTCAAAGCATCCCTAAATGGATCATCCCAACTAAATCTGTCTACCCAGGTCTTAAAACCCTCCAAGGATGGAGAGTCCACAACCTTTCTGGGTAACCTGTTCCAGTGTTTTACTACCCTCCTAGTGAGAAAATTCTTCCTAATATCTAACCTAGACTTCCCTTGCTGCAACTTGACATGGTTGCTCCTTGTTCTGCCATTTCTTGCTGGGGTGTAGACTCCATAGGGCAGGGGGTGATTCTGTCACCCCTACTAACTTTACACCTAGGGTTGGTACCCTGCTTCCCACCCCAAGTTACTTTACTGGATCAGGGCTCACTGATCTTAGCTGCAGGGAAGCTGTGCAGATCCTGTAGTGTTTTATAAACTAAGTGAAATGTGCTATTGTCGCCTTCTAAAATCCTGTAAGATTTACTTTCCTGACCTTATGATCAAATCCCCACCCTAAATTAAAACTGGAGTCTCGTGGTGATGACTTTTTTATGAAATTCCAAGTACTAAATTTGTCAAGTTATGGCTAAGGGAAACACATCGAGCATACACCCATTAAATGTCTGTGTGCTGGGAAGTAACTTAAGATGTCTGTTTGTTTGTCCAGTAGCTTGCAACCTCTGTAGAAAGCAACCACTGTTAGAGGCCCTGATTGTACATGCTTCTGAAATGTCAGTGCAGAAGCTCATGTAGCATTTCCTAATGATAATCCCCATTGGGTGCAAGTGCTAAAGGTAATACCCCCACACACTCGATTAATGCTGACATATTCTGAGCAATAGAGAGAAGTGGTACACCCACATGGTCAAGGATGCCCCATGCTGGAAGTGACTTGCCACCGTAAACTTGCATAATTCTGCTGGAATTAATGGAGCTCTGCTGCTTTATACTACAGAAAGAGGGTTAGATGTATTACTGTACCAGTGGGACTGTGACACAAGCACTGTATGCTAAACTTAAACTATTGGATATGGTCCTTAGATGAGATGACAGCAGATTGTTATTGGCCATAATAACAATGGGCAAAGTGGCAGAACACCCAGAAGGCAAGGGCAAAGGGCTACTGATGTAACACTTTCCTTAAATCAGAGCAGTCCAACTTCTAAGTGGCCAGGGGCTACACAGCTCACCTTGCAAGCAACGCCCCACTACACTGCAAATTGGAAGTGCCCCCTTTCCCTCTGCTCTTCATGTGAGCATCCTGACTTCACCCTCAGCTCCCTGACCACAGGTATCGCCAGCCCTGTGGGCTCTGCTGTCCTGTCCAGCCCCACTCCCAGGGGCAGGGGCATGAAGTGACACCCAGAGGCAGAAGAGAAGCCTGCAGTTTCCAGGTACTACTGCAGTCAGAATTATGTGGGAAAAGTAGGGGGAACCATACATCTTGGTTTGGCCAGGGTGGTCCTAGCCAGCCAGTAACAATTAAAATGGGGTGCAGAATGGCAGGAGCTGTGAAATAAGAAGACCTAAGAAATGGCAAAATTGCCCCAAAATAGGTTAGCTTAATTACTGAAATGACCATTAACACTGATTGTTACTTCACATGTGATTTTTAACACTTGTGAAGGAAAGAACAATGGGTCTTAAATGGGCTATTGACTCCCTGCAGCTGCCTGGGGGTAGGACCCAGTGTCCTGGATTTCACATTGTCCCATCTTGACACCCGAGGGAAAAATGATGGCTAGGTGGTGCACAAGGGCTGTACATTGACCCTTTGCAGGCTGCATGTGACCTGTGGGCTGCCAGTTGGACAGCCCTGACTTAAATAAAGCCTTGGGTCCCAAATGAGGAGCTATTCCAAAAAGCTTAATTTTTACATGGAAGGGAAAGTGTCAGAAAGTGGAGCTAATCCAACTGTTCACTGGGGAGAGCTGGCAGCAATAAGATGAGAGCACCAAGTCAAGTAGATTATATTATTAACAATCTAGGGGGAGTAGTTAATTGTACAGTAATACAGGTGCAGGAGGTAGGCGATGAAGACAATGCCTGGAGCTGAGCAAGAGTATTTGTCTAAGGTGCATTGCCAATATCCTGCCAAGAGACTTGCACAGCTTCATTTCCTTCTTTGCCTGAGACAGCAGGCTTTGTAGGTTAGGAGTTTGTTACAGCAAGAAGGATGTTGGACTGAGGAGTCTTATCATTTGTGCTCCAAGACAAAGATGCTTTCTCATTATCCTCACTGTGGAAGGAGGCAGTCCCACTAGGCAAGAAAATGTATATGAAGAGTGAGTGCTGGAAGTGTTTCCCTTCTTCCTGAGAATGAACGCTATCTAAATGTTCAGGATATTTAACCTGAAGAGCAGAGTTGAGAGCTCTTGTAAGAAAGACCAATACCTCTTGGGTTTCTGTTCTAGAAAATATTTTGAAAATATCTATCCTTCGGGATAAGGTTGGTTTGAAAGCTTTTGTTAAGTGTTTTTATGAGCTCCAGGGACAAGTAATCTTTGACAGGAATGATTCAAGAATATCTACAGAAGAGTAAACTCCACATGCAAGTAGAACTAGCACCACTTTCTTCTCAATAATGCAGCAGTTTTAATGTGGAATGAGATCTTTTCTCCCTGGCTCTTTCCTCTTGTATGTCCAAAGCCTAAGGGTGGAATCAGCAGTCTCCAGGTTTTTCCTTCTCTTCACATTTATTCATAACCTGCCAAGGACCTCTGGATCTATGTATGCACAGCAGGTAGAGGTTGTGGCTGGAGCAGAACGTACATACTGTATTTACTTAAATACAACATGCATCTTTTCTCTAGGAATTAGCTACTGATAATTGGGGTGTGCGTCTTCAAGGAAATGCTGGGCGCAGAAGGCCGCCTTCTACAGGAGCCAGGATACCAAGCCCTTCTTCAAGCCTGGTAGGCAGCCAGTGGCATCTGCCAAGCCAGCTGGAGTAAAGAAGCTGGGCAGTTCAGCTCCATCAGGTTGAGGCCCTCAGCTGACATGGCAGGCACTGCTAGATCCAGGAGGGATGCAGTGGTGCAGTCTCATCCTGCTTTGATTCCTGCTGCACAAAGTTTAAAATCAACTACATGGCAGGGCAGCAGCAGTCAGACAGCAGTGAGGGAGACACTTGACTTCATGGGAATCCACCTGAATCCTTCTAAACTCTTCATTCCATAGGTGTTAATGACCCTTTTAATGGTCTTGATGTTCAACCAAGGGCATTATCCTTTCTTCTGCAATTCTTCTGTCAATGAGGAACTAAGCTGCTCCTGGTAGCAAGTTCCTTGCAGATTGTTTTAAACTCTAGCTAAAAACATTAACTCAGGTGTGGAAACCTTAACAAAGGTGAACATTAACTTAGGTGTGGAAATAACTTGCAGTGAAGCACTGTCAGAATGCTCAAGGCGGCCAGATTTTGTTTGAGGAGTCTGAAGAAAGATGTACATTTAATTCTACTGACTACAGGCTAAAGAAACAACATATTTTGATTATTTTGGCCTAGTTTGTTGTGCTTTATGCATCATATATGGTAAAGCAAATTCATTCACGTTCCAATAAAGTTATACCTGTTTTCACTTCAATCTTAAACTCAATACGATAGATCTGGGCCCCTAACTTGTAAGTAAAGCTTCTAGTTTCCTTCTAACTATTTTTCTGGAGAAAAATATACATGGTGTTATATGTGATAAGGCACCACACTATCTGCACCTCCCTTTTCAAAACCATAGATCTATCTAGTCTGTTAGCTCTACCCCAAACTGTCTGGTCCCTTTTCCCTGTGGGTGCTCAGCTGACTCCACACGTTCTGCTGCCTAGGATCAGGCCCTCAGCTGACCTGGCAGTCACTGCTGGCTGCTCACCCAGCTCAGGTTGAGAAGGGAAGGAAAGAGAAGGCCAGGCCAGGCCAGGCCAGCCCTATCCTACAGAAAGGTAAGTGGTTAACAGAGCAGATGAAGGCATGTGCTCTGACGTGCCCCTCCCCTGCATTGCAGTGGTCTATATTTTCCTTGCAAAAATACCATACTGACTGGTATTTTTAAGAAAAGATCTTTTTCTACTTTTTCCACCTTTCAGAAACAAAGTGTGTGCTATTTAGGGGTGTGTGGTATGTGAGAAAAGACGGTAATTTTTCCTCTCTTTATCCCATGGAGATAATAGATCATGGGTATGTATGAGCTCTTCTGCATAGCCCCTTCATCTACCCTGGACCTCTTCCCTGGGAGGAAGGCCACAAAATAAAGTGGCAGTACAGAGCATCTTCATGGGCACCCCTGGACTCCCCTAGTGTGGGAAATATTCTACTGGACAAAAGTGCTTAGCAAGGCAAAACCATCAACCTTTAATAAAATTGGATCATCTCCATGGGGATGTAATTATAGCTAGAATCATAACATCTTTTCTGTCTCTCCCCACCAGTCTTTCCTATGGAAGAGTGCAGGATGGTCTGTATGGGCTGCACAGGGACTATTGTTGCTATGTTATGACTGAAACCAGTCCAAGTTGAATTTGAACTAACAGAGATGATAGACTCTGGATCTAAACACAAAACCCTTCCCTCTTCCCACTACCTGCCAGAAGTCCTCAGTCTGATTGTTGGCTAACTGCCTCATATCTCTGTGTCTCTGTTTCCCTGTTTGTAAAAAAGGGGACAGTGCTTCCCCTCCCTCCAAAGTATTTTGTGATCTGTGAGGCTAGGTACAGACATCACACACAAACCAGCATAAGTGACCAAAAACAGAACAGCAGTTCATAAGAAAAGAGAAGTTTGGGGCACATAGACTGGTTTAAAAATGGTGGATCCTGGTCTAAGATAGACCTGAGAGGTGTGCAGAAGCAACCCCTGCCTTCTGGCCAGTGTAGACATCTGCATGCTCCTTCCCCATTCACTCCAGATCTAATCTATGCAGCTTAGAGAAACATGCGTAGGTTTGCTTGATTTTGTCTTGGGCTTTTTGAATGTCTGTACCTAGCCTGGGTGAACAGGTTAGGCATTCAATTAGATTTTTAAGAGTGAATCAGATTGCGCTTTCGACACTTTTGGAACATTTTAAACAAGCTGCACATTTTCATGAAGCAAAGTTACCAAGTAACTGCAGGATACTAACAGCAACATATTTCAGAAGAGGAATCATGCAGCCAAAGGTCACTATTTCACTAATGTTTAAACATTGTGTTTTGAAAAGCAAATGCATGCCCTTGGCTGCAAGCAGAATATGAAATGAAGTTTTAGTGAAACATTTCCAGACACCTTTTGTCTCACTGTACCTTGGAGATTTCAAGAAGTACTTGATAGCAGCCACTAGATGCCAGTGTGATCTGCTGGTTCAAGTCCTCTCTCTGCGTTTCGGTCTGTGGACCATTTTATAAAAGATCCTTGTGTTCTTGCCTACCTCCCTTACAACCAATGTCCCCCTCCGCGTTCAGGAATTTCAGGGACAGCACTCTTGCAGATGGGTTTCGGAGTCAAATATTGAATAAGTGCCAAGCACCCAGGGCTGGATTGGGTCACTGCATTGCTGTGAGCTCTGTCACTGAAAACTGAAAGGAATTTCACAAGCTGCAGCTACCAAAGTTCCTTTTGGGGTCATTGATTGAAACCTGAAAATGGGTGTGCAGATACTCAGTGGTGCCCCTTCTGTGTGGCCATTTTTTTTTTTTGTCCCTTCCTCTTCCCCCTTCAGTATGTTCTGACCTCTAAAAACATGGAGCATTCAGGTGCATCACAAACCTTGAAGATTTTCTTACTTGGGCGATCAGTGTGTTGTGTTTAAACACACCCTCTCATGCAGTTTGTTAATAACTTACCCAGTCTCCTTTGCTATGAGAGAGTTTTAAAGTATCTCACACTCTAGTGCTGGCGGCATGAGCGAAGTTAAGATCCAAGTGCTTCTACTCTGGCTCATGTCCTGCTGTTTGAGTGCCATGTTTTTGATGTTCAGATCTTCTTTTTTGCATACCCCCAAAAGTCAGGGATATCTTTGGCTTAGGCCGTTCTAAAGAAAGGAGCCAACCGCAAAATTTAGATCCAGGGTTCAGAATCTGCACATCCTTCCCCTCCACCCCCAACACACGCACAAGAAGGGTTTTCTGCTCCAGTGTCTCCGCCTAGCTCGGTGGCAGTGTTCTGCTGTGTCTGTTCACTCCTAATTCGTCAAAAATCCCACTGGCGCTATATGGTCAATCCTTGGCAGACTGCTGAAAACATTTTCATCCTACTCTTCCAGGGAATCGGATCATATCTTGTTAAAAGCCTGAGCAGCTTACTCAAAACGTACTCATCTGGAACAAATGGTGGTAGGCACTGAGAAAATGCTGAGGAAGGCTTTTTTTCCCCCCTTTTCCAAATGCTCTGGGTGAATCTCTAAAAATGTAGTGAAAATTCTACAAAATTGGGCTTTAAACAAATTCATCAGGTGTGTAATTTTTTTTTCTTTTTACCTTCCTTTCTTTTTATGTGTGTACTCTGGGAATTGTGAATGTTTAAGTGGAAGCCTGTTACTGTTCACTAAAGCAGGTTAGGAAATGCAAATTAGAGGCAAAATGCAACAGGGAAACCAACAACAACTTTTAACTTTTTTTGTTAATATGAGCCAGGTCTCCACCCTTCTGAACTCATGACTACATAAAAACAGTATTTAAACAAATGTCTTAGCAAAGTGTTCTTATTGGACTGTGGAAGAGTCTCCTAAAAGGTAATGCTGGAAGTCCCAGTGCTTGACTCATTGAATAGTGGGGTGCACAAACTACTAGCAAGTACACTGTAGGGAACAATTCTGGATTGGCAGCATATAGACTAGATAACCTAACTGGACTCTTTCATCTCTTATTTCTATTAATTCAAAATTGAAACTCCATTTTAGTGTGGACCAGAGAAATAAGATCAACCACTTCCACAGACCTACAATTTATTGCCCATTATAGTTTATAGGGCATTGGGGAAGAGTAATTCCTTAAACTATCTCCTTCTGTAATGCCTATAAACCCTCATTTCTTCTCATAAAAATAGTGGTTTTGTTTTTTTGCCTTATGAAACACTCAAGCCATGTCCATTACTAGCCACAGTAACTTCACAGACTTACAGCAGTTAAGTCTAGTTTCCCATCAGTATTGCCATCCCAAATCTTTCTGTGACTTTGTTTAGGCCTGAAATTTATTTCTGAATTAGAAATTCTTGAAGGATAGAGAAATTGTCTTTGCTTGTCTGCAAGTGGACAGTATAGTATGTTTATGGTCACAATGAATAATAAAAATTGAGGGAGAGTAGCAGAACAGCGATTAGCAGTCTTCTCCCTCACGTGAGAACTCTTTACGTGAGCCAAGAACAATTTTCATCTATTTTGACCTGTTACCAGGTTTAGCATGATGGACACAACTAAATTTCAGCCCCAAGCACAAATGACTCTTCATGAATTGACCACGGATTGAAATTGTTCTGGCAGCAGTGATGGTTTTCAACCTGTGAAAGCCGACTATACTTCTGCCAACATTGAGATCAGAGTGATTTTTTTTTCCCCTTTTCTTTTATTCATGACCATGTAAAATTCTACATATCATCCACTACCTCAATGAAGACCAAGTGAAGTTGTTGGAAGATAAGGACACATGAATTAGCAGAGCGTGAAGTTCAAAATACAGAGACCTCTGTATCTGATTCACAGAATCTTCCAGTTGTACATACGTGAATATTCAAACTCCTTCATTTTGAATCTTTTGCTGGAGATCTTTTTAAAAGAGGCTTCACTGTGAAACTTCTGTTGAAAGGCAGCGATATGCACATTACTTTCTTTGTGAATCTAGGTACAGAGTAAGAATGCTGAAAGTATATGTGAGAGTCAAACTTTGTTTTGGACTCCAGTAATGCTGAGACACAGGAAAATAATAATGACACTCATATTTGAGTGTGACTACTACTAATACTGGAAATCAGTTTCCACATGTAGGGTTCAGGAAATGTGCCAAGGCAAGTTGCTGTCTACATTCCCTCCTACTGTCAGCCAAGGTGCTGCAATGATTTTCTGTTGCTTGTTCTGGTTTCCTTTGTAGAGGAATGCCAAGCTTGCCGTGGGCCATATCCTCTCAGGACATTAAGTCCAGCCTAGAAGACTGTGTGGGCCACTTAATGCAGTCCTTGTAGTGGAGTTTGGGATGACCAACCTTCCTACTGCCTTTTTCAAATTCGCTGTACAGAACTCTCTTACGCAGTCGATTGTTGTCCATATGTATGATGTGGCTGACCCAGGTCATTTGCCTCCATGCTAACATGGCTTCCATACTTGGCATGGCTGCCAGTCATAGTACTTCATTGACGGTGATTTTGTCAGAGTATTTACTTCCCATTATGCTGCAAAGGTAGCATTGTTGCAGGCCGTTAAGTTTTTTTGAGATGGCAATGATAAAGGGAGCAGGTCTCTAACGAGTATGGGAGACAAGGAAGTACAACAGTTCTGTAAACTTGGCATTCTGTAGACACATTGAAGCCCTGTCTTGTCCATAGGCTTTTTTGTAGGCAACCAAAAGCTGAGGCAGCTGACTTTAAGCCAGGAGTGGGCAGTTATTTCAGGAGGAGGGCCACTTACTGAATTTTGGCAAGCCATCGAGAGCTGCATGACAGGCAGCCAGGGGCAGATAAATATTTATTTTCTACATTTTTTAGGGGCCCTGTAGCCAGATAGAATGGCCTGGCAGGCTGCATTTGGCCTGTGGGCCACATTTTGCTCACCCCTGCTTTAAGCTGTGGTGAAAATTGTTTGTCAATGCTGGTGACATCAGTAATTGTGCTACCTAGGTAGCAAGAGGATTTGACATTTGTTTAATTGGCTTTGTTTAATTAGTTTTATTTCTGGTGGTGATGGAGGCGAGAGGATTTTGCCAGGAGGTGGTTGGTACAGGACTTTGGTTTTCCTTACATTAATACAGAGGCCAAAAAAGGAATGCAGCCTGGGTAAAGGAATTCAGTAAATGTTGCAGGTCATTCTCAGAAAGGGTGACAAACGCTGAGTCATCAGCATGAGGTATACTCTTTACTTCATTTTGTTGGGATTTACTTTTGGCCTTGAATCAGCAGAGGTTTAGAAATCTGCCATCAAATTGCACCGTTAGGGTAACACCAGTAATGGCAGTATGGGTGGCAACTTCTAGCACTCCAGTCAAGAACAGAGTAAATAATGCAGGGGCCAGCACATGGCCCTGTTTAACTCCCTGGACTACAGAAAAGGCATCAGATAAGTCAGAAACTGATGCATGGGCCTGCATGTTGTCATGGAAGCAATTGAGCCTAATTAATTTGTCTGGGCAGCTGAACTTTGCAAGAAGGCACCAAAGCGCAAAGCAACCAACAAAATCAAACACCTTACTAAAGTTGACAAATGCCATGTATAGGGGCATTTGTTGTTCAGCAGCTTTCTTGTGCAACTGGCATAGGGTAAATATGTCAGCAGTGCTGTGTGATGGGCAAAACCACTCTGGGATTCAGGGAGTACATATATCTACAATAACCTAGAGCCTTTTCAGCAACAGCTTACCAAGGGTCTTACAAGTGATGAGAGGAGTTAAATGCCATGATGATTGCACTACTCATATCTGTCTCCTTTGCACTTGTAGATTGTTAATCTGAAATCTTGGGGTAAAGTCTTGTTTTCTCAGCAGAAAGTAAATAGGTCTAGTAAAGCTTTGTGAAGTGTAAGATCACTGGATTTAAGCACTTCAGCTGGGATTTCGTCAGCTCCTGCTGCCTTTCCATTTTCCATTTCCATAAGTGCATTCATTAGTCTCCTCCAGAGTTGGTGGATCTTCAAATTCATATCAAACCGGTCTTTGCTTGATTGAGTCTACTATTTGATCATTTACACTCAACTCACAATAGAGAAGGACCACAAAATGTTCTTTCCATCTTTCTAATATCATACTGTGCTCAATCAGGAGGGTGGTGCTGTCAGTTGACAGGATTGAACAAGTATTAGCTCCTCGTGATCCATAAACAGACTTTAACACCTGAAAAAACCTCGGGTGTTACTAGTATCAGCGAGAGCTTGAAGTTCTGCTGCTTTTTTTCTCCAAGTGTCCTCCATCCCCTGCAACTTTATTTGCACTTCACATTTTGATTTCTTGAAGGCTTCTGCAGCTGTGAGAGAGGAGGGATTGTTCAGTTTAACCTGATGCATGGTCTGATAGGCCAAGGAGTGCTTGAATATTTCTTGAATATTTCCATTAAATCAGTCCATATTTAATTGATTTGGGACACCAAGAGCTTCTTTAGTTTTTGGATGCACTGCAGTTTGAAAGCTGCCCCATTTTTCATTGACAGTTCCACTTGCTCTTGCATTGACACAGTTTGATATTGCAACATGAGTGGAAGTTGCTAACTGGGTTCTCCCCTCTTCCATGCAACGTTTCAAAACATTAACACAACTTTTTGATTTTGGAGTAACCTTCTGTCTAGGAGTATGTATCCTGATGTTTAGTTTAGTACAAATAAACTGGTAATCCATAGAGCATTTTGTGCCTCACATAGCCCTGGCAATATAAACATCCCTCAGGTCACTGCAACAAGTGATGACATAGTCTAGAAGGTGCCATCTTTTTGACCGAGGGTGCTGCCAAGAGTAGAACAATTTTTCTGGCATGTTGAAATGGCGTTCATAACAGCAACGTCAAACTCTGTACAGTGTTAGGAATAATTCTCCATTTGTATTTAGAGACCCATGTCCAAAGTTTTGGTCTGCCTTGTAACCTGGCTAGTTGAAAGTATATTCTTCTTCTGTAAGCACATGGCTGTCATGTAGTCTAGTCTCGGATAATGGAGTGATAACTATTTGATACCTGTGTAGTTTTTTCACTACTAAGACAGTTCTGTGAACTCGATTTTTTTTTTTTCCTTTTTGAGTCAAGTAGTGTATGTGAAGGGAAGAAAACAGAGAAGGATGAAAGCTCCAGGAACATTGTACAAGAAGTACTTACTGTAGATACAGAAGGAAGCCCAGCTGGAGCATGGTACTGTGCTTGGAGAAAAAGAGTACACTTTCTACTGGTCAGGTTACAAGGCAGACCAAAACACCAGCCTACACAGGGCAGGACTCACAATAGCGAAATGCATCACTAAAAAACTACCACAGCAACCTGTGTCAATATCTGAGTGCCAAATGACATTGCTGATACCGCTGTCCCACAACAACTTTATGGGAATAATAAGTACCTATGCTCCAACACTACTTGCTCCTGAAGAAATGAAGACTCAGTTCTACAGCCAGCTGGGTGACACAGTGTGTCACAGCATTTTCGCAGTGTGTGCTCCCTCTGGATTACTAGAAGGAGCACGGGGATGGCTATTTCCAACCCCAGAGAGGGGCAGCCAGGGGAAGACTGCAACCGGCAGAGACGCCTGAGGCTTCCCCAGCCAGCAGCATCCCGCAGCCAACTGCAGGAGGAGAAAGTGAGCCCACTGGCCAGAGTGGTCGGAGGACCATCAGTAGAACCCTGGACACACCGTGCCAGGGGACCGGTTGAGGACAGTCAGGCAGAGACCACAGCAGCAGAGACAGAGGCTAGAAGCTGGCAGGGCAAAGTGGAGAGAGAGAGCAGCCACCGTGAGCGGGACTGTGAGTCTTCAGGGTCATTGCCCCTTTTTGATTTTGCTCTCCTGATTTTCTGTGGCTTTCTTTTTGGGTGGTGGTAGGGAGATTCATGAACTCATGACCCCTCTTACTGTGCCAAGAAGGCGGCAGGAAGGAAAGCCCCCTGCTGGCCAGAACCTGTGGATTCTGACCCAGTGGAGCTAAGGTAGAATAGGAACCCCAGAGAAATAGATTTAAGTTGATTGACTCCTGAACCGGGGATGAATTGGTTTCAGTTGATTGCCTGATGGACTCATAATAGACTGATCTAATTTGATGGACCCAGGATGAATAGGTTACATTTTTTGATTGTCTGATGGATCCTAAATTGATGGGCCTAACCTGACTGACCCAAGGACCTGGGATGCATTGATTTCATTTTGGTTGTTGGTGGGATGCTTAAAACACTGATCTAATTGGTCAACCCAGGGACCTGGAATGGATTGATCACATTTGGTCTGAGGGATCCTTAATGAACTAATCCAGAGAGTAACTTCCAAAGACATATTTGGTCAGCACAAAATCCAGGCCTAGACATGCATCATCCTGGATGTGGTAAAGGTGGGATGTAAGGAAGGAGAAGCCCCATGAAGAAAGCCCTCCCAGGGGGCCCAATGGAATCATTACCCATCCAACAGCCAGCTCCCAATAACTGAAAGAAATATAAATCCAGGCATGGTGGGTGAGAGGAACAGCTGAGATTGGTAGTGATAATATGGTGCAGTGTTCCCCAAGAGTGCACTCAGGTAAGACCCCCAGGCAGGTAGGAGCCTCAGCCTTCTAATATGCACTCCTCACAGTATACGAATGTTTCAGCATCTGATTGTCAGTTTTCGTCCATTTTTGTGATTGTTTCTCTCACTTAAAAAGGAGATCCTGCTGACTGGGGGAAACCAGTCAGGAGTTGGTGAGAAGTGAACCTTTTTTACCTAACTTCTATAGGGGCCTCCTTGGGTTGAGGCAGGCAGGTCTCCCGAAATAGGGCCACCTGGTTGCCTAAGTAGGACTTCACGTTCCCATCACCTAGTGTGAGTCATGCAACAGTCACACCTAGGTTGCTCATGTAGAGATCTTCCAGCTTCTCAGGCCTGTTGGCACAGCCTAGGAAACTCTCACCATAAGTCTTTTGGTGAAGGGTTAGTGGATGATGATAGTGAAATACTGGAAGAGAGGAAACTGTTTGTACTAGTAGATTATCTATGCAAAATAGTTCAATGTGCAACCTGCAGTGCATAGTAGTAGAATGCATGGTCTGGGATACCGCAACCTTTACCCAGCGGAGAACCGAGGCTTGACAGCTGGAGGGTGCTTTGTCTGCTCCGCAGTGCCTACTAACTCAGCTATGTTGCTTCTTGCCATTGTCCAAAGACAAAAAGGATCCTCCACCAGATGTCTGGAGCTCAGTTGCCATTGATCCATAATAGGATTCTTCCACTTATTTGAACCCCAAACCATTTGCCCTTGTGCTGAAAAACTAGGTGTGCACCTAGGTTCACTAGCCCCAGATCCGGATGCTGGATGTTTAGCCCAGATGAGGATTTACGGGAAAGGCAGGAGTGGCTAGGGTAGGGTAACCCCACCTAGAGCCTCATCCCAGAGTCACAGGAAAACAAGAAACATTTAAAACAAAGTGAACAGTTATGAGGAGCCTCTCAACGATTCAGAATGGGTTCTGTTCTACATGGAAATAAGGTGGGGAAAAGGGCTATTTTTCTGAATGTGTCCTTGGTATGTACCCTACTTCATCAGTCTTGAGCAAAACACATGCATCAGTAGAGTGAAGGGATAAGAGTGGTTACGCACGGAAACAGTGGTTCTTAAAAAAAACACTTGAAAATAACAATGTAAGATCATGGTGGAAACATCTGTACAGTATGCTGAAGATCACGAGTAATGAAGATGTGAGTAATGGAGCAAAGCCTACCTCAGCTTGATAAAACCATCTCTCATGCTCAGCTACCCATCCAAGTGTCTATCTCTTCCTTGCTATCTGTATCTCCTTATTTTTCTATAGAAAGCAGCTCGAATTTGGGAGAGGGAGGGTGTTGTTTATGCCCATCAGTCTGGTCCATTTATTTGAAAATAAGTTCAAATGAAACTTCATACTGTTGTAGTCACTGACTTATTGAAGCTTCGTGGCCAACCTCCTTTATGAACTCCCTGTCTTGTCCCTCATGTTTATGGTGTGAGTCCTATTTTGCTCATTGCTGTAATCCGACGCTTTTACCCATGACTTTGAAGAATGTTTGAAAGCTTCTGCTTCAGGGCTCTTCACTAGAGACTTCACTATGCTTAGCTTCCAGGTGTGTGAAATTGGATGTAGAAATGTTAAATTTGACAGAGTTCAACTAGTTTACAGCTACATAAAGTCCATATTACATATGTTATACCAGACACTTGGCCAATTGTGAAGAAACATTGCATCAGTAGACCTATCTAAATGGCCTTGCCTATTGTCTCTGGGTGACAATTCCATCCTCCTCCATTTCTTTCTTTCAGCTCCAAGTATATTTACAAGTAAAAAAAGCCCTTCTCTATAAGCTGCATTTGAATAAGTCGCTTATAAACCTCAAGGAACTGAAGTAAAAGGTTTTTATGATATAGAAAAAGGGTTATGTGCATAATTCTCAAATGAATAAACCCATTTACCTGCTGCATGGTAATGTAATAAAATAATCTCTCCTTATGCCATAATACTGGTTCCTCAGTTTATTTGTGATTTGCTATAAATAACAAAAACTTGAATATTTGGAAATGTAAATTTTTCAGCTTAAGGGAGGTAACTTTAGGTAGGTTTTTCCTCTCCTCTTTCCTTTTCAGTAGTCAAGGCAGGGAGAGGTAAGGGAGAGCCATGAATCATGCTGAAAACAAAAACTTTCAATAAACATTTGCACAAGATGAGTGAATGAAAATCTGTTCCTTTTCTCAGACCTGAAGAGCAAAAACTGCTTTGGAACTTCTTGCAAACTTTTTTCCCCTTGTTTTTTGAATCTGAGGGAAATACTGTCCTTGTAACACTGTCCTTGCCTCCCTCACCATGTGTAAAGGGTTCCCCGTGGTTTAGAGGTCTGAAGCAGAGGCCAAGTGAGTGAAGCAAAACAGCTTCTGGGCCACAGTAGTGTTAATTCCTGCAGAGTGTCCTGCTGTGCAGCCTGAGAGCTACCCAAGGGAGCATCTCACTGCTGGTGTAGGGAGGAGGAGCAGAGACTGGTAGTGGGTACCCTTCCATTCAGAGAATCTTTGGGACTTGGGTATTTTCTTGTCAATGAATTCAGTGAGCTAACGTGTTTGGGAGAGTCTTCTGACGCCAATTCTTTGAACCTCAAAATCCCATAGGATGTTCCTTAGAAAAATGCAGGAAAGCAAATGCCAGAGTTCTCTGCCTCTTCTTGCCTGTTATCAGGGACTCTTGTGGGAAATGGCCTATGATTTGTTTCTATGTTGGGACTGGGGCAGGAGCTCTCAGTCTCAGTTTGTTTCCTAGTGACATGTCTGTGCAGACATCTCCTTCTTACCTTTGTGTTGCTGCAGAAGCACTGTGGTTTCTGCAAGTTGGGTGACTTTGCTACTCAGTTTCAAGCCTATATCCTTTATTGAACAGTCCATCTTCTGAGTTGCATGCAGCCATCAAGGATTTTCCCCTGAAATGGCTGCTGTAGAAGTGGGTAACTATTCCAAGACTGAAACAACTTTCATTAGAGCAATGCGTTGGAGGTGAGAGCCAGATTTCACCAAATCTGTCATTTTTAACAAAAAAATTCAGTTCCCTTCCTGATAGGAGCGGAACATCAAAGCATTAAAATTGGTTTTGATCAGAATCTCTGAAATGCTGGCTTTTCTGTAAAGCCCAACTTCTTCCAAAACCACTAGGACTTCAAAGAAAATGGAGGAAAAGTGCGTGGCAGCCCAGACTGAAGACAATGGTAGGTTGTATCCTAAAACCTGTAACCGCTTTCTGGACAACATGATTCTAAAAGATAGATTGTATGTTATTATTAATTTGGGAACTAATCCAAGTCCCATTAAAATGAATGCCTCATGGCATCAGTGTTTCCACTGAAGTTGCCTGAAACCAAATGTTAGAGGGGGAAAGCAGTAGGCAGAGAAGTTAAATGTTTAAAGATAAATGCTTGTTGTTTCACAGATTTATAAAAGAGAACCTTGATAAAGTATAAATATCTGATTTTAATAGTACTTTTGAGTCTACTTACTATCTCCAGCAGCAGCCTGATGAGCTGGTAGTCCCTATTCAATATCTGACAAATGACATAATGTCCAAGGGGTGTGTGGGGCGAGGGAAGGGCAGTGATGGTCTCGACTTCCATAGAATATGTAGTGCCTGAGACCTATGAAACCAGTCTGGTTATAGCTGTTACACATACAGGAGTCCCAGGTAAAAATATCCACATCCTTTACATTATTTTTAATGAATACTTAATTATAAAATGTATTGATTATATTTATCAGCAGAGCAATTTTTAACAAAGCAGAATGTCACCCCCTCCCCCTGCATACCAGCCCTCAAGATATGACAGTATAATGAATGGCATAATTTCTGAAGTTGGTGGTTACCGATGAGTTCTCAGCTGTAAGTCTCAGGCATGATACCTGCCACTAGTGTCTTTTGGTTCCTGAGGACAAGTCAAAGAAAAATGGAGAAAGACTATGATCAATAAAAAAGGAAGTGGAGTAACTCCTGCATCACTCACCTGTTAATTCATGCTGAAGACTTTGCGTGAGCCTAGATGTACTGACCTCTGCATACATGGAAAAGTCCTACGAAGAAGCTGGCAACCAAGATGCCTGCATGTATAAGATGTGGGCTTTCTTTTATTGAATCCTGCAGGCAGTGTAACTAATAATCCTCACATTACACTCTGAAAAAGTCTGTATTTGTTGTGATCTCAATCTCAGTCTGTAAATTCCACTTCCAAACTGTGCGCCATGCAAGCATGTGTGCAAGATGGCTTCCCACATTGACCCCAAGCCTGTGCTATAGGAGGCATCTAGTGTAACCGCATGTGAACTCTAATATCATGATATTTACATTTTTGTAATAACTGTCAGAGTCTGGACCCATGCGGTTATACAAAATGTTGGCATAGCTGGAATCTTCCTCAGCCATTTGGGCTCCTCCTTTTACAATGACCATATTATAAACACTAAATCATATCATTATATATAAAATTAGATGTCGGACACAAAGCCTATATTTAAATCAAGCTGGCGTGAGGCACGGTGGTGTAAATAGAACAGACTCTAAATCAAGTTACGTACCATGACTTGGCTCAAATTCTCTCCCATGTCCTCTATCATTAAGTTTGATATGCACTGAAATCTCACCAGGACAAGTTGGGATTTCCAATTTATTTTTGCACAAAACAGACTGGGAATTAAGTGGGAGTGTCTTGACAAGCTAGTGATCATGTTCTGCTAACTCCAGAGGTTCTTGGGACAGCAGGCTTCAACCTTTCAGTTGAATTTATTAATGAAATTTTAGAAATTTTAGAACTTGAATCTCTATAGCAGATGACCTGTAATTATAGCCCGCTTGTATACAGGAGACTTGAACAAAGTAATCTGATAAAGTAATTCTGTGATAAACCCTAATGTGGGCATTTTGAGGTATCTAGCCTTGGAGACATGATGCTTTTTTTTTTTTAATCTTTGGACTACACATTGTAAATGGTATAGAGCGGTGATCCTCGACCAGGAAACTGCAGCACTTGAGGGTGCCTTGAGATCCTTTCAAGGGCATTGCAGGGTTCCAGGCCATGTGGGCACTGATGGGTTGGATTTGATGATCTGGGGGTCGGACTCAATGATCTATTGAGGTCCCTTCCAACCCTAACATCTATGAATCTATGATTTATAAGATAAACTCAGAGATTTCAAAAGGAATTTATAGCATCAAAAGCATGCAGACATGTTGGGGTCTTTCTGAGTTCTTTGCAACAAAAGAATTACTGTATTATTTGTCTGGAGTCAAAAACCAAGGGTAAAGTAGGAGTTGGCATCTTCCAGAGGGTGCCTCCAGTCTTTTATGGGGTGCCCGAGTCTGAAAACAGTGAGAACCACTAGAGTATTGCTTCTTGAGCTGCTTTTGTTCTTAGAGCTCGGGGCAGCTCGTCAGAGACACAAACTGTGGGCTCTAACACAGATTTTCCTTCTATTTGCTCTTGTTTCATCTATAACAAACATCATTAGAGGTGTAATAGATGTTCACTTTTTATGTCTGGAGAAACGTGACAGGACTTTAAAAATCAACTAGCATTTAGATCATTTGCTTTATTTGGTAATTTGCTCTGATTTGATATTGGGGAGGATGCAAGATATTTTTCTTCTTCCAAACAAGGCTATCCCATTGAAATGGGTCACACATGAATACAACAATGCTTTAATTTTTAAAAGGTCTAAAGTGTTATGTTCTTGCAAGATTTTGGTGGAGGGAAACTTTATCAGCATCTTTAAGGCCCTCTTAGAGATAGAAGAAAAGATTGGGGTGGGGAGAGATGCACAGACCTAGAGAACAAGAGGCACAGTGGGGCAGCTCTGGACCCCGGGCAGCCAAATGACACCCAAGACTGTGCCAGCTATGGTCACAGCTGTTTTTGTGCACCCCCACAGAGACAGCACACATGGCTGCTATCTTGGTCTCCTTATCACCCCACTCTCTCCCGCACCTTAGTTATGCTACTGAAAGAGTAAACAATGTCAGCTTGTATTAAACTACCTAAATCAGGCATTTGGAAATATCTGGACAGGTCCTTCATATCTTTGGCATTGAGTGAATGTTATTTTTTCCTAGGTCTCAGCTTAATTTGGTCAGGATGCAAACAAATAACCACAGTTTGTTTTTCTTCTCTCTCTCTCACGCTGCCCTTCCGCCCCCATTTTGTAGGAAATGTTGGATCTAGTTATGAGTCTAATCCAAATGCAAAGTAAAATTCCAAAGTTCTCAGCGACCTTGAACAGTCATTGAGATGAGCATCCTTATGAGATGTTGCCAACCACAAACGCTGAAAAATCATGAGTCAGACCTCAATACTGAGAGATATCATGCAATTAAAATCATATTTACGTTTCAGTTTCTGAGACGGATCACATTTTCAAGCTTGTCTCTACAACCACGAGGGCTCTATTTTTAAAAAATGAAAGTTGAGATTCCCCTGTAAGCCCCTGTAAAAAAGTATGCTTTGTGAAAAATACCAAATATCTCAAGATCCTGGAGGTGCCAGCTTTTGTGATTTTGGAGGGGGGGGTTGTTTTGTTTTTTTAAATGCTAGCTTAAACTTGTCATTTAGAAGACACCATCTTGAACTCCTGTGCTAAGTATAGACAGCCAAAAAGCCCAAAGCTTAATTGATTCAATATTTTCATGTTAGTCTAAACTGCATAAATTGAACCAATAAGCAAGTGAATAGACATTCATTTTTTATTCCAGAAATGCAGGCAAATGACTGCAGTGGCCCAGACCAGAAGCCAGAGGGTGCTAGAGTAGGCCCCTCTGCTTGGCTGGAGCAGACAGCCAATGCTAGGCCACCCACCACGCAAGGCAGGGGTTGCAGGGGAAGTGAAAAGCATCCTGATATGCTGGAGGGCTGTGAGTTAACTTGAATCTGGAGGGGATCTGAGATAGAAGTTCAATAAACCAATTTAACCTAAATCAGGTAAGATTGATACTACATCCATCCAGGTTTATCTTAAACCAGTTCTGGCCATTTTGAAAGCAGTTTATGTGCACTGAGCTTCTGTTGTGTAACTGATTTGAGCAGGTTTCTAATCACTTATACCAATTTATGTGTAATGGCTGTCCCTAGTCTTGTACACATGAAGTTCCCTGGTTGATTGGGTAAAAACATGGTTAGGGTTCAATCTCCCATTTTTTTCCATCTTGAATCCCACTTTGTGTTCACCTAGCCTCATCCTGTCTAGTGTCTGAATAATGGAGATAAATACCAGGGAGAAATGAAGAAAAGAGTTTGTCTAATATGCTGTCTCTGTAATGTGTGTGCATAGTATTATGGATGTCTCTAGGGATAATTCCCCTTCTCTGCTCTGGCTGGTAGTCTCATGGTAGGTATCATGTGTAATGGAAAGGAATGACCCTGCATAGCACACTAAGTATTGGCAGGACCTGGAGTGGACCCTCTAGGCCTCCTATCTCAAGCACCACATGTTCCACCATGGCATTGAGAGTGGAGCTGTAAGCTTTTGAGCCCTTGAGCAATATAAAAGGCTGGTTTATTCCCAGTCAAATGGGACTGGAAGTTATTTATGAAGGCAAATAAGGTTCAATACTTCAAAGTAGAAGCCTTGATTCTTTCTATCCTACACCCCCTCTGCTCACATGCACTTCTTCTAATTATTCAGGGTGAAAAGGGAGCTCCCTGTGGTAGAGCATGGCCATATCTGTCTGAAGACCCATCAGACTGCATGCGGTCATTCTGCTAACAAGGTGTTTAGTTATGCAGACTCTTAGGTTGCCTATACTTGTGCTCATTGGTGTTGTAACTAGGCTATGTCAAAGCAGGTTAAGTCTGTTCCACATTTTAATTAGAGTGCTGCAGCATTGCTGCAGCATCATAAAGCCCCCGTGCATTTCAAAATGGCTGTGGGTTCATTTACTAAACCTCATTGAATTGGGATTAGATAAAACATCCCACCACCATTTTTAAATGCATGGGGGCTTAATGCATGTGATGCTGCAGTGTTTAAATTAAAGTTGCTGCCTGGGAACAGCTCTAATTAGAACTCCTTCTCCCACTTCCAAGCATGTGTATAGGCAACCCTAGATCTGCTTTCTGCTCCTTGCCCACAGTATCTTGGGGGATAGCCTTTAATATCTGATAGAATTCCATTAGCCTCCTGCCCATCTTGCTGTTTTTCATCTTAGTTTTTACATACATGCAACATATTACATCTGGACTGCTCAGGATTAAGTTCTATATGTGAAGCTCTCACCTTTGATATTTGACTGCTTGTTCCTTAAAATATACCAACCAAAGTCAATAATCCTGTAGTCTAACTCAACTTGCTAGATGGTCTAGTAACTCAACTTTTTCATATGCAAATAGTGAGCCAATTCCTATTGAATATGGCGCATCTTAAATTATTGATTCCTGAAATTTATCTGCCATAAACCAGGATGAGGAGGACCTTATTTGTAATGTTTCAGCAATTCATCTCTAATATGATCAACCAAAATCCATCATCAAAATCCAAGTGAGCAATACAAGTTGGTTTGAGCCCTAGAATAAGTTTAGAGGCCAAGTCACTCCTTATGCTCAGGCCTCTGGTTGTTGTGAAGAACAGGGACTAATAGGTGTAAATGGCTACAACATCAGGTCTTGGTCTGGGCATAACATTTTCAATATACTTTTAAAGCTGCTGAATCTTTATTTCAGTTGTAGTCTGCTAAATAAATTAATTGGAGATAGCAAGAAACATTTCTTGAAAAACAACCAAGGAAACTTTAAAAATGATTATCAAGTAACTGGTAATAATTGCATAGAGGTTGGTTGTTCTTCACAGATGTGATAATTTCATAGATCTAGACCACCCTGTCAGCATGTCAGCTTTAAAATATTACTCTTGGAATAATGAAAAATTGCCAACTTCTCACCATGCTTTTTGATTTATGGTTAGTTCCTCAGAGATTGATTAGTTTATTTTGTTTTGTTACCTGGAATGAATGATGGATATTTAAAAAAAAAAATACTTAATGTTAGATCCATGGTAAATGAGATAATTTTTAAGTGACTTGTTTAGTTGTTTCCAGAATAATTGGACATTATTACCTTCCCACCATGCATGAACTATAGGTCTCTGGAGAGGCTAAATAGCTTCATATGATGTTTCATTAATATTTCTATGTAGTTCATCTGCACTGTTCATACAGGAGCTTATACCAGATGGTTAACCAGCCTTGTAATGACATTTCACATTTCCCGTCTATTACTCACCAACGGAAAATAATATGATTTGAATTCGGTTAGGCATAATGTATGACTGATTCATTCTTGTACCTGTATTAAAAGAGTTGGGGGCATATTAAGTACAAAAGAGATTTTCCTTTAAATAAAACCAGAATTTGTCTCTCTGAGGCTGTGACAAGGAAATTTTTTAATAATCTAAAAAAAGAAAATCTTGGCAAACAAAATGGGCTTATAGCTACCCAAATGCTGGAAATGCCTTTTAATGTTATATGTTCAATTGTGGGCTTTTGTGAGATGGTTGGGCAGACTGGACAATTCGATGGCTTCCCAAAAAACAATTTTTTAATTTTTTTTTAAATTGTTGTAATTTAAAACCACTTTGTCACCTGCACCACCTTGATGGTGATGATGGGGGACCCTGAGTAGCTAAGTTTTATTTTTGAGCTCAAGACTCTCTCTGTTTCAAAGCACCTTCCCCTCCTCTTTCTCGATTTCACTACAGCTTCCATATTGCTGCCATTGCCAACAAGGCAGTTTAATCCAGAACCTTCTGATCTGAGCCCTTTTTCAGAAGTGTAATGTAGATAAGCAGTGCAGTTACTATACTAGGAAGAGACAACTTCTCTTGAAGGAGAGGCTGGGTCACCCTTTGAATTCTCCTCACCAATACCACCATCCTATGCTAGGACAACAAGTAATCCAGACTCAAAGGGCTCCTATACACATGTGTGGAGCCTGCTCCAGCGCACTGGAAATCCAGTACATCAAAGCAGACTCGATTAATTGAGTCTGCTGGATCACAGTAATTGATGTGCTCTGGCAGCCTTCTGCATCACATGTATCAGCATCGCCACACATCTCCGCACAGTGGCAATGCATAAGGGGTGCACATGCACCCCCTGAGAGCACTGGTGCACCACCCCCTGACAGGCCATACTTCCTACTTAGGTGATGGGCAGGGGAGGCAGGTGGGAGCACCAGTGCCCCCCTGGAAGTGCCGGCTAGGGAGTGGGAGCACCGGATGTAGCACCATGGCTGCTTCCAAGAGCACTGAGGCTGCTTTCCGGTTGGTGAGTTTTTCTGCAGGGGGAGCTCCCCCTGGACAGTGAGTTATGCCATGGGCCCCCCTCCCCCCACCAGTCAGCGAGATTGTCCCTGGTCGCTGACTGGTTGCTGGGGGGGCACATACCCCCCCGACTAAGGTGATACTAGTCGCCCGTGTCTCCACACTGAAAAAATGGTGCTAGTGTGCTTTGAAATGAAACACATTCAATGAGCTTTAGTTCAAAGAATCCAGCCCCCATTTTATGCAGTGCAGCAATGCTGATGCATGTGATGCGAGGGCACTTTTAATTAGTGCAGCTCAGTAATTAAAGTGCCGGTACTGCATCCCACAGCATGTGTAAAAATCCCCCAAATCTTTCTCTCAATGCTTGTTGTTTAGTGCCTTTCAACAATTCAGTTGAGCAGCAGCTTTGCAATGTGCTGTTTTAAAATAGTGCTGGTCCAGGGACTTCTTTTACTCTGGACATTTTCATGGTAGCCACATTTCTTTGGCATGTAGAAGCCAGTGGGAAATGGCCACTTACTGAATTGCATTAATTTTATTTCTCCTCTGTGCTGCTGAGAGCTGAATATTTGGGGCTGGGTATCAACACGGAATTACTGTATGTGTACTATTTCTGTTCTTCCTACATTCTGAAGCCAAATACCTCTGTCTCCCTCCTTTTCTCTCTCTCTTCCATCTCCAGTTTCAGCTTGTTTTTCATAATTGGGTCATTTCCTTTGGTTGGTTGTACCTTTAGCAATACTTGTCGTGTATATTCTGTATTAGTTTAGCTTCCTGCTACTCATGCCCTGTACCTTTTCCTCAAGAGTAAAAAGAAACCTACTTTCAACTGCATCTATATTCCCCATACCAGTCATTTGCAAAGTGAAACAAGATAACACCATGACATCAAATGTCCTTTGACCCTCCAATAGCTGTTCACTGTAGCAGTTATTACTGTTTATTTCAGTATGGCTCCTCATATGCAGCATCCACTAAGTCCAAGTCACTGTCTCATCCCCAGTACTTCCCCTTTCTTTTTATTCACTTCAAATAGAAAACTTGTGAATATTCTGGAATTCAATTCCTGGGGATCCCTATATGTTTGCAGTGTCGCTGTTGATACAGAAATCCCACTTCTGTTAAAATATTCTTTTCTTTGTCTGTAATCAGTCATTAAGTAGCCCAGGGGTGGGCAGTTATCTGGGCTGGAAGACCACTTAAAGAGTTTTGGTGAGCTGTTGGGGGCTGGAGGCAGAGTGCCACTTGATCCTATCTGGCCCACCAATGGCCACTGGGAGCCTGAGGAGGGAGGGTTACGCCTTGCACTGCTCCTCTCTCCTACAGCCAAGGATGGACACAGACTTCTCCCCCTCCCACCTGGCTTCCTGTCGGTGCTGCATAGTTTTAGCACCATGGCCACCAGCAGCTGGGCCCACGTGGGAAGGGATGCAATTCAGCATGCCAAGTGGCAATCCCTCCCACCTGCCCACCCCACACAATGAGCTGCTGCTGTTGTACCACACTGGGAAAGTCAGGGGCAACTTCCTCAGGCCAAGACCCCCTATGGCTAGCACAGACCAGTGATACCACAGCAGCATCAGCTCACCGTAATGGGCAGGTGGGACAGCTATTCAGCACGCTGTATTGCACCCTGTCCCACATGGGCCTGACTGCCAGTGGCTAAAGTGTCAGGACTGGGCAGCATCAACAGGAAGCCAGGTGGGAGTGGCAGGGAGGTGGATGACAGGGGGAGAGGCAGAGGAGTCTGTGCTCTGCATAGTCTGGCCCAGCCCCTGCAGGGCACAGCCTTCCCTCCTCAGGCTCTTGGTGACAACACGTGGGCAAGATAGGATCAGTTGGCAGGCCAGATATGGCCCGCAGGCTGTATTTTGCCCACTCCTGGACTAGCTTCTTGGGGCAACCTTGGTTTGAATCTATATGATCTGCCTAAACAGGCCTCTATTAAGGAGCCCTTCTGGTGAATTTGTAAGCTGGGGAATCCTTGTTTAACAATCAGTAGGTGGTGGGTGTACAATGACTGCTATCCCTGACCACGTCCCTCTCTTATCTTGTTGTATCCACATGTTGCCTTTTGCTGTATGCTCAGTATATTAATTGTTTAGGGGATGTCTATCTTTTCACTATATGTACATGTATTACTTAGTAATATGGAGCCGTAATCCCCAAGTAGATTCCAAGGTGCTACTGGAATACATTAAGACCACTGTGAATTGGCTATAGAGGAAAGCGAAGAAGAGAGGCAATTGTAAGTGGACTTTTGCCATGCTATTTTGATGGCAGGGCCTAAAGCTGAAAAGACACCATTTTCCTTCTGTAATACAAGTTCATCTGTGTTTATAAAAGCAGCTATTTTGGCTGGAAATAAATGCATCCCTCTCACTAGTAATATAAATAATTTGAGTAGAAGAGAACGGGCAAGCCACATTAATCATTTGTGTAAAATACTTTATTTAAAAAATGAGGTTTTTTTAATTTAAAAAAGATTCAGTACAATCCTGTTCAAGTACAGTAGTTTTCATGATATAGTGGACATATATAAGTATTTATTTCTTTCCTCATACTTGGGCTATAAAAAGCTCTTATATTAATATTAGACATTCACAAAGTTTTGACTTGACTTACTTTGAGGCCATAATTCTTAAAACTCTTGTGCACATGCTTAACTTCAGGTATGTTATTTGTCTCCCTTAATTCAGTAAGGCAATTTACGTGCCTGAAGTTAACTGTATGTATAAGATCCTGGCCTAAGCCTACATTTCCTAATAAATGTAAAGAATGCTAATAACTTATATCTGGGCCACGCAAAATGTCTGCAAGAAAAAAATATCCCATATCATAGCAAACTCTCCTTGCTTCCAGTTATTTTTACAAACTAAATTTCACTTAGCACCAAATAGTTGTTTTTAAGGAGAAATTATTTCAAATTTGTTAAAAGAAAATAGTTTTGACTTGACTAAGTCATGAGGGTTTGAAACTCAGTGTTTACACATTTTTATCAATGTTCCAAATGAAACAAGGCTACATAGCAAATATCTGTGATTGACTGAACTTTGTGGTGAACAGGGGGAAGGCTTTCAGAGGCAGAGAAAAGCAGCTAGTTACCACTGAAAGTGAACGGGAGTTAGGCACCTTCTTCCCTATGGGTATTTCTTGAAATAACTGGTGACTGCCCAGTAACGAGCTCCCTAATATTGTGATTAGAGGTGTACCAATACATTGGTCCCATATTGGATTGGCACTGATATGAGGAAAATTGAGTCTCGGTAATCAGTTTTTTTATCTAATGTGGACAATAAATGCCATGTGCACAGCTGCAGCATACACACAGCCAAGAGCACAGCCATGCAGTATGGAGAGCAGCCAGGTCTGGCTGGTAAGTCCGTCATGGGGGAAGGTGCAAGGGGAGAGAGAAGGGGCTTGTGGGAGCAGGTTGAGGCTCCCACAATGAGAGAGGGAGTGGGGCTGGTGCTGGGGCAGGTGCTTCCCAGCCAGGGCAGGGCACAGGATAGAGCCACAGCTCATCTGGGGGATGGGGGGGAAAGGCAGCTCGTGCCACTGCACGCAGCCTGGGAGAGCATGGGGGACATGTGCCCCCAAATCTGTGCATGGAGTAAGGGAGGGTTGCCACTATGGGCTGTGGCTGGGGTTGTGCCGGGCTCTTCTTGGCAGGGGGGCTGGGCCGGGCTGCACTCTGGGCCAGCAGTGGTGGCACTGAGTGCGGAGGTTGGGGGGGATGCAGCGACCCCAAAATGTTCTGTAGCCCTCCCAGCACCACTGCTGCCTGCCCTGAGCACAGCCCAGCCAAGCTCCCGGCCAGTAAAAGCCTGGCACAGCCCTGGCCCCAGCCTGCAGCAGCAGCCTGCCCTGACCCACGTGCAGATCCAGGAGGCGCATGCTCCTTGCCCTGTTCCCTCCCAGGGTGCATGCAGGAGTGTGAGCTGCCACCCCCACTCCCTGCTTCTCCTGAACAAGCCACGGCTCTGTCATATGCCCTGCCCCTGCCTCGCCCCACTCCCTCCCTCACCACGAGAGCCTCAATCCGCCCCCTCTTCCCTCCCTCCACTCCTTCCCCCACAACAGACTTACCAGTCAGATGCTGCTCTCCAGGCTGCTGGGCTGCATATCAGAATCTGATCAGTATCAGCCAATGTGGCTCTTTAAAAATCAGCCATCAGTATTGGCTCCAAAAATCTCTGTTGGTGCACCCCTAATTGTAATTGTTAAAAAAGCTCAGAAACTAGAAGGGAGAACTGAAAACCTCTCAGTTTCTCATTGGAAAACTCAAAACCAGTTCCATTCCTGTGGAAGAATTGTTTGTTTGTTTAAAAAATGGGTACCTCAATGTGCTTCTGAATTCAATAAAAAAGTATTTGGGTTTTTCTTCCAGTTAAAGAAAATTCCAGCCAGCTCTACTATAAAGTATTTTTCATGGTATGAGAGACAAGACTGAAATTATGTCTTTCCCTTTGGAGCTCAGGAACAGGAGTTGTTAGTTATTGCCAGGGGCAGATCCAGGATTTCTCAAAGAGAGGTTCTGGGTGCAGTACCCCATGTTGTAGGGATGCCGACACCTCCTTGCTCTCAGCTGCCTCCCCCATGCTTGCTGAGGCATTCCTCTCTGTCCCGGGGGATAGGGGAAGTTGCAGAGGTACCTGCCACAGCTGGGCTGAACAGCAGTAGCAGGGTGGGTGGGTGGGTGGAGGGTTCCCCCTCCCCATGCCTGTTCTCAGGAAACTGTGCAAGGAGGTGGAAAGACTTCTCCCACCATGCTCTTGCTGCTGTGCTTGTCCCCAGTTGAGTCCAGCCCCCATGCAGCTTGGCTGGACTGGGCAGAAATGTCTCTGGAGCTTCTTTCACCCCTTGGACACCAGGAAAAGCAGGAGTAGCCAGTGCAGGAGGGGACTTGCCTTTGAGCCCCAAGGGGAAGGGAGGAGAGAGTTGCACGCACTTTAGGGACTTAAAAAGTCCCCATATGTTCCCACAGTGTGCTCTAATACACAAAGGCTGGGGAGGGGCAGCTGCACCACTGAACCCCAAAGAAAATGATACAGGGCACATGCTGGGAACTGGGTCTACAGATATAGGAAGGAAAAAGTTTCTGAATGGGGTTGTGGAAAATAAAGGTTAAAAGAGGAAAAAGAAATAGCTCTCTTTATTGTCTGGTCATGCTCTCTAAGTATAGATGGACAATTGCACACTTGAGTATAATTTACATTCCATTGGTCACCAATATAATTTACACTGTGGTCAGGAATGGACAGATAAATGACTATCCCAGGGTAACTGCATACTATAGCAATTACTATTAGTCTATTACTGAGCCTTTCAACTAAGTGGTGGAAGAGGAGGTAATAGCTTGTTTGCTTTTAGCTAATGGCTATCCTGGAATGGAAGCATACAAGTGATACCTAAACCAGTGTAACGTACACCTGTAATCTATACAGGTTCTTTAATACTCAGATATTGGGGGTATCTGAATGGAGGTGAACGAGCACTATTTAAAAGCCCAGCAAAATGTAATATACTGTCTTTTCACAGTAATTCCTGTCTCTCTAGAGCTGGCAACAGCCTCACTACAAAGCAGAATACAGTTTCAGTCATTTTACTTGAATGACTCTCTCTCAAACAACATCTGCTAAGAACCAAAACAGTGATGGAGGGGTAGCCCTGACATATGCAGTGAATGGGACCTTGGTGTGGACTCCTGGAAACATGTCTTTTATGTTGCTGACTGTAGATATGTGCCTTTTTCTATGGCTTCCCTTTTTGGGGGGCCATGTCTATAGTAACTTCTTTTACTACAATAGGCTGCAGAAAAGAAGGCATTTGGATGTTTCTGAGCACACTGTAAGACATGCAATGCTATACTCATCTTTATTTATTTTCTTAGAGCAAAGCTAATATTTCTTGATGAAATATTCATGGCACTTAACCTTCTCCTCAGTACCTAAACAGCCACTCACAAATTGAAATAACTTCACATATTTTTTAAATATGCTATACAAATGTTTTTACTGCACACATTTCGTTTGAAGAGTTTGCTATGGGGTTTCAATACACCGTGTTCATGACTTGAGCACTAAGTGTTTTGACTTGGTTCAAAAGTACATGATTTTGTTTATTGCCCAACTGAACAAGTGCACTTTTTGTAATTAATCTGGAAAGAGGGATTGAAGCCTCTGAGACTTACTTTCTTGGTAAAAAGTTTTAGTCTCCAAGAAACAGCAAATAAACTGAATTGAGGGATTTTTAAAAGATCTTTTTGGAAGGGAAAGCTTCATGTACATATTCCCTTGAAGCAATAATTTTAAAAAAAAGTCAAGATTTATGGACTGCATGTAGCGATTCATTTTATCAGGTTTCTGGAAAATGTGGGATTTTTACACAAAATGAAACTGCAGTCCAAATAGCATTGTCCAGAACATTTAATTGTCTCTGAGCTAGAGCTCTGGTAAAGGGTTTTGAAAATTCCTGTTTCTGTGCTGCGTAAGTAGTACCCTATCCTATCCAAAACATCCCATGCACAGAGTGAACGTGTTAACACAGAGCAGCTCTTCAGCTGGTGTAAACTCTCAATGGTTCACATTAAGTAAGAGTTAGAAATTAGTTGTTTTATTAATGAATTTTCATCCACATCCTGACAAAAGAGGCAGAAGACAGTTGCATCTACTGCTGTCCCTAAGCAGCTATTTGTAGAAAAGCCTATTGCAGAATTCAGCCAGGTCCAGAGTTTAGATGCTTTCCTGATGCCTGGTGGAGGGGGAAGGACATGGTGGCAGAATGGTTAAGGGATCTTATTACAGGACATGGGTTGTGTCCCTACTCCAGGCTCCTGCTAAAGGCAATTGACCCAATTAACCCAGGTGTAAATTGGTATCTGGTCATTCAGATTCCCTTGCGTGCTCTTGGCTGTGAAAAGTGGTGTGTCTTGCAAACATGTTAGTTCAGTGGACATTTAGGTGCTGGCAGACCTTCAATTTTGAATGCGTAAAGGCCTGAAACAGAATCAGGGCTCGATTGTGCTAGACATTGAAGTAAGGAACTGTAAAAGGACAGTCCTTACCTTAAACACCTTGAACCCTAAATACATGTGGTGTGAAAGAGAACGGTAGGAAAAGCAGCAGAGACAGAGAAATGTAAAGAGACATGCACAAGGTTGCCCCATAGATCAGTAGCAGAATCAAAACTAGTACAGTACCCAGATCTCCTGATTTCCAGCTGGGTTTTTCTGTGAATAGCCGTGTGTAGCCCAGGGGATGTAGCAGCCCTGAAAAGGTTTGTAAAGCCTATTGTGGTTCATGTGGACGAAGGGTGCCTTATACTGCTGTGTGCAGGAAGTTCTATTGTTGTTCTTAGAGCTTTAAATACCCAACACACCATTAGAATGAGACTTTGGGGACAAGCAGCATGGGCAACAGAAGAAAAGGTTATGTGCATGAGACCTGCCTTTTACACTACTGAATTCAATCATTTTGAAAATAAAACCCAAGTTTTCAATATCTTAAGAAAAAAAAAATCTAAAGTGGTAAAAGTGGTTCAAAGTGTTGTAAAATGAGAAAGATGGATTTGGTGCTGAAATGTGAATGGATGAGAAACTTCAAGGTTTTGAGGCCAAACTTAAGGTGAGCCTTTTTTAATAAATAGAGGGCTAGTTCCTTAATAAATGACTCATGCAGGTGTTCTGCTAGGGTTTTTTCCCCCTTCCCATGGAAACTGTGTCCCAAAACAAAGTTGGCTAAGCCATTGACACAACCATATATACTTGTCCTTCAGAGTTATCTACGTTTCCCCCCTCATTTACAATGAATACAAGAAACATTCTTTACAAGGCTTTTAAGTAAGTATGTTTGGCCTCCCCTGTTAAACAATTCATCACAGGCCTGCTATGTTGGGTTAGGTCTGTGGTCCATCTAGACCCTTCTGTTTTCAGCAGTGTCCAACAACAGATGATTCCAAAGACGGTTCACGAGACCTTTATACAAGTAATTTATGGAATAGCCATCCATATTAGTTAACACTTGGCTCATGCCAAGAAATACAAGCTTCATGCCCCTTCCCAAATGCTCTAAATGCTTATTATCTCTGGATGTTCTTATCCATATAACAAATAGGAAGGGTGACCAACCATATGTCCCGTTTTAGCCAAGACTGTCCCAGATTTCAGAGGCTGGTGCCAGCTGGTTGTTGGGAATTACAATGGATGTCCAGGAAATGCAGGGGCACAAGAAGCAGTCTGGCCGAGAGTCGAAGCGGCATGGAGCACCTTGCAGGCAGGCACTGTTATCTTCCTGGCACGCAGCCCTGCCCCCACCTTGTGAGAGTAGAACAGGGGGTGCAGGTCCCAGATTTCCCAGATAATGTCTCTGATTTCCAGGGTTTCTATATGGTCAGCCTACTAATAGGTGACAACCGGAATGGGAAAACTTTAACATTACAATCATAAACAAGTTGGAAACCAGAAAGCAGCATCTAACCAAAGGAAATAGCTCAATATGTTCAAACTGAATATAAACACAATTAATGACTGGGGGGAGAGTGTTTTCTCTTTCAGTGAATCTGTAGCAATTGCTGAAACATAATGCAACATGATGGGAAGAAATTGGTATTAGAGCTCACAAAAGAGGAAAGCGCTTTTCAAGGGATAAAAGGTGGAGTAAATATATTTTAACATTATGTTTTATTATACTGGAAATTATCACCATATTTTGGATTTTGCCACTTCAAGCCATGTGAAAGTTTAATTCTACTACTGTATTTACTGTGAGTAGGAACAGACAAATCAATGTGTTGAGCAGCTGTTTTGATCATTTTCAAAAGTTTGTCTAAAAAGTGGGAAGTGTGGTCCCTTTCTTGAAATTTCTAAAATTTGCTAATGGTAAAAAATGGGAGAAGTGATAAAGTTACTGCATTCATCAGTCATCCACCCCAAAACATTTGCAACTGATTATATATTTCAGGAATTGGCCTACAGTCATGAGGTTCCTTGTAAGCAACTTGCTGGTATGTGCCAAATAGAGGAAAACTAGGAGGTACTTCTGAGACATGCTCAGAAAAAATACATTATTATAACAAAAACAAAAAGATATGGATAGTAGTAGTTGAATTGGTTTAGACTAGTAATAAGGGCACCACAAGATTACAATCCTAAAAATGCCATAAAAATATCTTGTATGTACCATTTTCTACTTTTACTGTCTACTAGTTGCTGTTGTGTCTCTTCCTGTTCTTGTTGGAATATTTATCATGAGAATGAGGTGCCAGAATCTGAAAATCTATCCTAGGAGAGAAAATAGTGAGTCAGTATATGTTGCCAAAGCCACCACAAATGGTGGTCTTTAAAGCCCTCCCTTTTCTTCTTCCTCCGTGACTCATGTCTGGTATGGTGAAGTCTTTAAGAGGCACATTGCCCTGCACTGTGAATGTCTTTCACCACCCCCTCTTTCTGCTCTTGCTTCCTTTCCAAAATGCATGATTTCCTTCCAGAGCCTGTATTCTTGGCACTTCTCTTGCTGACAGGACCAAATCCAAATCAATTCTGTAGAAGTCTAGATTCCACTTCAGTCCTGTTTAGACACCTAAGCCACAAAAATCAATATAAATTGACTCTGATTGGCAGTCTGAAAACTACTTAAGTGCCTAGAACAGTGGTTTTCAACGTTTTTTCATCTGCAGACCCTTAAAAAGTTTAGAATGGAGGTACGGACTCCTTTGCATTGTAAGTGTGGATGTTTTTTGATTGATCATATTTATTTTTTGCAGACCCCTTAGAGATGTAATATGTTGACCCCCCGGGGGTCTGCAGACCACAGGTTGAAAACCACTGGCCTAGAGTTATTAAGGACACCCCCCTTTTGGCCTTAAGAACCAAGACTTGGGCAACTATGCATGCTCAGAAGTGACCAGACTAGGCACCTTACTGCTTAACTCCCATCTGTGCTCTGCAATCCCTATCAGCATGGGAGATGCCTAAAAAGAAACTGGGACACAGCACAGTTCTTTAGGTTGCCCCCTTCTATTATTATAATACCCATGTGCCTATGTGGCTAAGTCTCAGAATAATTTAAGCCAATTTTTAAAACTTGAGTCTTTAAACTGGACTTTCCTTAGACTAGACTTTTTAAATGTATTACTAGCATCTGATAGCTAGACTGCATATTAGCCAGATGTCGTTTGTAACTCATGATGATTTTCATGACTTTCTTGTTGTTTGTTTCTCTTTTGAGTTGTGGTGGTTTCTGCTGCACTAAACACTCCTGCTTTAAAAGACTCTCCACTATCCTCATCATTATACATCAATCTGGGACGTAATCAAAAGTCTACTAACTTTAGAGGAGTCTTTCCATTGGCTACTTTGGAATTGGGATTGTGGTCCCTAGTTGGCAAGAAAAGGAAACGTTGTCAGTTCACAGACACTAGGAGCTGCGTTATTTCTTTGCTGTAGGAAACCAAGTAGAAGGTGACTGATTGTGGCAGGAGTCCCAGCAAGGGTTATTCCCAGGGCTTCCTGTCTGTGCTGCCAGAGTGCCACCAGCTTTTACAGAGGGTTCATTGTGTGTCCCTCCCCATATCTTGCCAGCTAGGGTAGTTGAGATTGAACAGAGTGATGACTCTACCTGCACTTCAGCGGTGGCGATCCAGGCGCACAGAGCCTGGAGCATGGCACTGCCCCACTTTTTTCTGCCAAATCGAATTACAAGCACTATGTGCATTTCATGGCACCTCAAAAGTCTTTGAGGCTCCACAAACCACACCTTCCCATTCGTGGGGGCGCGAGCATTGAGTTCATCCCATTACACACTGAGGCCCCTAGCAGATGTTCAGTTAAAGGCACAGTGGGATCTGATTCACAATCCCTATAATTGTGCCTCCTTCTGTGCTACACATGCATGGCAGGAGGTACAGTGGTGGGTTTGTGGATCGGATCCCAACTGTGCCATATTGCTGGTGCAGCGGGAGTCTGGGGTGATGAAGCTGGGAGCGGCAGGCAGCTGACTGGGGCTTCCAGCCTCGGGAGCACATTGGAATCAAGGGCTCCAGTGTCCCCCCAAGGCTGGGAGCCCTGATCTGCTCATCCGCCTGGCCACACATTCAGTTTAAGGCACGGTGGGAACCAGCCACAAAGTTATTACACAAAATATGTATAATAACTTAGTGGCATATCTCATTTTACTGCGCCATTCATTGCATGAACGTATGGCCAGGTTACTAAGATGTGATTAACTGGTTAATCGTATTTTAAGTCTCATGTCTGCCAGGGCTGTCAGCTTCAAAGCAGCTTGCTGCATGGGCTCTTCTGGCCTTAAATCTAAGGCTGTTCATGGCCTTTTTTCTGTTCTTTTTAAGCCAATGATGCCTTTTGTGAGAGTAAGGGATTGCCACGGTGTAAATGCACACATTTTCCTTTCTCTCACTGCTGCATGACAATGAAAAGAATCACAAAATCAGTCACTACATCGGGCACTCTTGAGAACAAAGGGAACTGTTTTATTCCATAAAGCTGTTTTCTCTCTCCTTCCTAGAACTGCTTCTGTCTGGAACGCTCCCAGCCCCATCCTGCCTGGCTTGTTGCTGTAGATTTCAATAAATAGTGGTATGTCTTCACACCCACAGTAGTGCTGCATTCTGTCTTTTTTGCTGCCTGCTTGGGTTCAGTGATGGGCATTTGTCATTTTGGATAGCTTGGCTGCATGTGGGTCTGGCCTTCTTACAGTACAAAATATGTTGAGTCGCTCTCATCCAATTAAAGGAGAAAAAAAGCAATACTTTAAAGTTATGACATGACATGCTTATTGCCTTGGCTCAGGATGGCAAATTCCATGAATATCAACATTCAGTTTTACTGCATTAATCAGGGTTTCCTATTACTACAATATCAAAAACCACCTGGTAATCATTGATAGTTTTCTCTGATGTAAATGAAAACATTTTTGTCAGCTATATTTTTTTTCTGTTGGATTTATTAAAAAGAATCAATATAGGGGGAAGAAATATAACCCAGCAGTCTTTTCCATAGGAAGAATATAATAATTCCTATCTGGTTTAATAGTAATCTAAGCAGAAGGGGAAATAAAGGTTTATCTTCTTCATCTTGCTTAATGTTGTTTAAAGAAAATATTTTTTCCTGGCCCTGTTTTACCTTCAAAATATCAGGAATATCCAAGTTTCCTGTCTGTCTTTGGTCTCTTTGGATGACCCAGAAACACTGAGTAAGGATTATAAGTCAAGGAAAGAGGGGTTTTCAGGGGGGTTTTCTTTCCTTTTTTAAATGTTGTTCCAGCCTTTTATTTGGAATTTGAGTTCAATAAATATTAACAAACTAAAGATGTTAAAATGAAATTTGAACTTAGGGGATTTGGCTTATCAGTAAGGGAATTGTGTCATAAAAGCCATTTACTGTTAATTTTCCTCTTTTTAATCAGAACTTTCCTCTTGTTTTGTTTTGCCAGTAAAATATAAGGCCTATCACCCAATCATTGTCAGTGGTCTAAAGAAGTTGCCACTTCATAATTGCATAGTAACACGTGTCAAAGAAAGTGCTTATTTAAACTCAGGTTTCTTGTGGATGGATATACAATACCCTAGTAGGCATTTTCTATATCAATGTCAGAGGCAAGTACAAGGGACTGAGTAGGCAACTCAACCAGGCCAGCTGGGACTGGAAAATACCTTCTGTGTCTCCTATTCTACTCCCAAACTCAGTGCAGGCTTAACCTTAATAGGAACTTTTTGTCAACATTTTTTACAATCATTGCAGTACTTTCATGCTTTCTGTTAAGAAATCACTCTATTCTATGTTGACTTTTAAGTGCAGTTCTTAGCTTATAATTGGGCCCCCCCCTTTTTTTAAAGAAAACTTCAGGTAACAATTGTGGGAGGGGGTTTTCTGTGCTTCTTAATCTTGGTGTTTTTACTCATTTTGCTCAATTTCAAAACTGTCAACTACAGTGATTAGCAAAATTAAGTTCTTTGCTGATTCTCTTCTCAAAGATACTATCGGAAAGTACCTTGCAGTACTTCTATATATGCTACACTTATTATAGGTAGCTGCATAGTAAGACCTCAGTCACGCAAGCTGTCAGTCAATCTACACTGTGTTCTACCATACTAAATTCGTATTTAAAAGTAATATGAGCATGCTGCTACTGGAAGATATGGTGCAAAGAATAAATCTGACAATATCATTATTTATTTAAAATTAGTGCTGTATGAATAAAGACACGCATCCTATTGCAAGCCCTCATCAGATTTCTGCTTTAAGAGATGAGACTCTTGTGAAATTTCTAACCCCCACCCCAAGTCAACTAAAACTAGGCTTTTGGTTCATGTGTACCAGCAAGTACTAGCGAAGCTCTGGATGAGGCAAACCAAAACCTTCACAAGAAGAGATTCATGAAACTCAGGCCAGTTGATCCAGATACATTTATAAAACCCCGGGGGAGGAAAAATACATTTTGGCTGAGTCTGGAATGAAAGGGTGGTTCATCATTTTAATTTGAACATGAAGTGGATGATGTTATGAATTGTCATAAGAAGAGCTGTATGGAATCGTCTGTTATTGCTAACCATAGTTAGTGTTTAAAACAAAAGCATGCTTTGGGCAGATAGCTGTTCAGTTCTGCTATGTAAATGTTGTTTATGATGTGGGCGTGCCTGTGTATTGGTTTGAATAGTATAACTTTTGCTTATCAATGTATTTCTCTTGCAAACTGCAGGAAAACAAATATTGTCATACCTGATAAGATCAATAGTTCATCTAATATAGTATCCTGTCTCCAAGAATAGCCAATGCTAGATATGTTAGAGGAAGGTGCAGGAAAACAGTAATGGGCAGTTATGAAATAAAATGAATATAGATTAGGTGGAAGTTAGCTTGCAGCCCAACCCTGCTTAGTAACAAAAGTCAGCAGAGATGTACCTACAACCAATTTGCCAGCTAACTTTTGTGGTAGGTGGTCATTTCCAGATTTACTGTATGCATTCTGTAGGGTATTTTTCTTGCACTGGAGCTTATAGGTATCGAAAATGAAGAACAGGATTTAGAAAATAAGGCTATCAGTCTTACTAACATGATTACAAAAATCTTATCGTATTAGCAGCATTCTTGTTTTACTTACACTCTACTTAACTGAATTAGTGACTTTTATTTTTCGCACAAGATACTATCACAATTTAAGTAGTTAATTTACTATGAAATCCTTATTATCACGTTGTCATAGGAGTTTGGTGATTTTTTTTTTTAAATAACAGGAGTTGCCTTTACACGAGGGAACTTTTTTAATTTAAACATGATCATAAGAGACCTGAGACTCTGGGGATTAATGAAGTACCCTCAAATCATAAAGCAAATCTCAGCATATCAAATCATTTTTCCTTTGAGACTAGTGCCAAACATCTTCTGTGGTGTTCCAGTGAAACAGGACACTTCCCAGGCCAATGGCTAGTAAAGTTAGCAAAAAAAAAAAAAAAAAAAGGCCGGGGGGGGGTCTATGTGACCGAACTCTTATTTTCAGAACCTAGCTGGAATTTCAGCCTCTCTGCACAAGTCCTTGCCATTACAATTTATTAGAAGTTTTATGTAGTAGGTTTTATTGAATGATTTAGCTAGTCTCGACTTGATCCTTTCCAAATGTGTTCAACAGTATTCTGCTACATGCTAAAGTGTTTTTACATTCTCACTTTCATGTAACAAAATCTCCAAAATCAAGATAAAGTTACTCAAATGTTGTATATACTATTTTACTTTCAGAATGAATTTGAAAAGCCATGTATAGTCTGGCTTGCATTGCCCTTTCTAGTAGATTTAGAATTATAAATTAAGGTGTCTTACATGCAACAGCATTGCAAGCCGGAAGACATATGTCTGCCATCAGAACGAAGAGGGGTATTGGAACCACCAAGCCAACTAAGAACTATTAAGCTCTTGGGAGTGTGAAGGTTAGGATAAAAGGAAATGGAGAATATTAAAGATGCAGGAACTACATTTTCCAGAGCATATCTTGATCCCATTGTGTATTGATCTGTAGTCCTGGATTTAATCAAATATAATACCTCATCTTCAGCATAAAAAAGTAGGGAAGGATAGCCTCCATTGCCTGCTCAACAAAAAACCAGGGAGTTGCTTTCTTTTAGAGGTAAAAAATGCTTCGTATGATTTCTTTCGCATTTCTGTAATATGTGTGTTTACAAACTCTTCCATTTAAGTTTAATGCACATATTTTACAATGTAAACAGTAAGTATTTGGAAAAGAGCAGTATTTTTTAATAATTACAATAATTCTCCCAGGCATACAGTTTCAATTAGGAGCTATGGAATCCCTTCTGGGACCCATGTTGATCTTCAGAAGGAGCCAACACCAGATTAATGGATGTTAAAGAATGCTGCTTCAGAATATGGGAATTGGGTGATTTATGGATATTCACAAATTCTGAATCCTTTACCTGCAGTTCACTCCTAAATCACGGCAAGGTTACAACCAAGTTTAAATATATTTTTAGGCTTTTTTATTTATTTTTGTTGTGCTTTTAATATTTATATTATGGTCCTTTTAAGAACCTCAAACACTTGCATATGTAATGGTGTTCACATGTGTGTGCACTCTGCACAGCAATTCAATATCATTCACACTTTAAAGCAAACTGCATTTCCAAGAGGGCATTTTTTTCCAGTTAAGCTTTCAGAAAAATTTGAATTCATTCTGTTTTCCCCTGCATCACTCTGATACAGGTAAAATTAACCAAATTCCAAATATCTGATGTTGCAGAATAGAGCAACAATATATCAAATTTTTATTTATTTATTTTTGGCTGTCATCACTGCAATCCAGTTAATATTATGAAATATGTCTATACATAAATGGAAAGATAAGACTTTCAGATAAATACCCAGATATGGAGGAAAAGGGCTGGGGTTCAGATCTGATAATAAGCATCTGCTCTTATGAGTTGGACTGAGTCTAGAGAGGAAGTCAATTGTTCGGTTTCAGTTTAAATATGCCTAAGGAGCTGTTGTCATAAGATTTTTAGCCTCACGTGGTAGAATCCTGGTGTTAAAAAATTCTTACAACTTCTTCTGTCTTCTAAAATTCACTTTTAATTAAGAATGTACCCCTAAACTGAACCCCAAATCATACCCTAAATCTGAATTGCAATCTAGAAGCAATCTCTCTAATCTGGGGAGAAATCACAGCACAGTCCTTTAGCATCTTGGAGTGCTTTGCTTCCAGCTGTCTTCCCCAGGGAGATAGGGTGTTGCTCACTGGACTCTACTGCTCCAGCTGAGCAGGGG
Source organism: Crocodylus siamensis (assembly GCF_052110815.1). Classification (NCBI taxonomy): domain Eukaryota; kingdom Metazoa; phylum Chordata; order Crocodylia; family Crocodylidae; genus Crocodylus; species Crocodylus siamensis. The sequence goes on from NC_143395.1 coordinate 254,161,353, forward strand.
CTAGAACATGCCCCCTTCACAATCCAGCACTGTGCTGCGGGAAGACACAGGCTGACTGAGCAGTCTGAGTCAGCCAATCAAGTCTGCCATGTGCATTGCTTCCATGTGTCTGAAGGCAGACTGAGGGAGTCTACAGAGCATACCAAGATATGTGCATAGCATCAGCACTCCAAGCTCTCTTCAAGGTTTCAGTATTCAAATGTCTGTTAAGGTATTTCTGGGTAAGTTTTTTCTACCAGGAAAACAAACCTGAGAACATTCTCCCATATTATTTGAGCATCTGTACACAGATTGTTTCTAACTAGTTGAGCGTAATTGCAGATAATATTGTGACTAAGAATTAGAAATCTATACACATTCTTGAATGGTAATAGTTTTGCGGTGTGTGGTTTTTTTGTTTGTTTGTTTTTAAATCATTATTATTTTTAATCACAAGTCACTTCTTTTTCATTATGCCGTGGTTCTGATACTGCTCTGAATAACATAAGGAAAGATTTTTCAAAAGAAGAGCTATCAACTTACACACAGTGAACTAGTTGTGGCATAACTACTGTTTTGCATTTTTCACATTGCAAGATGTGGCTTTCCAATAAATGTATTTCCAAATTGCAGGCTTCTTTTAATAAGACTGGGTGGATTCTTTCAGTGGCTGCTAATGAGAAACAAAAGCTTCCACCTCCAGGTAATGTGTTCAAATATGAGTTAGGTAAGCCATAGTCACTAAAATATTGTCATCTGATGGTGAGCTTGTGGCCTACTGTAACAAAGTGATCTGAAGGTTTCTATCATATTCCTAGCCCACAGCTGTTCACATCCTAAAAATCCACCATCTGAACACACAGCAAGTGGCAGCCTTGTTGAGTTTCAACAGGATGGCTAAGGATGGAATGATAGGAAGACTGACCTCCCTCCTATAACTGGACCCTCCTCAACAGAGGCATAGTAGTCAGGTAGTGCGTGGAAGACTAGTCTGCTTCCATCAGTGGTGTCACTTTTCCATGCTGAAGAGAGTAGCTCAGTCTCCATCACTGACACCTTTTGCAAATTTTGCAGTCACTCTATTATTTGTTATCAGCTGTTGCTCTCTCTATTGCATCCAGCACCTTAAGAACAAGAGAGAGCATCAGCCCTGCCATAAGGAAAAGTAAATCTAAAAGTGTGAAAATAGGAGGGGTTAGGCGGAGGAATAAAATGCACAAGTGGAGACTGGCCTGCTAATATTACTTTAGTAATGTACTTTGAGCTGAATACACTGAGAAGAGGGTGGGGAGGGGAGGCTGGGATATGAAATATGTAGACTATCTTTGATTGACCCTTAATCAGCCAATTTCTTGTACACGTCATGGCTGAAGCAGCTCTTCCAGAGGGCTCAGTATCTGAGAGGTCAGTGACCTTGCAAGCTATTATAATTATATGCGTTGCAGTGGTGTGGTAACAAACTCTTGTAAGGTGCAGACCAAATGGGGCATCAAAGCATGTGCCGGCAGGCACTGACAGAATCAAGGGGATGGGAGTAATGCACTTGGAGATAAGGGTCAGAGCTATGCAGGGCCTTGACGGGGGAAAGGACAAAGTTTGAGTACAGATTGGCTTAAGACTGGGTGCACTAAAGAAAAAGGTACCATTGGATGGACTCAGAACTGTGGAGTGAGGTGGTCAGCTCAGCAGGCCAGGAATAGTGATGTCTAAAATAATAAAAATGGAAAGGAGAAGGAAATACAAGGCATAATCCCTACAGAGCCTGCTCTTTGTCCCATTGACAGTGTGGATCAAGACCAAGATCTAGATGTCCTGAAGCTCTTGATTATTAACCTTCTCTGCAGGAACAGACAAACTTGACCAATTCCAGTTGCCCCCACAAAACATGTGTCATATTTTCATGATGGATAAGCTGCTCCTTGCATTTTTTGAAAATGCATTTTAATAAAATACTAATATATATGTACAAATAATGAATTCCACCTCGTTTTCCAAATTAGCTTATGTACTGAAAAAAACCAACAACAACCTCCCCCCCATTTTGTAGACCTTATCTTAGAGACAGTCTTTATGATAAACTCTAATGGACATTCCTGGGTAATAATAATATTGGTGGTGATGTTTCTCTATGAATCTAATTTTGAAGTACATTGTTTGACTAGAGCTTCTTCTCTTGGTGCAATGAGATTTTCAACCTAAATGAAATGATCCCCTACCTAATTATATTACACTACACTTACAATTCCAGAGGGCAGGCAGAATGACATTATGGGCTACAGGATTTAATTCTTAAAGCCTATTCTGGTCAAAGTGAGCAATAAACTGAAAATTGCTTTAGTTTCATTTTACAGTTACTCCTTAGTAACAACCCTTAATCAAAAAAAAAAGAAAAGAAAAGAAAAGTAAAGAAAAACAGAGCAAACAAAATGCTCTCGCTGATGTAAATAGTCTTTGTTGTGATTTTGAAGGTGACTGGGCTCAGAAGTGCACAAAGAAAATCGGAAGTATATAATCCCCAATTTTAAAAGCTGTTCCAGGGAACCCGAAGCCACAGAACCTCAGTGAAAGTCTTGGAGCGCCACAGTGAGGTTGGCCTGATGGCATAGCTTGCACACTCAAGACTTTTGACTAAGATTTTCAGATAAACTCGCATCTCACTTTTGTCTCCTAAATTAAATGGGAAGATTTTGAAGAGTTGGAAAGTAGCAATACTCCCATTAGGTGCCTAAATGGAGAAATAATAATCAGCTATCATGCACTTTTTATTTTATTATTTTTATTTTTTGGTTGACTACTTTAAATTGGACTTCATGAGTAGTTTTGACTCAAGAAATTTTGTGTTCTTTTAGAGTTTTCATGAGCTGCTGTGAGTACAAATAGCTTAACTCATCAAAAATGGAGTGATTTGTTGCTGAATTGTTTCAGAATTACTTAAGTTCTTGAGGCAAGGATTTTGATGTGTGACATCTTTTTATTAGACCAGTTGCATGGCTGGGATCTGTGGGTTCTGATGGGCAGATTCTGTCTGTGGAGGGTCATCTGCCAACATAACAATGGAGATGAGTTGACAGGTCTTACCTACTGTTCAGGCAGGGCTGCATCCCATTTGATGTCTGTTGATCAGTGGGGAGCTTGGGATTTTGCATCTGATATTGAGTTTGGGAAGGCTAGGTGGTTGTTTGAAAGTGGGTTGGGGGAGAAAGTGGGGTGGGATAGGATCAGAGTTCATGAATGGGATTGTTTCTCTCAAGATCTAATCTTTTTTGAGTATAGTTTGTAATTGTTTGATGATTTTTCTTCTTGGTTCAAGGATGGAATGGCAGATGACCACCAGGGGTGTGTTGTCATGGCAATGGAGTGGAGGGAAGGTGCCAAGGGAAGGCACTGACTCTTTTCGTAGTGTAGCAGATTACTATAGGCTATTTCAAGAATATGGCCTATTTCTCTGCTGAAGTGTCCCTGTTGTATAAAAAACAAATTTCAGGTTGGTGAGGTGGGTGTCGTAAGTATTCTCCTCTGTGAAAATGCAGTGGTATCTGAGGGCCTAACTATAGATTACAGTATTTTTGGTGCGTTTGAAAGAATTTGAAAGTTGATGTTAGTGTAAGACCATTCCAGAATTTGATTGAGAGCTGATATCTGTTAAACTGTGGTAGGAGTAAAAAATCTCAGTCAAATGTCTTGAGCCTGCAAGCTGTAAGGGTTGACTGGGCCATAGGCTGGCCATCTAAGTGGACTATGCTAGGTTGGCGTGTAATGAAGTGGAAACCAAGGTCAAGTGAGGTATCAGTTGTAGTCCAGAAGATCAAGCCAAGGGTCAAGATGAAATTAAATCAAAGCAAAGCAGTTGATTCAGACTGGGAGGTCAGAGATGGTAACAGGAGCAGGAGGAACAAGCAGGAGGGTCCAAGCCAGAGCCTCAGAGCATGGAGTTGGGTTTAGGAGCTCTGAGCAGGACAGGGGCACAGGAAGGTAGAAAGGAGAGCAGAAAGGAGTCAAAATACAAGTGAAATAAAATGGTTCTATCAGGTGTTTGACCAGCCTTGATGTCTGGCTTTTAGGTTTGTGAAGAAAGGATGATAGCTGATTGCTGGCAGCCTGTGTGGTGTTAACTTCAAAACTTGGCATCCGGAGGTCCATGCCCTCATCACCACCCCCAACACAGAGGACTTCTCATATGACTGAAAGAAAAGGGGAGGAGGCAAAACCTGGCCCACTGATCCAACTAGATAACTTGAACTACTGAAGTCAATTGTAACAATTTCCCAAATACTGTTCCTGTCATGTTGGAGGGAGAAGACCCTTCTGGTATCTTTACTACTCCAGTGGAGCAAAGAGGACCCCATGCTACTGTGACCTCGGGGCAATAGTGGGAGGGAAATCAGGCAGTCAGCTGCCTTCTAAGTGGAGGAACATGTTGTTTTGTGCCCCAGGCTGGACTGATTTTCTTTTGAAACTAACATTTGTATTTTGAGATGGACCAAACTTACATGGCCCTAATAGTTTATGCCCTTGGATAGTCTTAACTTGAAGCTATTGCAAGTGGCCAGCTGAGGATCCTTCCAGTGACAGGTATCCCCCAAGTGACATAGCTGCCCCTACATTGCCCCCTTACCATTGGAAGCATAACCTGACAACCCTAAGAGGGCCAGACCACTGTAGTGAATCTGAAGAGCCAGAATGGCCTTGCTGGGGCCAAAGATGGTGCCAGCCAGCCCCAAGATGAAAGCTCACATGATACAAAAGAGACCTATGAACAACTCTGCCTCCTCTTGGGGTCCTGCAGTAAATGGAAACTCGAGTGCACTCAGAGATTTAGGCCTTACACACACACCATCTACAGCCTGTTTTTAAAAAAAGTACTGAAAACAACAGAGCCATGAAAGATTTATATCGGGGTCTGGGGAAGAGGGGATCAATGTGTGAAGGCCTGCTTGTAGTATTAATGTGTCAGGAATTGAGTATTTATTCCAGTATCTGCTGTGCTGGAATGGGAGTTGCTGAGAAAGGGCCAAACTTCCCTAAGTATTATTATATGAGTGTGTGCCCATCATTCAAACAAGGGATGCAAGCATGAAAATATATAGAGTGCCAACCTACAAGCAAGAGTAAAATGCTGTGATCCACTCAGTGTAAGTTTTTATCTACAATTCAGAGAAGGAAAAGGTTGCACAGGGTAGATTAAGGCAGAATTTTATTAGTCTTTTTTAGTCTAGAATGAGATATTGGAATTGGATCTAAAGTGTAGATTAAAGGAGGATTTTTTTAAGTGCTTAGCAGTGGCCCTAATTGCTCCTGTTGAAGTCAGTGGCTAAGCTTCAATTAACTTTAACAGGAGCAAAGTTGAATCAGTGCTGAGAGCTTTTGAGAATTGCACCCTAAGCCATATGTTTTAACACTTGTATTACTGCAATAATGACTTCCATAATTACAGTCTTATGAGATGTGAAATTAATAAAAAAATAACTTTTCAGGCACCCATGAGACTGCTTTTACAGAATCCTTTTCCTTCCTGAAGGATTCCACACTGCTTCCCTCACTCCATACAGCATCACTGTACTGGAACTTTTTTTTTTAGTGGAGGGCTATAGCTAGATGAATTGATGGAATCTGTGCTAGTTCTTCCATGCATCATTGGATTGATTAGTTTAAATGATTTGCATTTGAACTCTTCATCTTTGTAGTTCCCAACTGCAAAATCTTACTCTCATCCCCCAGTGCACAGAACATTTTTTTAAAATAGAGACCATCTTTAGCCTATGTAAGTACAGAATTTCTCTATTGGTTCCTATTTTCCAAAGATATCCATGAAGAGAATTGAAAGTGTCAGCCATTTCCCACCATGTATTCATCCTGACAATGTTGGGTGGCACAAACAGAAAATGCAGGGAAATATAGCTGGTTTTGTTATTAAGTACTACAAGGACTAAGATTTCCTGCAGCTTCCTACTCCTACAGGTCCAAAGGCCTATCTTACAGGAATTACACTAGCAACTTCCAGTCAAAGGTTTCCCCTTTCAACATCATCCATTGTCATCTCTCTATTTGCAGGGTCCTTCTATACTTCAACATTTTTGTACTAACTCCCATCTTTTCCATCTCTAACTAATAATTTCCCACATATCTTGTATGCATACCAGCCCAGCCTCTGGCTTCTTTACTTTTCATTCCATCCAGGAAGGGCACACACCAACTGCAGAGCCTTCCTCAGCCTGACAAAGGGTTTTTAAACCCAAAAGCTTGCTTAATTTTTTTTCCCATCTATTTAAGTTGGTCTAATAAGGGATATCAGATTCAACCAAAGAACCTTGTCTGCCTAATTTCCCACATGGCACTCTACTGAAGACCAGCTAGAGCTCTATACCATTTCCTTTGGTTAAAAAATCAATTATCCTATCAAAGAATGGTGTTGAATTAGTCTGGCATGACCTTTGCTAAATCCATGTGCATTTTATTCCATTTGCATGCACCTCCATGTCTTCCCTCATTCTTTCCTTCAAAATTGTGATCTGAAGCTTTGCATGCTATGAGGTCAGACTGTAGGTGTCAAGTTCTTTTTCTCCCTCCTTAAATATAGGCTGCACAGCTGCTATTTCCCATTTATCTGATACCAACCCTATCTTGAGAGTTTGTTAAAACTCCTTGCAGCCAGAATGGTGATTTCATGTACCAGTTCTGGAGCAGCAATTATCTGGTCCCCTGGATCTGAGCACATTAAGCTTTCTGAGTTTACCATATATGAAGAGGAAACAAATTTCCACTCCCATCCTCCTCTTCTTCTTAAGCATCTTGCCTCTGCCCCCATCCCTAGCAACATCATTCATAATTAAGGTTGCATTCAGTTAGGATTTTGACAGCATCTGCATTATCTTTACCTTCTATGCCTCCTCACTCTTCTTTACACTGTTTCTGTTTTCCTTGTCATTTTTATCTATGTGGCAGGTTAAATGTTTGATAATTGTTCTAATGTTCTTTGCAATGTCTAACTCAGCCTGATTGTTGGCAGGCCTCACCTTATCTCTACAATGCCTGACCTCAAAGAGGTAGTTCTCTTTGCTGATCCACTCTTTTTCCAGTCCTTGTAGATTCTCTGCTTTATGCATCCTTCCTTGAAGTGATTATCCAGTGGATCTGGAGCCCTTCCTTGAAATCTTTTACATTTGGGCTACATGCTCCAGATCACTTTTCCACTTTTGATCTAAAGAACTTTAAGCCTCCTCCCCCTTCAAATACTTGTGCTCCCCAGTTCAGTGAGGTTCACTAACTAGTCCCCTTTGTTTCCTCAAAGGCTGCCCTTTTGAAACTGAGAACTTTCTTGCAGCTAGTGTGTTTTTAAAAAAAAAAAAAAAGCTAACCGTATACTTTTTAAAGTTTTCTCAGCTTTATAGTTCTGCTTTCCCTCCTGTTACAGAACAGCTAGCACAGATGCTGCCTGCTCTGTGCACATCTGGCATTCTACACAGTTGAAAGCACGTATCAGTTGGAGGGTAGGATTTGCAAGGTGCTCAGTTTGGAATAACTCTTATTTCAATCAGAGCAATGGTAAAATGCTTCTGGTGAAATGCTGGCTGAACCAAAGTCAGCAAGAGTGTTGCTGCCGACTTCGCTGAGGCCAGAATTTCGCCCTCAGCACTCAGTGGGAACAAAGTTGGGCCAATAGTGAGTGCTTCTGAAAATCCCACTTGTAGTTTTTATGTACAATAGGATTAGGATTTTAACCTTCTCCTTGCCAACACCTTATAGGGTTTTTTGTCTAAAGTAATAATAGCGCAATGCAAATAATTATTTACTTCTGATGACAGGATTTGCTCCAGGGAAATTGTTCCCAATCTATCACTTTCTGTCTACACTATGTGATGTTTGCAAAAATCATTGAAAAAAACCTAGATATTCTGTGATGTGTGGGGGGGAGAAGGGGAGGAGGTAGTTAATGTTTGGTTTACAGCCCATATATAAAGGATAAATTCAGTGCATTTCAGTTACTTCATAGAAAGGGAAAATCTACAATCAAAAATGAAGCAAAAACCCCTTGTAATAAGAACATGGTTGCATTCTACGCTTCAGATGCACCCAGTAAGTGCAAAGCCTGCCTCTGGAGTGCACAGCCTGAGGTAAATTGATACATTCATTCCCAGTGCAGACCCCTTCTACACTGATTACTAGTCTCCACTAACAGTGTTTGCAGGACAGATTATCCATTCTCCTCTATATGAGAGACACTGTTCAAAGAGCTTGGGACACAGCTGCCTCTTTACAGGCTTTACCTCGTTTTCAAAGGGATGGGGATCACGTGACCGGGGAATGTGTGCCTCTAATAGAAAATCTAAATTAATCTTCATAGAAAGTAGAGAGTCTTGTTTGGATCTATCAGAAAAGGAGAGCACTTGTAGGTGAAATCTTCTTAAGACCAAAGTGAAACTTTCAGAGAGTGCTGTGAAAATGCTGGGCTGCAAGGCTTCCTGGGCATTTCAAACAAAAGAAATTAACTGTCTAGATAAAAGGTTCCTGGTTTAAATGTTAAAGTTTTTGCCATCAGAGGCAGTGCACTGGCAAAAGTTTGAGCTGGCTGAGAAAGCAATGTCTAATCTTTCCATCTAGTTACTGCGCAGTTTGTCTTCCTTTTCTTCTAGCTCTCTTCATCCTTTATTTCCTTTCCTTTCCCTGCCCAATAGGGAGCATAACAGAGAGTACATGCTTACTAGTGCATCTCATTTGGAAAATAAGCAATTGACCTAAATAGGATAAAATTTATCCTTAATCCTATGAGGAACATTTCAATAACTGCATATGGCTGCCTCATTTGGGCCTGTATGTTTTACCCCCATCTTTTTAATTTTTAATCAAGAACTTTGGGCCAGATTCTGATATTACTGCTCCCAGGTACATTGGGAATAACTCCACTGAAGTCACTGGGGATACACTAATTCAAAAGATAATATAAAGGAGATCTGAATATGGTCACTGATGTCAGCACACAAGGTATTGTCACTGGCTATGTCTGACAGAAAGTAAAGGCATATATTTGGCACAGAAGCATCATTATATTTCTCCACTCACCAACTACAATGAAAGTGCCAGCGCTGCTTCTTAAGATGAGTGTATATGGCACCTGGATCATCCTGCTCTCCACAGACCAACTAAGTCCCGCCTGATCTGACTGGAGCTGGAACAAAGGCAAACCTGCAGTGTGTGGAGCTAACTAGAAGGAGGTCGAGGAGACCAGAGCTAGAGAAATGGATTAGCGGGGTCAACCAGGCAACCAAGAAATCAAAGTGAAAGGGCTAAGGCCAGAAATTATACTGGGGATAGGGAAGGAAGAGAGAACTTGGAGGAGAAAAGAGAGTTGGATATTAGGCAGGTAGATGTGGCGTCTTTTTGATGGTAGAGCAATGGTTATTTCATAGACATTAGGGCTGGAAGGGACCTCAGAAGATCATCAGGTCCAGCCCCCTGCCCCAGGGCCAGGAAGTCAGCTGGGGTCAAAGGATCCCAGCAAGATAAGCATCCCAACCTTATGTCTGGGGGCCTGTGATTTGTTTGGGTTTTGTATCTAAAGGTTTCCTGTTTTACTGGGAGGAAAATGCATCCATGTTCTCCAAACAGGGCTTTAATCCAGGTACGCTGTAAGTATCCTTGTAATCTTCTGCATTAGTTTTACTGTCCCACAATGATGGACAAACGGCCTGTCCTGGAACCTCGCCTGTGAAGTAGTGATAGTCCTCTGCAAGTGCTGTTCCCTTCCAGTGATTTCAGTGGACACAGAGCATGCTTAGCAGCCAGCTGCATATTCACTGAGGTAAATGAAAAGGATAATTTGCCAAGGGGCAATGTCTGTGGCACTGCTTTTGACAGACCTTCGCAAGGGAAGAACATTGTGTAAGATGTCTTCATTTTTTCCATTTTTCTTCATTTTAACTTCAAAGAGCAGAAAGCTGTCCCTTCATGCTACAGCAAATTACCATGGAGATTAAACAAACTCATGTATTGTTATAAGAAGGCATTTCTTGGAAGGAATTTCAGAATTGCTTTCATTCAAAATCGATGAAATAATTCAGCTGTCTTAGTGAAGTAAATTTGCACAAGATTAAGAATGAAATATATTAGTTAAAAAACTTAACATGGAATACCTTTCGGATTTAAGAGGCACAGATGTGGAGATCGTAATGCACAAGTCCCGTGTGTGTTTGGCTTTCTCCTGCCCAGGAATTTCCCTGTTTGCCTGGGCTGGTATCAAGGTATAAATGTACTTTTTGGAACTGATTCTCTGCTCGTTTAAACCAGTTGTCCACAGCTAAATCTCCACTAGCATCACTGAAGCCACTCATGAATTTCACTGAACTAAAGAGAGGAAAATTGAGCTTTACATTATCTAGCTAGAACAAAGTGAGACAGCTAGGCTAACCCTATTGCTAACAGGTATTTAAACACATCAGCTGTGCAGCAGTGCCACATACAGCACGTTCAGGTGCTCTCCGCGCTGCAAGGGAGCAGCGTGGGGGTTGAACCCTGGATATCCGAGGTCAAAAAACCCCACAGGAAAAGGCAAAGCAGCACATGCAGGGACAATGTATGCTGCTCAAAACTGGAGGCAGGCCAGCTTGAGCCACACCCTAGCTGCTGGCCAGGCTCCAAGCAACAGGATCGCCACTGCTGCAGCCCCAGGAGGCCCCTAGGACTCCAAGTAAGGCTGCTGGGGCCAGCACAGTGCTGGACCTGTCGTCCCCTACCCCACCCAGGGTAACTTGCCATGCGCCAGAGGGCATGTGGCACAGGCATTCGTCAGGGACAATTAGTGGCAGCACAAGGTGTGCTGCTGCTAGTTGTCCCCGGGGAACCAAACGTTCATGCTCATGTGGACACAGCCATCAATAGTATCTGGTAAAAGCGAAAGGTAAGGGAATATAATTTCATCACTAGTACAAAGTGGACCTGACTATCCCCTCCTATTACAATTTTTCTGTGCAACTTTTTAGGAAATAGGTTTAAAATGCAATGGGGGAAATTTAGGCTGAATATTTGGAATATTTTCTAACTATGCGAGTGGTTAAGCATCAGAACGGATCACCTACAAAAACCGAGGGATCTCTTTTGCTGGAAGATTTTAAGTGCAGGTTAGACAAACATCTGTTTGAGATGATTGAGGTAGGATGATCCTGCCTAGAGAACTGACTGGACTAGGTGACCCCCTGAAGGCCCCTCCAGCCCTATTTTTATAGTCTAAATTCCACCTAGATCAACAGTTTACTTGCTTTCAGCATTGCTTCAGATGCAGGTGGAATTTGTGGACTTGGGACCTGGCCTTCAAACCATGCAGCACATGTGAAGCTCTTCAGAGGATCCTCTTCCAAATCTTAAAACTGTCCAAACATGCATGTATAGCATCTACCTTTTTATGCTCTTACTTTAAATTTTACTTGGGGTGGAGATTGAGATTAATGGTCAGTGAGACTATTTCAGTTGTTCATAGAAAGCTTCTTTGGGATACATTTAAGCACTAATTTATTTACAACAATAACTGTAATGCTCAGGTAGCCTTTGAGCTGAGAGAGGTTGGGTCAGCTGGCCAGGTGTTACCACTTCCTCAGAGATTCACGATGGTCAAAGTTGCTCAGCCACATCTCGAGTGATCCAATTCCTTGCGGCTGTACAACTTTTTAATGCTTCTGGCTACATGTTGTTAGTTACATATGCCCTTCCATATTTGGTTAACCTAACTCTGCATCCAGTCAGTGCCCAGCAAACACTAACCCTCCTTGGCACCCCAGTGCTGCAAAATGTCGACCTTGCCTGGCAACCCAATACTAACTCAACTTAGGCATGTGCGCTTGCACCATCATGGCATTACTATGGCCACATGGGGCTTGCCAGGCCTACAGTGCTGCTCTCTCATAGTCATAGCAATTATTGTTGTTATGACTTGCCAGAAAGACTGGACAGGGTAGAGATCTGTGATTGTGCTCTAGTCTATGCAAAGGCATCACTACTGTCCTTCATAGAATCATAGAAAATTAGGGCTGGAAGGGACCTCAGGAGGTCATGTCTAGTCCAGCCCCCTGCTCAAAGCAGCTACATCATCCCCAACTACATCATCCCAGCCAAGGCTTTGTCTAGCCTGCTCTTGAAAACCTCCAAGGATGGAGAGTCCCCAACCTCTCTGGGTAACCTGCTCCAATGTTTTACTACCCTCCTCACGAAGAAGTTTTTTTTTCTTCCTTCCCCTGTTCCCCAGAACTCTGCCTGCTGTTTGTTTATCTCATCCATCTGTTTATGACTTGACTTTAAGATTGTTAGCTGTTTGGGGCAAAGGCTACCACTTACAATATGTTCGTACGAGAGGCCTCTGACTTAGCTGAGGCCTCTGGTAATAAAAATGGTTGAGAAAAATAGAGATGTCATCTGTGACTCACAGAGTTACTTATAATTAAGCCTCATAGATACTCCTAGGTGTTAGGTAGTCATTATCCTCTCTGATTTTATAGATGAGGAAATCAAGGAAGATAGCAGATCAAGATGCCAAATGAAGAACAAAACTCAAGAATCCTTGACACTCGATCTTGTGTTCTCAACTATTAGGCAAGGACTCCTTACCTTTGTGTTCTGTCCTGTTGTGCAGTCAATACTGTAGTTTAAATCTGATCTTGTAAGAATATTTTCACTAAAATTGCACATCCTCTGACAAGTCCCAGAATGTATATACATAGTAGGGCTGTGCAAAACAGCAATGTTTTGTTTCGACTTCCAGTTTGCCATTTTGACGGAACAGTATTTCATTTTGAGTTTCATTTTGTTTCAAAACTGCTGTTCTATTTCATTTCATTGAAACTGTTTCACTGTTTCTATGGTGTTTCAACATTTCGCCCACAGGTGATATTGGGAAACATGAAACTGCCTGTCATGTTTTGGGAGATTTGGATGAAAAGTACAGGGATGGTAGCCCCTTCTGAGGGCATGAAGTCTGCCAAGTTTCAGGGAGATAGGTGCAGCAGTTTCTGGGAAACTGCACCTCAAAGTCTTGAAAGCAAAACTCATGTCACTTCTAAGTGTGAAGGCACAGTGGGGTGATTACTGGAGATATGGTAGACCCTGCTGAGGCCATGAAGCCTGCCAGCTTTCCAGGGTTAGGTGCAAGGGTTTCTGGGAAACTGCACCTCAAGCTGCTGAAACCAAAACTTGTGATGTGTGACTTTGTGTGTTCAGGTGTGCCCTCACTGGCGCTGGAGTATCTACATAATACAGTAGTGTGCCCCAATGTGGTCTCCTTCTCCCCTACAGGCTCAGTCCAGTCCACCACTTTAAATGACAACAGGTAAAATAATAACTTAGTGGGGGGGTAGCACACTAGCACCAGCAGCATCTCAGGCATCCAAACTGTGACTGAGCCTTTCTTTCCTCTCCTGCAGAAACTTCTTCTCCAGCGTGTGTGTTAAGGCGCACCCTCACTGTGTCCTTCCCCCTCCTTCTCCTTCGCTCTCCTTACTTTCTGTTTCCCTGTAGGCAAGCCCAGCTTCAGCTTTGAAACTCGAAACATTTTGAAACTTTCAAAATGTTTTGACTGCCTTTGTTTCATTTCAAGGCTGTTTTGAAGTCCTTTGTTTCATTTCGATTTTGTTGTTTCAAGCTCAAAACAAGTCAATACAGCATCGAAATAAAACAGTTGATGAAATTTTGCACAGCCCTAATCCATAGTGTTTATAAGTATCCCATCTTCAACAATAGCATTATCCTGCTCCCTTTGAACTTAGAGGGTGCATCTATATGTGCGTTAATGCACTTTTCCTAATGTGCATTCAATTTAGTACATCCTGGGGTACTAAATAACTGTGGTTTAGGTTGTGCTAATGTGCAGTAGTGCAAGCGCATGCTGCTTAGGTGACACTTAATGAGCAATAGCCTATTCTACTGCACATTAGTGTATTAGCAGTTTTTACACGCCACTTTAAAGTGCAGTAGAATAGGCTACTGAACATTAAAGCACACGTGAAGACATGCCCAGTGAGGATTCTGTTACTGACTTTAAAGGAAAAGAGATCAGCCAATGCTGCTCACTTATGAAAAGCCTACCCAGAGTCATCATTCATACAAGTATGTCTTTTAAATTCTCAAGTGTTTGCATTGATCCAGATTCATCCCTGCAACAACTTTTAAAGGAGTTATATAAAACTCATCTTTGATCCTCTTTATAGAGCCTAGTACAATAGATTTAGCAGCCCAAACTAGGAAAGCCATCATTTTGTTCTGTTACTATTATAACTATGTATTCATACAGAAACAAGACTAAACAGCATCTGGGTAAGTTTATATTTTATTTACCTCCAGACATCCAATCTAAAACTTCCTTTGCTGCAACTTCAAGTCATTGGTCCACATTCTCCTCCATACAGCAAACGAGAAAAGATGCTTTTCCTTGTCTTTTTGGCAGCCCTTGAAGTATTTGAAGACTGCTATCATGTCCCCTCTTAAGCGCCTTTTCCACAAGCTGAACATGCCAAGTTCTTCCAGCCTCTACTCATGACTTGCTTTTCAAGCCCTTGATCATCTGGCTGCCCACCTCTGGACCCTCTCTAACTTCACTATGTCCTTTTAAAATATGGAGCCCAGAACTGCACACCGTATTCCAGATGAGACCTAACCAATGCAATTAGAGAGGGACTATAACCTCCAGTGTCTTGTACTTAATGCTTCTATTGATGCATCCCAAAACCACAGTTACCTTATGTGAGACTAATCTGCAGTATAGTGCAATCTACCAAGGCTCCCACATCCTTTTTCCACAGACCTGCCATCCAGCCAGGTGTCACCCATTTTATATTTGTGCTTTTGATTATTCCTCCTGAAGTGTAGCACCTTGCATTTGTCTGCATTGAACTTCATCCTTTTAGTTCTAGCCCAACTTCACAATCTGTTGAGATCCTTCTGAGTTGCATTCACATCCTCCAATGTGTTCACAATCCTTCCAGTTTCCTGTCATCTGTGAACTTGCTCAAGAAGCTTTCTATGCCAGCATCCAAATTGTTAAATAAAGACGTTGAACAGCGCCGGACCCAGGACAGAACCCCCACTGTGGGACTTCAGTCGAAATCTCCTGCCATTCTGACATGGGCCTATTAATAATTACGTTTTGCTTGTGGCTACTGAGCGTGTTATCTATCCATCTTACAGTAGTTTTATTTAGTCCACATTTTTTCAATTTGTTTATGAGACGGTCACATGAGACCTTCTCAAAAGCCTTGCTGAAGTCCAGATACACTATATTTACAACATTCCCTTCATCCACCCAATACATACTTTGTCAAAGAAGGAGATCCAGTTTGTTTAACTAGATTTGTTTTTCATAAATCCATGCTGGCTGCTTGAGATCAGCCTTTCCTCCTTCAGAGGCTTGCAGTGACCTTCCTCAGGATATGCTCCAGGAACTTCACAGTTATTCCCTGGACTTCAGAAAAGCAGACTACGACTCACTTAGGAAACTGATGAGTCCCCTGGCAGGCCTGTCTGAAGGAGAAAGGAGTCCAGGAATGCTGGTTGTATTTTAAAGAAACCTTACTGAGGGTGCAGAAAAGAACCATCCTGATGAGCAGAAAGATTAGCAAGTATGGCAGTTTGACTTAGCAAGGAACTCTTCATTGAGCTAAAACACAGAAAGGAAGCTTACAAGAAGTGGAAATGTGGACAAGCAACAAGGGGGGAGTATAAGAGTAGTGCTCAGGCATGCAGGGATGAAGTCAGGAAGGTCAAAGCACAATTGGAGTTGCAGCTAACAAGGGTCATGAAGAATAATAAGAAAGGTTTCTACAAGCATGTCAGCAACAAGAGGAGGATCAGGGAAAATGTGGGTCCCCAGCTGAATGTAGGAGTCACCCTAGTGATAGATGATACAGAAAAGGCTGAAATACCTGTTTTACCTCAGTTTTCACATGCAAGGTCAGCTCCCAGACTACTGCACCTGGTAGCACAATTTGGGCAGGAGATGAGCACCCAACAGTGGTGAAAGAACAGATTAGGAACTATTTAGAAAAGTTGGATGTGTACCGTGATGCACTCAAGGGTGCTGAGGGAGTTGACTGTTGTAATTGCAGAGCCAGTGGCCATTATCTTTGAAAACTTGTGGTGATTGGGAGAAGTCCTGGATGATTGAAAAAAGGCCTACCTTTTAAGAAAGGAAAGAAGGATAAGGCTGATGAGGCCTACCCGGATTGTAAAACTCTACTGCAGCTCAGGCATGTGTTTCTATGTCGGTGGGTTGCACTGGATTTTTTTTATTTGATCTGTGACACGCTGTTTCTGCCACTCCTGCTTTTCCATCCCCTGTTGTTGTCATGAGGTTTCAAAGCCTTGAGATCCCTCCAGCAGACTGTTCCTCCATTTGGGGAAGTCCTGGATGATAGTCTCTCATGAGTTGACATCAATGTTGCATTTTTTTAAAGTTGGCCTTGAGGATGTCCCTGAAGCCTTTTCTCTGCCCTCCTCTTGAATGTAGACCTTGACTGAGCTGGGAAAATATAACTTGCTTCAGGAATCTGGAGTAGATATTCAGATGACATGGCTAGCCCAACAAAGTTGGTACCAAATGATTATTGCTTCAATACTTGTGGTGTTTGCTTGCAGGAGGATGTTAATGTTGGTGTATCTGTCTTCCCACTGGATTCAAAGGATCTTCTGCAGGCAGAATTGATGCTACTTCTCCAACAACTTTTGATGTCTCCTGTACATTGTCCATACAGCAAGGTGGGGATCATGACCACCTGATAAACCTTAAGCTTGGTTTTAGATCTGATGTCGCAATCTTCAAACAACCATTTCTTCAGGCATCCAAAAGCTGTGCTTGTACATGTGGGTTTAGTGCATCAAGAGGCACAATTGACATGGTCTTCACAGCTTGCCAGCTGCAGAAGAATTGTTGGGAATAATAAGCCTCTTTACATCCCCTTCTTTGACCCCACAAAAGCTTTTGACTGTCAGCCAAGAAATGTTGTGGAGGATCTTTCTGAAGTATAGACACCCACTGAAATTTGTCATCACTCTCTGCCTGCTCCGTGATGGTATGTGAGCAGTGGTTCTCAGTAATGAATCTATTACAGATTCCTTTGAGGTTAAAATGAGAGTTAAGCGAGGCTGCATCATTGCTCCAACACTCTTCTCAGTATTCCTTGCTGTGATGTTACATCTGACCACCAACAAGCTTAATGCCAGAGTGGAGTTAAACTACCAAATGGATGGTAAGCTGTTTAACCTCAGCCAACTCCAAGCCAAAACCAAAACCACCCTGACCACAATCATTGAGCCCCAGCATGCTGATGATGCTGTAGTATGTGCTCACTCAGAAACAAACCTTCAGACAATTGTCAATGTCTTTACTGAGGCATACAAGAAAATAGGACTGACACTTAACATTCAGAAGACTAAGGTCCTCCACCAATAAGCTTCTAAAGAACAGTCCCCAGCTCTGGTAATCCAGATCTATAGTGAGACTCTGGAGAACATTGAGTATTTCCTGTACCTTGGCAGCCATCTCTACCTTGGAAGCCATCTCTCGTGGAAGACTGATATCAAGGAAGAAATCCACCATTCATGGTATACTGACCAGGCAGAAGGTAGGGTGGGATGGCACTTTACAGGCTAACTGGTTCAGAGAGGCATTCACTAAGCATCTGAACACATCTGCACAGTCTCCTATGAAAGCTCATGCCTCTCAGAACCAGTTATTCTGTAAGGTACCACCCTTCGCTGCCTTCTGCTTAGCCTCAGACTAACACACCTAATTTACCTCTCTCTAGTGTATTGACCATTTGATATGCCCGGCTCCATCTGTAATCTAAACAGAAGGGACAAACCAGTGTCAGGAAGCTGGTCACCAACTAGTATCCACATTCTCACTTGCATTTTGCATGAAGACTGTTCTATGGCATCTGAGAGAGATCAGTTATTCTTTAATTTCTTGCTTGGTGCAATAGTCATTTGGTAAAAGTCCATGGTGATTATCTGGCGAGTCTCTGTGTTATGATCCAAATGTGGGGTGACTAAAACACTCGAATCTCTGGGTAGTTATCAATATTGGTTCCATTCTTACGAAGTGCTGTGCAGTCCTGAGTCCAAATTCCGCGCTGGTATCCAGAAGAGGCACAGCATCCCTGAAGTTAAACCCATTTAAGTTTAGCATATCTGTGGGTTTACCTGCATGGAGGATTAATCTTGAATAGCTATTTCTGTGTAAATCCTGTATAGATGTTCTTATTCTGGCATAAGAGTGCCTCATACCAAATTATTCTAAATGGAGTCAACCAGTTTGGAATAAGACAATTTGATCCAAAATAAAATTGTCAGAGTTAATCAGGAATAGCTATTCTGATTTAATTTCACATTTTATCTTAATCTGAATTAACTTCCCATGAGCAGACACACCTAACAGGTCAGTTCTGTAGAACCAGCTTGCCCCAGCAGAGTATATGCTCCAACATTTTAAATGAACACTAAGGGAATATATCCTACAGCAGGCCCAATACCTGACAGGTAAGTCAGGGTTCTACTGTACAGTCACACAATTTTGAGCCTTGTGTGACTATACAGTAGAACCCCGACT
Organism: Crocodylus siamensis; assembly: GCF_052110815.1. Taxonomy (NCBI): domain Eukaryota; kingdom Metazoa; phylum Chordata; order Crocodylia; family Crocodylidae; genus Crocodylus; species Crocodylus siamensis. Next base: position 254,179,909 of record NC_143395.1, read on the forward strand.
TACCTGTATATTGCGTTCCTGAGAAACCTTGCGTATGTCGCATTTGCATGACTCAAGGTGAATTTTCCCATAGGAAACAATAGAAGAGTGAGGGGTTAGGTTCCTTAGACCTCACATTTATGACACCAAATGAGGTACCAAAATAAAACCTTTTTCAACTAATACTTTATTTATGTTACAAAAACCTGTTGTTTGGGCTCTCCCCCAGAAGTGGAGGGCTGAGAGTCAGTTGACTGAGTTGAGATAGTGCCACTTCTCCCTGTAAAACTCCATGTAGCAGGCATTGGTTTGAACACATCAGGAACTTAATGAAGCATAAGGGGTTAAGAGAGCTCTTAACCAAGAGCGTTAAGAGGAGATGCTGCTACCACAATGGGGACACTGAGACTGAGCAAGCATCCGGAATCCTGCTTGGGAACCCAAGCTGCGCGTAACTTCGTTTGACTCACTCTGCGCATCTCGCAAGGTGTGCCTCAGGGTATATTTCTCCACTTGGGTGTTAATATTAATTCACATAAATGGAAGACACAGGTAAGTCAAATATGTGTAAGACGGGGATCTACTGTATACATGTTTTTCATTTCTTCGCTATCTAGGGAAGTATTCTTCTTAACCACCATGATGGAAAAGGGAATGAGAAACTCTATGATAAATGAAAATAGGACAGAGGTTCTATTTTTTTAATGCAAACAGCTAACTGAATTCTGGGATTCTGTTCTGAGTGAATGCAAGCATCATTTTGAGATCTAGGGGCTCTCAGCTCCGCTTTAAGATAGATATGTGATGACAGGTAAGATGAGAGATAACTGAAGATGGCAATTTAAAATTTCAAACCCTACTGAGAAGGGTGGAGGATTGTTTTTTTTAGGCAAAAGCCATGCTGAACAGAATAGAGGATAGCAAAAACTCATCCGTGATTTGGCCTCTACCCGAACACTATAAAAGCTGATACATAAACAGGATTAATTAATGGATGTGACTCTGCTCATCCATGCATACCACAAAAAAACCTCTATTTGTTTAAAGAAATGTTTCTAACAATGACTTTTCCTGCCTCAGCAGGTATGGCTTATAGTTCAGTAGTGCCAGGGGGGTCACAATTATTATTTTGAATATAGGATATCCCCTTTAAACAAACAATGTTTGAACAGATGGTATTTGCAGCAGTACATATAGACGTCTTCATTACAAAAATATTGGGTAATGAAGAACAAACATGAGCAGTGGATGTCAGAACAAGCTAATGGCATTTCCAGTATTTTGTGTACCAGTGGCCATTGCTGAGTGCTTCAGGGACAGAAGTTAAAACCCACATGCGCTTAATTTTTGTGATATGATAAAACTGAACCTAAAATATCAGATTAGTGAGACCTGTAATTTTAAGCGAGCAAGTTAAATAGCGAATGCTGTTTTTGTTAGTCGCTAGGCAGTACCATAATAAGCGTGGTGGTGGTGGTAGTAATAATAATATTATGCTCCAGGTCAATGAAGATGCCTTTCTCCACATCTTGTGAATCTTTACTTGCTCTTTATATAGTTTTGTTTTAAATAGTTTTCTTTACTGGGTTTTGAAACAGATCATGAATTCATTCGGTATATCTGTCTTCAAATATCTACCTACCTCAGCTGTTGCAGAGTCATTAATTTCATTTCTATTAATGGACCATCTTTCTCTGGATTGTTTCTTTGGAGAAGGTCAGAAAGACAATACCTAGAAAGCAAATTAATAAAGTGCGACTATCATGTAATTTTAATGAAATTGCAGATGCATTGATCTTCCCTGAGTTAGGGAATTGTCTGTGTCTCCTTGTTTTCAGGATCTCCTGCAAGGTGGGAGGATGCTCTTGTTAAAAGGCTCTTTGACCTCTCCTGCTCAAAAGAGATGTGAAATCCCAAGGAGGAATGTTCTGCACTACAGTGCCTCCACCCTGCAGATGTTACTCAGTCCGTGCACGTGTGCACATGTATGGCTATGCTCATGCATGCTTCCTTTGTCTCTCTATCTCAACCTCAATCCTGTATCTTAAACCTTTTAGTCTATGTATGGTCACTGCTGAGGTCTGAAGGAAAACAAAAGTGGTTAGAGAATTAGCTTAGAGCAGGGGCAGACAAAGTCCAGTTTCAGAGGTGATGCGTGGGGGTGCATGTGGGTGCACATGCACCCCCTGTCAGGCTGTGCTCCCTGTTTAGCCAGCAGGCAGGGGGGCAGGCGGGGACATCAGTTCCCCCCCCCCCCACGTGAGTGCTAGCCGCGGAGTGGGGCCACCAGCAAAAGCGACTGCACCACTTCCCGAAGTGGCCACGGGAGTTCCAGAAGCAGCGTGGCAACTTCTACGGTGACTGAGATCAGCTGTGGGGGACACCCCCTCTCCCCGGTCAGTGGGGTCAGCTTCCAGGGGACCCCTCCCCCAGCTGCTGACTAGTGCCGGGGGATACATGCCCCCCTGACTCAAGGCATCAGACACCCATGTCCAGTTTCCATGGAGACCCCAGCAGCAGTCCTGCTGTGATTGCACAGGGCCAGGGTTTCCCTGGAGAACAGCCCCTGCAGTACTGGCAAGCAGCAGTGGCACCAGCCTCTTTCTGGTGGGGGGGTGGAGGGGCAGCTGAGGTGTGGATGTGCTGTGGCTGGGGACTCCGCTGCTGGCGGTGGTGACATGTAGGGGGTGCATGGGGGTGCATGCACCCCCCCCTCCAGAGAGCACCAGTGCACCCCCTGACTGGCCACACTCCCTGCTTAGTCGATGGGCAAGGGGGCCAGGCAGGAGCACTGGTGCCCCCCCTGCAAGTGCCAGCCGGGGAGTGGTAGCGCCGGAGGGTGGCTGCTCACTGATCGTTAAGTTCAGGGGGGACTGACTGGTCACTGGGGGGGGCATGTCCCCCTGGCTAAGGTGGCAGCGGTCACCCCTGGCTGCCACCACCTCTTCAGAGCAGGCAGTGGTGGTGATGCTAGGAGAGGTGGCAAGTGCACACCCCTAACAAATAGCAGCAGCAAGTTGCCCCAGGTGGGGTAGGGGAAGCTGGGACCAACACCAGCTTGACCCCAGCAGTCTTACCTGGGGGCCTCCTGGGGCTATAGTAGCAGTGATCTAGGTGCATGGAGCCTGGCTGGCAGCCAGAGTGTAGCACTGGCCAGCCAGGCTCCAGTTTTGGGTGGTACACACTGCCACCATATGCATCATCTTGCTTTTTTCTGCCACTTTTTTTTCCACTGGGGTCCTCCAGTGTCACAAAAACCGACTGTGCTGCAAATTACCAATGTCACAAATGCCTGCACGTGCAGTGCGTGGAGTTTGCAGTGCTGCAGGTGGGTTTGCGGCCCCACAAACCTCACGTGCGCAGTTGTCTGGTTGCTCCGTCTGAGGGCATCTTTGTTGGCAGTCTCATCAGAGAAGTTCAATGGGTAGAGCCAGAACTCCTTATGAAAGCTTACAGGACAGTGAGTTCCAAACTCCTCTGGATTTAGAGTCCAATTACAAACCTATAACATTGTGTGATCTCATACTGCTGTAACAGTTTGTGGGCCTGCAGTTAACAGGGAGGCAGGGACTTACCCTAAGTCCAGTTGTTCCACGATAACTGTCCCTATGCTAAAGCAGGGGAGCGTCGCCCGGAATGAAACAAGGCTCCACTGTTTGCTTTACAGAGGGGTAGTGGCAGCACAGCAGTAGCTGAAGTGTGAAAAGTTGCCATCCCCTTCCAGCTGCAAGCTTGGAAAAATTAGGGCCTCTGTGAGGCCTATGACTTCCCTTGGGATTGTTATCCCTAATTTGGGAATTACTATGGGAAGAGCTTCCACAATTAGAAATTAGATGCATTGACAACATCTCTTGGAGAAGACTGGATGGACCACCTTTGCTATTCTTGTCCTGCAGAAGGGTAACACGTATCTTCAGGACAGAATAAATTAAATCATCTATGGCAATATACTGGCCAGACAGCAGGGATAAATTCTAAAAAAGCATATTCATGGCATCTAAGAACTGATCAGTATTGTTGGGAAATCAACATTTTTCCTATCCTCTATATTCAATTACATTTTATATGAGAAAAAATAATGCAAGAATTGAGATCAGGAGTGGGGGAGTTGTTTATTGCTAGATTATCTACAAGTTAGAGCATTTGTAAGAACTAGAGTGACTTTTTGATCTGGGACAGGTCTGGCAAAGATCCTCCTCCTGGCTTATCTGATGGAATAACCTCTCTCTCTCTCTCTCTCACTCAAACTACCTAGTCATGCCTTTTTGAATGTTTTACAGACCACAACAGTTCTAGTTTTAGACTTGCCTACAGCATGTAGGCCAGTATGGCAACTGAATGTTGGAGGACGCTCTGCTTATTGGTCAAATCTAGTCTGATGTCTGGCTACCAAGTGACAGACCGAACAATATTGTCTCTTGAAAATTAAGTTTTTAATGAGTGCTGCTCAGGGGAATACTCTACCATGCTAAAGTTTTTATCTTAAGGACATGAGGAGAATGACCAACGGATGAAGTGCACTATGCATTGCAGCACCCCTGGAAGACTTGCTGCATCCAGTATCCTCTCTGACAACTTAAGTCACAGTTACAAAAGTTACAGTCACTTAGCCCATTACTTCAGTGATTAAGAAATGCTGCATGTAGCTCACATTCTTTTGCAACCTATGATGAAAAAACACTTTGCACTAAATTAACCCCTTTGCTGCTGCAAATCTTGTTTGTTAAAATATGATGTGATGCACTATAGTATTATGCTGCTTGTTAATACGGTTTAGTGTATTCTAATATGATGATTAGAATGGAACACATAGCTTTAGTATTTAAATTCCTTTTGTCTAACAGAAGATGAATATATAATGCAAACATTGTGTCTGACATATTTTTATAACAGAGTAGTAAGAAAATACTTGCTACCTGAAATATTTCTGTAAGTCAGTGAAGCAAGCAATCCAACATGTGGATTACATTATATTTAGAGCTGATCTTAGTTTTGTAACACACTAAAGAGTAAGATATAGGAGGTTCAGGTTTAATAAAACTAAAACCTTAGATGGGGCATTCAGCCAATAAAAATGTAAGCATGCTGTACATGATCAGCATACTAATTGCTGCATAATAAATTCTGAAGCTTGGGTTGTTTTGAAAGGCAAAGTTATTGTAGAAGCCTCTAAGATCGCTTACATAGAAATGTTAGCCCATGTGTATTGTGATAGTATGTGTGTGAATGTAAAGTATCAGTTGCAACACTGGTTAGCTCCTTTTGATGCCATGCAGTGTTTATCAATTCTATGCATCCAGGACATTTTCATAGCTAATTTAAATTATTCTACCCTAGCTCTTATGGGCACAGCATCATTGACCAGATAAACATGTTTTTTCTGCTGCCATAATAATGGTTATTCTTCATTTACAAACTGGATGTGATGAAATGCATCATGTAGCTGAATGAGTATCCAACATACTGGCTTGACAAAGCAATCTAATCATCTAGAACAGTGTTGTAGCAAGGGGTCAGGGGGAGCTGGGGGACCACCCTGGGTGCTGAAGCAAAGGGACACCAACAGGCACTGCCCAGCCAGAGTGGGTCTGGGCCAGAGCCATGAGCAGCTTGTCTGGGAGGGTGTGGGGACAGAGGAAGGGTGGTTCCCGCCCCAGGCAAGCATGGGGGAGCATGTGCCCCCCAGTCCTGTGTGGGGTGAGGGTGGGCTGCTGCTGAGGACTTTGCCCCACGCACCAAACTTTGTTGCTGTGGCACTGATCTAGAATAGGTTCAGACCACAGCCACAAGCAAGCAAAAACAAGGAGAGACTTGCTCCAGTGTAAGAAATGGACTCTGATGCTAGTGCTACCTGCACTATTCCATCAGAGGCCCTGGGAATGGGAGGTTCCAGGAGGCTTTCAGCTCACAGGAGTGAAGTGGAGCTGATTTTGGGCCCATGTAAACTGTTACCTCAGCATGCTCAGGCTGCTGCATGCAGTGCCTTCTCCAGCTGTCAGATAGTAGCAGCCTCTTCTTCATTCAGCTTCTTTTCATCCCTGAACAGCTCCTGTAGCTTTTCAGTAGAATGGGTGATACCCCACTCTGCAGAGCAGCATACAGGAGGAGCAGCAGCGGCCATGGCTCTTTAGCTGCTCAAGGAAAAAAATAAACCCTGGGATGTTATGGGAGTAGAAAGTACTGTGCCTGTCCAAAGAACTTTTAATACATATTTTAGAAATGCTGGTGAGTTGCTGACAGCCTTTCCTTACAGGTTTTTTTTCTCTCTCTCTCTTAAGTTTAAAATAGGAACCACTTTTCATAGTGAAAGAGAATGTCACATTATTTCTTCATTCCAAAATAAAAATGTAGAATAATCAATTTTGGATTTCTTTTTTAAATGAAAGGTAAGATTAATGATCCACACTCCAGTAGCAATGAATCATGGCAGGTTGTGCACTAGCTAGCTATTAGCATACCTCTCAGGCAGTTGAAGGTACTTGTTCATTGTGCACAAAAGTGTTTCTGAAACCAATGGGAGCTTTGCTCCCCATTAGCTCACTAACACGCACACTCTGTTGGGCATTTCTGTGCTAATGTAATAGCAACTTTTGGCATCTCAGTGGCAGCAGTGCATTTAAAGGCAAGTGGGGAGGTAAGGGTAAATATGTCCCAAAAGTACAGATGGCTTTCACTGCATAGACCACAGGTACCCTAAATATATCTCATTCTTCATTTGTTACTTTACATAACAAGGAAGCCTTATATGCAAGGGAGGGGACGAGTAAGATATCAAAAGTGAGCATGTAACTAAGCTTTGCATGCTCTGATTTTTTCATTGGGAACTTTGACCTACCCAGCCTGGTGTTGATAAACCAATACGAAACATGCAAATTAGAATTGGCCAGAAGATGGTCTTTATATTTTAAAGAACTATTAATTATTGATCTGGACCCAAAAAGGGGGAGAGAGTGGAATAGATTTGTGCTCTCCTCCAACTATTGATAGTTCTAATTCATGTTGCTGGACTCAGAGAAAAGAATAAAGTTGGGCACTAGGCTCAAAGGATTTATATGGGAAACAGGACAAAGACTCCTGGCTTCAACAAATCCAAAGAAACCCCAGTAATTAGTAACAACATATTGTAGAAGAGTCTGTTCAACAAGTGGAAGACAGGTGAAAAGTGTTCACCACCACCAGGTATAAAATAAACATGAGAACTGTAAAACCAACAAAGAGAGAGAGCAAAACCCTGAAGGGAAGATTAAAAGAAGTTCTCCTTTGTCATACACTCACGATGAGGAACCTGCTGAACAAATCATTCTGCACCATGCAAGTCTGAAAGATCTGTTGGCTTATGGAAAAGTGCAGTTAGACTCTAAGCCAAGGGTCAGCAACATTTTTTAACAGAGTCCTAAAAACACCTGCACCCTCAACTTAAAAGAAGTTGGCATACCCGATGTGGACAGCAGGAGAGCCGTGAGGGGCCTGACCCTTGTTGTAGCAGCATAGCCCTAGGCCCTTCCCCACCACCCACTCCAAGGCATGTGTGCGCCAGCTGCTGGCAGTGAGTCAAGCCAGTGTTCTGTGGACCCCAGTGCAGCTGCTTGTAGCCTCCTGGCTGCCTCCCATAGCTGAACCAGGCTCTGGACAGGCCCCTGCCACCCACCACAGACCTCTTCCAGTCCTTTGTTCCTATGAATTAGGAATGCTTTTAAACCAGTGTTTTTCAACTGGAGGGTTGCGACCCAAAAGTGAGTCACAAGAATATTTGAAAGGGTTGTGAGCAAGTCCCAGAAAAATGCAGGAAGGCATGGGTTTCTCCTTGTAGGCTGGCAGCATTCCAGCCTGCAAGGGGCTAGTTGGGGCAGTTGAAGGCAGCAGGCGCATGTGCATCTGCACACATGCATATACATGGCCAGCATGCAGCCAGGCAGAGTTGTGGGAGCAGCCCCAGCAGCTGGACACATGTCAATATACGGGCAGTAGGGGTTGGAGGTCCAGGACTTGGAGACTGTCTGTGTGTGTGGCTGGCCAGTAGGGGGTGCTCCTGCACCTGAGCCACCCACCTCACTGTGCCCAACCATCTTCCAGGCTCCAAGTGCCTTCCTGGAGCACACCTGCTAGCCTGGGGGTAACATTGCCACCACCCAGGGTCTGGCCTGATCCTGGCACTGTGCCCCCTGGGAAACACAGGCCTAGTAGTCCTTGAGGGTTCTTGAACCACTTCAAGGACTTGGGGTGCTTCCCTCAGTCTGAAGCACAAATAGTGATTTCCCTTGGTCAGCCAAACCAAGGCGACCCCAAGGCAGAATCTACCCCTCTCCCAATAAGTTTCCCATGCTAGGTACAGATGAGAACTTTATTAGTTACAAGGAGTAAGGTCTGGAATAGGGTACAGGGTAGAGCAATGTCAGAGAAATCCCACAGAGTAAACAGGGTGGCTGGGTAGCCTTTGATCATGCGTCTGAGTTACTGCAAGCTATATATCTAGTTAGATCTCAGGTAGCTTACTCACAAGCATCATCCAGAGGCAGGAGGATAGTCTCTCTGGAGGCAGGCAGTTCTTTGATCATTAGTTTCAAAAGAGAGCAAGTTTCAGATGGTCTACCTTCTAAGTTTTCATCATGGCTACTGCTCCTCCTCCTGGACAGTCCTTAACTTATATTGACCTTATGACCTCATTCACCTGGTCCAATGGAGACCAGCACCTGTTGGTTGCCAGCCAACCAATTTGACCAAATGTATCACTGGTTGCTGGGCAGATTGGCAGGATCTCTAGTCCTCTCTCAGTCAGTTTGGCATTGCTTAAAGCAATAGGAACCATAAGCCCCTCACCCAGGTGTGTGATGCCTCCTCCCCCAGGAATATATCCAGCCCAGGGCCACGTGAAGAGATGGGGCAGAGGAGTGACCATGATAACCAAATTGTCGGGTAGCAGAGGTTTTTAGGAGAGACAGAGGTGGCATTCTGCCACATGCGCCTGGGTCTGGATGTGGAGGGATTGGGTGCGTGGGAGAGAGCAGGTGCCTACCAGCACTGGGGGAAGGTGGCTGGGTGCTGAGACTTCATTAGGGTGGGTGGAGGGGGGAAATGCCTACCCTTTTCCCCTGCTGGAGGAGCAGGCAGGGAGCTGTGTGGCTGGGCCAGCAGCACCAGGGCCAGTGCCTGTACTCATAAGGGTGGGTGGGCTGGGAGACACTGCTCAGAGGGCAGGTGGGCTGTGACCAGGCTGCCCAGTGCAGCACGAGAGCCACCCCAGCCCAGGGCAGGTGTGGGTGCCACAGACCTCCCTTCCTCCTCCCTCCAGCCTGTGCCAGGGCCAGACTCATTTCACTACTGCCCACTTGAGCTAGAGCTGCCACAGCCACTGCACTGGGATGGGGGCAGCTGGGATCCCCCTCCAGCAAGGCTTGGGAGGGCAGGGGACTCTGCGGCCTGGGAGTGAGGGGCACCGGCAGAGCCAGAGGGCTGTGAGTCAGCACTGGCCATCAACGTTTACAAATGGGTCCCAGTACAAAAAAGGTTGAGAACCACTGTCTTAAACAATATAGAATAAATGTCAAGCCATATGCACACAATGATCCTGATCCAGAATAGTTGCAGTATTTCATAGGGGCTTCCTCTCTGGCTATAAGTCTGCCAACTTCTTCCTGCTATCCATCCCTGGGGGGCTCTCCCTTGTTCTCTCAATAGTTGTATAAAGTACAGAAAGTGCTGTCATTAAAACCAAACATTTCCCATCTCCCTGAAGCCTAGATATTGGACACTTGCATCTACCCTTCAGTCTCCCAAATGCACAGCTTACTGTCATTCTGCACCTTTTCTATGTGGAATCAAACTGTTCCTTTGGCACATCCAAGTAAAAGGCTTTGTAAGGATGGCAGAGAGTAAGCGGTGTCTCCCAGATTGACTGAAGAAAATGATGCCATCAATGTCCATAGAGCGTGTTATGCAAAAATTCCATGTCTTCCTACACAAGAGCTGCTTGCAGACATTAAAAAAAAACAAAACAAAATTGTGCTTTACAGGAAGAATTAGCGTGTAACTTCCACCTGCTCTGCAGCATCTGTATAGGTCGGACGCTTCAGTGGGGCTTTTTGGTGCTTTTATGTAAAGCTGAGTAAATCAGTTATTAGATAAAAACACCAAGAAAGCTCCACTAAAGCACCTAATGTATACAGACATCGGGTGAGCCAGGTCCAGCTAATACATTGCCTCTTCTGGGCATGTGCTGGGCTTGATGTGGGAGTGCACAGAGTTTAAAGGGAGTGCACTGAGTTTAAAGTAGAACACCATGTTGGGTTTGTTTGGGGTTTTTTAACCTCTGCAAGCAGCCTAAGAGGCTAGAATTTCTTGGCATCATAGAAGGTCTTGGCATCATGGATCTTTTTCAGACCATTCTACAGAAATGTTGGTGAACCTTCAGTAATAATCCGCCAGGCCGTTGTGCACGTGTCCATGGACTGTTCTGTTGGTGAACTGTGTTACCTGTCATTGTGGCAAAAGAACAAACAGGTACATGTGGTGTTTGCAATGCTTTCATGACAGTTACTTTGGATAACTAAATAAAAGATGCACAAAATCAACATCAAGTTTCAAGTACAGACATGCCCGTGCTACCACCCATCACAGCCTTGCTTCTTACACTTTTTCATAAGAGATTTGAAATGAAGCAGATTTTTTTGAAAGCCCACATGAAAAATGCTAGCTCTGCATCCATTTGATCCAGAGGAAAGTGCTTCATCTCTAAAACACAATAGCTGTGCTTCCTAGAACCTTTCTCTTGGTTTCTTAAAGAGCTTTCAAAGCTTCCTGAAAAGGTATTTTAAATGGCATTCATAATTTCTTTTCTATCATTAGTGTTCTTTTTGAACTACGTGTAATGAATAAAGTTTTATGTAAAATGTTGCATTCTTCAAGACAGGAGCTATTTATAAAGTGCCTACCACAGTCTGCCCAATCCTGATTCAGGTCTCTGGATGCTCCTGTGTATAAACCTCACCTAGGTTCATTAAGCAGTTTTGTAAACTTTCATCAAATCCAGGCCAAGATGAAATCAGCCCTGGGTCATCTGGAGTGAAAATTGGAACAAAATGAAATTACAGAAGAGTTGCAAACTCAGAACAAAACTTGAGGTGGAAGACCCGTTCGTTGTAAGCTGAAGTCAAAGTTAGCATGAGAACCTAAGAACTTAGTTCAATTTATTCAGATTTTTTTGGCCTAGCTATTAAGCAAAGAAACTTAATCTGTTTTCCTCAGGATACTCATTTTTGGTCAGACCAAAAATACCACAAACACAGCCTTTTTGTTTGTATTGGTCTGCTCAAACTTGAAAGCATAATTTTGCTATTTTCAATTGGGGTGCCCTGAAATTCAGAAAAATTATGGAGGGGTGCCATGAGGCTAAACAAGGTTGAGATCCACTGGTATAAAGACTGATCCTTTGCTTAAAGAAAGATATATTTCATGTCATATTTTTAACACAACATCTCAACACTGGTATGATTGCCTCTGGGAATGGAATATGTTATAGGTTTTAGAAAAAACACATACAACATATACCTTTTTAGGTTGAAGAGAAGTGTCCCACAGATTTCAATCCAGAAAAAATGTACCCCAAGTATCAAAAGTTTTGGAAACACTGTCCTATACTATGCCAGACCAGACTCTTAGCTCCCCAAATGTCACTTGAGCTATGATGATTTATATAAAATGAGAACCTGGCCCATTGATTTAATATTGGGATAAGTAAGAGTCAGATTATTCTTTGCTGCTCCAAGGTAACTCCTTCAGATTAATGGGACATACCTAAAAGCATAACTTGACCTCCTCTTGTGGTGATTATGGGAAGATTTAAAAAACATCTCCTGGGTAACATTTCATAGATTTCATAGACATTAGGGCTGGTAGGGACCTTGGAAGATCATCAAGTCCAGCCCCCTGCCCAAAGGGCAGGAAGTCAGCTGGGGTCATAGGATCCCAGCAAGATAAGCATCCAAGTTACTCTTAAAGGTGTTCAATGTAGGCGCTTGAACCACCTCCAATGGCAGGCTTTTCCAGACCTTGGGGGCTTGGACAGTAAAGAAATTCTTCCTTATGTTCTGCCTGACACGGTCTTGCAGGAGTTTGTGACCGTTCGACCTCGTCATCCCTTGGGGCGCTCTGGTGAACAAACGTTCCCCCAGATCCTGGTGGTCACCCCTGATAAATTTATAGGTGGCCATCGGATCACCCCTGAGCCTACGCTTTTCCAGGCTAAAGAGTCCCATGTCTCTCAGCCTGTCATCGTAAGATCTGTTTTCCTGACCTCTGATCATGCGCGTGGCTCTCCTCTGGACTCTCTCAAGCTTCTCCACGTCCTTTTTGAATTGTGAGGCCCAAAACTGGACGCAGTACTTCAGCTGCGGCCTCACCAAGGCCGAGTACAAGGGGAGAATGACGTCCCGGGATTTGCTTGAGAAGCATCTATGGATGCACGCCAGCATTTTGGTCGCTTTATTAGCCGCAGCATCGCATTGCAGGTTCATGTTCATCTTGTGGTCATGATGACCCCCAAGTCTCTTTCTTCCGCAGTGCTAGCCAGCGTAGCACTGCCGAGCTTATAAGGGTGCTGCAGGTTTATCCTCCCAAGGTGGAGAACCTTGCATTTTTCAGTGTTAAACACCATCAGGTTCTCGTCTGCCCATTTGCTGAGCCTGCCCAGGTCAGCCTGGATCACCCGCCTGTCTTCTGGTGTGGATGCTTTGCCCCAAAGTTTGGTGTCATCAGTGAACTTGGCCAGTCCGCTCCTGACTCCAATGTCCACATCGTTAATGAAGATGTTGAACAATATGGGTCTAAGGACAGAGCCTTGGGGGACCCCACTGGTCACAGGACACCAATCAACCATGATGATTGACTTCCATCAATTACTACCCTCTGGGTCCGACCACGGAGCCAATTTCCCAGCCAGCGGATTGTGGTGGACCCAAGGCCACAACTGGCCAGTTTCACCAAGAGGTGATCATGGAATACCAGATCAAAGGCTTTTCTGAAGTCAAGATATATGACATCAATCTCTTTTTGAGATTGAAGAGATTCATTCTATAACTTCGTAATCCTCTACTATATAGGAACATGTGGTGATTGGTTCACAAAACAAAGTATGTGGCAAGTAATTAGGAAATTGTTGCAAGTTTATAAAGAAATTATGATAAAATCCTATTCTGATTTTTTCCCCCCTCTGGATTACAGAGTTTGTGTAATTGCAGTGTAGTTTATAGCAGTCCTTTTGTTGTCTGGGGGCATGTCTATATGTACTTTAAGTTTAGTACCTGTAATAACCAGTACTTTCTTAATGCATGGTAATCTGGGCTGCTGCACAGTAGCACTGGCGCATGTTTTTTAAGTGATACTAATGTGCAGTAGACTAATTCTACTGCGCATTAGCACAGCTTTTGCCAGGATGCACTAATGTATCGTAAAATTAATCTACTACACTTTTTGCATCTCGTGTAGATGTGCCCTGGAAGTTGCGAAGGGAAGGAAGGAATGCTAACTGCTTGTGAGGAGGAAAATTGGAACTATTATTGGCCAGTATACATACTTTTGTAACATATAGCCCTCACTAAAGATAGGTGAGTCTTTTCTACCCCTTTTTTCAGGTGTTTTTCTTACAATAAAAGAGAGCAGGAGTAGGCGCACATGGTTTGCAGGTCTCGGCTCTATCTTGCTGCCTATACAAGTGCTCAGAGTTGGGGGTGGGGGGCAGCCACTTTAATTAAAATGCCCATTTCCCAGGAAGCTGCTGTCATTAAAATGCCTTATTGTCACATGCATTAAGTCCCCATGTGTTTAAAAAATGGCTGTGGGATGTTATATCTAAACCTCATTTGATAAGGTTTAGATAAAGTGCCCCACAGCCATTTTAAAATGCACAGGGGCTTAATACACATGATGCTGCAGCAGCACTGGCTATACAAATGCTCACTGGTGTTTTCATTAGAACCTGGAACAGACTTGATTAATCTCTTCTCACTCAATTAGCCTTCTCTGAGACATCCTAATTAGAACACCAGTGAGCATTTGTATAGGCAGCCTTTGTTTAAAAAACCTAAAGCCCCCACATGTCAGTGAGAGTATCCTTAGAGTATAAGCCCTGGTTGTCAGGGAGTAGTCCTTGAACTGTAGCCAATTTTGTTGTTACATACAATACTTGGGAATAGCAGTATTGTTTTATGCTGTTCTCTCATTACCTATATGTATGTTGCACATTAACATAAAAAAACAAACTTTTTAAAAGAAGTTCCTTAAATTGAAGAAAATCAGTGCAAAGTTCCAGTTCAGGGTTGATACTTAAACCTCTGTTTCATTCATAACAGTTTTGGCATGCTTCTCTCTGGGGAATTTTTCATAGATTTTCCTCAGCCTTATTTCATAATGTGTGAGTGAAATACAGTGCACAATAGATTGATGGGGCTGTTTTAAAAGAAGCCTTTTTCAAATATTCCTGTATGCTTAACCTGGTGCTTTAGTATAAAGCCCAACAGTAACTTAATGTGAATTTACAGTGAGCAGGACAAATGCTGCTTAGCATAAATACCTGCAGCTCTATATATGTGTGCCCTGATGGGATGTGAGTGCTAGCTGAATTTCTGTTCCACTAAAATGGCACCTGTTGAAATAAATACATCTAGAGAGTACAAAAGACAATATAGTCATATGGTCATCCTTGACAGTAATGTACAGATATGAATTTGCTATGCATATTTGAATATGGAAAATGGAAGAAATATTTTATTCCACTTGTACGGCATAGTGACAGCTGGCAACCTATTAGAAACCAAGAATTAATTTGAACTGAAATGTATATATCCTAGAGGCTGCCAAAGGATGTACCAAAATCCTACTCTAGAAATAGATTGGCTAACTGGCACTCAAGATGAATTAGGGTAGTGGGCTGGTATTACATATTGTTTTAGGACTATTTGTGTTTTCTCATCGTTGTATCACTCAGTTCCTTGGCACCAGTTTCAATGACCCTTTTATCCATTGCAGACACAGTGTCTGGACTGACAGCCATTGCTTTCTCTTTCTCTCATAGCTGATTATAAATTAATATATTCTTTAAACTTCACTGCAACCGAAATGTAACGCATTTATTTGAACTGAATTAAAAAATACTGCTTAATGACTCTGAGAGATAGAATAAACAAATAGCCATAGCCAACACTATGAATGCAAGTATTCACTCTGACTATACAGTTTTCCTCGTCAGAACTGAGTCCTTCATCAGAAAGGGTTTGCATCTTAGTGTCTGAGCAGTCAGAACAGCAGTCTGGTTTGCCAGCCAGGTGGGGGTATGAGATCACCCCCAATGTGGCAGTATTGTAGTAATTATAACTCCGATGAGCAGGTTTTCAAAACGGTTCTGTTTTTCGTTTCCCATAAATCCAAGTTATCTCTTTGTCTCACTTCATGGCAGAATAACCTGAAAAGTGCTGACTCAGAAATCAGTTCTCCTCTCAAAGGCCAGGAAACTTGAAATTGCACTTTTTCATTTATAGCACTGAAGCTTATTGACAATGTTTTCTGAATCTGAGTGCTTGAAGTTTACGTGCCTACATCTGTATTTAGATACCTAAAGGCAGGGGTTGTGGAAAGGGGCTCTGATTCTCAGAGAGGCTGAACATTGACATTTAATAAGTATACATAATAAGATATATAAATTAAGTATAGGCACCCAGTTTTTGGAAACGTGTTGCTGAATGTGGAAATGTCCTGCGTATGAATGGCAAGACCCAGGCACCTTCTTTTTATACTTAAAAGAAAGAAGGGAAAGAATCCTCCTTGCCATATTTTAACTGTGCACTTAAATATACCACAGACCAGACCTTGCAAAATGTTTTAATTCTTTACAGTTTGACGGCCCCTTCACTAAATTGTTTTTTCATGCCAGTACATTCTGAGGCTCATGAGATGAAAGATCATAAATGTGGAGAAATCTTCTGCAGGCTTTACATTTATAAAGGTACTGCATGCTTATATTTAGTTCAATGTTCAGCTATAATAAACTCAACAACCTGAATATATTTTGTATATAAATATTTTTAAAATGTTTTTGCATTTCATGCTACCTTGGGATATATTTTTCTAGAGAAAAAAATTAAAAATTCTTAAAAATGGTTAGTAAAGCTGAATGAATTGCTTGTCGGCAGCCTTTCTTTATTAAGTTATTCTATTTTTGGTATTTAGTTTATTTCTTTTTAATTTTAATTGTTTTTAGGGTAACCCTGAAAATAAGAGGAGATTGGTGCTCATCTCCTGGTATGGACAAAAAGTTAGGCCTATTTCTGTGACTGTGAATTTATCAAAATACCTTAACATGTTACCATTTGCTAACCCATAAACTGAGCATAATTTTTCCTTTTCCCTTTCTTCATCATAGAGGGCATTTCCAGGAATGTTATACAGTGGTCACTTAGGAAGATAGGTCCTCTTTCCCCTCTTTTGCCTTGAATGCAACATGTTGTATCTTCATACTCATTAAATAAAAACAAAATTTTACAAAAGTAACTGGGCCCAACCCAAAACAATGAGTTAAGCTAAAATCCCCTGCTTCCGTGTCAGCAACAGGAAAGCAACCTGACTTTCTAAGGGCAAACACTTGTGTCTGTGTTAGTATGGTTTCTATAGCTGTGTTTTGGGCAGTGATGGCAAGCATACCCCTGAAAAATTTTAAAGTGGCCAAAAGTAGAATGTCTTGCATTTGAAAGCATGTCTAACTTTATGCCAGCTACTTAGTTGGTCCAATAAAAGATATCACCCTAATAAATCCTTGCCTCTCACATAATTTCTGCACCAACATGGCTACAACATCACACTTACACTACTGATTTTGAAGAAGTCAGGCAAGAAGAAAGAAACAGTTGTGATCTGCAGCTTAACTTTCACCACCTAAAAAATAATGAACTGAGAGGTGGTTAGTAGGGCTGTGCGAAGCCTCCGTTGCTGATTCAATTTGGTAGAGTTCTGGCCCAATTCGGCAGCTGAATCTCCAAATCTGAATCGAATCAGGAGACCCTTTAATCTCTCCAAATCGAATCAGAACCCTCTGAAGTGATTAGGACAGATTCGATGATTTGGCCATAGACACAGCTTAAATTTTTTTTTCTACATACCTCGAGGTACCAGGCAGCTCATGAATGCTGCAGTGCTGGGGCAGATGGAGCATCCCACGGGAGCATGGGTGGGGGGGACGTTGTCCCTGGCGTGCTCGGTGGTGGACCCAGATATGGACCAGAAGCATTTCTGGTCCACGTTCAGGTCCGCCGCAGAGCACGCAGGAGACCCTGCTCTCTGGCTCGGCAACCAATGCCTCCTGAGTTGGGGGGGTACCCAGGGTCCCCCCATGGCTGATTGTCCACTTTTGGGTCTGCTGCCGAGCGCCCCTGCACACCTGTGAGATGCTCCATCCACCCCACCATCGCAGCATTCATGAGCCACTCTTGGTATCTTGAGGTACGTAGAAAAAATATTTAAAGCTGTGTCTATGGCCGAATTTCTGATTCTCCAAATTTCCAAATTTCTGATTCTCAAATCTTCATATTTAGATTTGGCCAAATCAAATCAGGACAGTGATCCAGATCAACTAATTGGATCACTGTTCCTCAAACCGGGCCAAATCCGAATTGAATACAGCCCGTTTCACACACCCCTCGTGGTTAGCTATGGTAGTCTGAAATCAGGTAGGTGGTAGGGCAGGGTGGCACCCAGATAGCGGCGGCGCACTAAAGCATATCAAAGGTGTTCTCATTCAAAAGTGCATCACCAACATTTTCTTCACACAGACAAAGGAATGTGTATAAATGCCCTGCCTGACCTTCTGCCTCAGATATAATGGCAACAGTGGGCATGTCTACATGTTCATTAATGTGCCATAATTATGGCCCAGTGAGGTGTCCTCAGGGCATTCTAATGAAGGGCAAGAAGCTCCTCCAAACAGTGACTGAGGTGGGAGCCCCTCTCAAACATCATGGAGAGAAGTGGTTGCTAAAGAACGTTTTTCCTAGGACCCAGAATGGAATAATTCCTACCATTTTTTTCATGGCTCTGTATAGAAAAGGGAAGGGAAACAAGGATTCACAAAATGTGTTGGTTTGGGAGCTCATTTCTATGAGTTCCCTTTTCCAGAATTTCTGCATCAGGCCAGCTTTTCACCTGGAGGCTCCTGTCTCTCGCAGAGCCAGATCTTCTGTCTGCTGGAACTTGGCCGACTCAAACAGCTACAGCTATATTGTCCTGGGTATCACTCTGGGCAGCTTAAAGAAACAGGATGGGCTTCCCAGACATCTTGAAATGACTGAGGCAAACATATTTATACCGAACCCCCCCCACTTAATTTGCGATTAGGGAGATTGGTTGCTCAGTACAGCTGTGAAACATGTTAGCATTTTCTGAGATGAAACGACTGACTGTCCCTATCAGAGATTTAATAGAAATGCTTCTAAGCATAGAAAAATGACACAACTTGCTGATTTACTGATGTACGGGTGGGGAAAAATATATTTCTGCAAAGTCAGCTAGAGAAAAGCATACAACTATACTTGTAAGCACCACAAGTCTAGGGCGTTTAACTCAGTTAGAAGGAAGACTTCCAGAACAACATACAAATCAGCAAAAGATGTAGAATTCTAACATACATGTCAAAATGAATTATAGTCCCCACGCATGATAAAACAGCATATATACAGCTTTGCATTTTTTATCTATTCAGTCACCTCAGATTTTTTGATATATTTATCTTAATGTATCACAAAACAAACATGGTATTTAGTCCATCATTGGCCAGTCCCATATCTAATCTGTGTGTAGCTGATGCCATATGGGCTATGCAAACATTTAAACAAAAAAAAGAGTAATTCTACGATAAGCAAAACAGGAAATTGAAGGTTACTGATGATGAAACTGATATCCAACTGGTAACCTGAGCAGTGAAGTCACTAAACCTTTCCTGCACTATGAATGTTATTTCCTGGGACATGTTTCATGTTTTCATAAGATTTGCTGGATAGTCTGCCCCAGTTAGTGTAACCAGGAATCACTATCATTATAATTGTATTTAGTGACCACCAAATAAAGAGCACACTAAAAGCACAAGCTAGGAATGGAACAACAAGCTCATATTCTGGTGTCAGCATGTACAACTGTGCCTGCTGCATAGATAGCAATCAAAGTGATAAGAAAGGGGGTAAAGCAGTGAGCCCTCTTTTCAAAGTTTGCTTGGTAACCAGAGAGGAATTACCTTACTGAAAGCTTTATTTGTTGAGTATAATTCATTAAAAATGGTTCATCATTTTATTAAAATTGCAAAGAATCATCCTGGGAAATGGAGGAAGAGAGGACTTGGCAATATGCAAACAGGGGATAAGATATCAGTGTAAAATGCCAGCACAAGTCCCAGACTCCACTTAAATCCCTTTTAATTCCTCAAAATGGATATTAAGGAAGATTTAAATGGTTCATAAAATTTGTGTTGCCCCTTAAGTATTACTAAATGCTGAACATACTGGCTATTTACCATGGGAGTCATGTGACTTCCAAATTTGTGCTGTTTTTTTTTTAATTAAAAAGCACAGAGGTCTATGAAATATGGGCCAGATCCCCAGCTGGTGGGGTGCAGAAATACTGTTTGCTCAATGGCAAAGTTTGATTTATACCAACTAGTTGGCTCCTAGTCCTCCTGAAAGTGCTTGGACGATGCCCTGAGATTGTTGCAGGTAGGTGTATTAAAAACTATAATTTAATAAACTCTACAATAAAACAATTTAAAGTAAATGTTAAAGTTGGAGAAATAAATGTACTTAACAGGTCTATTCAGAGGCTTCAGTTTAAGTATGTCCTTAGGCATGCTGTTTGATCAGGGCATATAGAAACTTGCAGCTCTGATCCTAGCAAATAATAAACAAAAAAACCCAAAAAACAGGAACAAAACTCTTCACGCAATTGTTACAACGCTTATTGAACTTGAAACACTTCTGTCTTCCTATGTTATCTGATAATGTACGTGAACCCAGGAAGTAGTGGTCCAAGGCCCACTGAAGTCAATAAAGGTATTTTCCTTACTATCAGTTGACATGAGATAAGGCCTTTATTTAGAACAATGAAACTGGAACAAGTTGATTAAGAGAGCTTTGAAAAAATCGTGCAGAAGATTTTAGATACGTCTCAAAAACACCACTGTTTCATGCACAGAGCTCTGTGAAATAATAAAAGATCTCCAGTTGGACTGCAGAAAGTTACAGCTTTATTTGAAGTCCTCTGCGCTCAGTGCTAATGCTTGCAGCCATGAGAAGCATTATATGCTTGGAGCTATTGTGAAATTCTCCAAGCACATCCTGCCAAATTATCCTCACTACAACCTGTGTTCCAACCTGCAAATTGTTACCCATTGGAAAATCCTTCATAGAAGACTGAGTGGCTTTTTAATACATGCCTTTTAAAGGAGAAGAGTCCCACTCATATTCCTTAACAGTAAAACAATACCTTGGGTGTGTGTAGACAAAATGAGGGGGCATATGTGCACGACACTTTAAAGTGGGTTAAATGCTTTTACGCTGCTTTAATGGTGTTGGTGTTTGCATGCATCAGCAGTGTATTGTGCATGAATTCCAGCTGCTGTAGCATGTTTGGCGGCGTAATGTGCCTTAAATGCCTTTGGGGTGCAGCAAACTAAAACACCTCTGGGGAGTTTTAGTTTGCTGCCCTACAGCCATGGCAGCCTGTTCTAAACCCGCAACACTCAACTTGTAAAGAGGTTTTTCCTTATGTCCAGTCTAAAGTGATCTTCTATCAGTTTGTGCCCATCGTTTTTTGTCCTCCCCTGGCGGGCATTAGTGAACAGATGCTCCCCCAGGCCCTGATGTACTTATATACTTATAAGTATATAAGCCTAATATACTTATAGGCTGCCACCAAGTCCCCTCTGAGGCTTCTCTTCTCCAGGCTGAACAGACCCATGTCTTTCAGCCTCTCCTCGTATGACCTGCTCTCTAGGCCTTGAATTATGCATGTGGCCCTCTTTGGACTCTCTTTCTTATAAAACACAGTAGGGTTGTAATGGTGCCTTTGTATCCAGTAACTCAGGGTAAGGGAGACATGCCTCAGCCTGCGAGAGAGCAAACACTTCTTGTCTCACATCTCCTAAAAGACAGCTCTAACCATGGGGCTGCAGGCCAGGTAGGAGTGCAGACACCTTCCACTCCAACACTTGAAGCTGAGTCACTTGGCAAAAAAAAATAAAAGTAATGTTAGCTGGGACAAGAAGTATCATGACTCTAGCCCAGTGCCTGGGACACTCACTGGAGAAGAGGGATGCTGGTTTTCAGTTTCTGCTTTAAAGACTGCTTATGCATTTTACATGAAATGGCCTTGGGTCAAATTTCATAAAACAAAACTCAGAGTGTCCCTTTCCCAGGTGATTGTCCTGTGATGGGCTGGCTGGCAGTGACCTGGCCCAGGGGCTTTGAAAGAGCAAAAGATGATTGGAGGACTTGGGATTCCCTTTCTGCACCAATCAGACCCCAGAGACTCACCCCGTGTCCCCTGATTGGCCTCTTGGGTCACCTGGAGGGGGATAAAAGGGGCAGCATGGGCTGACTCAGGAGAGACCAGCAAGGGACAACAAGGAAGGAGCTTCACAGAGCTGGCAAGAGCTGAGCCAGTGGGGTAGGAGCAGTGCTCCAGAAGAGCCTGAAAGAGCAGGACCTGCAGGCAGCTGTGGGACCCTCAGCAGTGCGGCGTGTGGCTGGCAGGAGAGGCTCCCCGTTAGGCTCCAGGATCCCCTGGGAGAGGCTGCTGCCAGCAGGAGAGGCTCCTCCCCTCCCCCCACCCCTCCAGGGGGGGAAGGATCTGAGCAGCAACCTGAGAGGTTCCTCGCTCTGCTTCCAGCTCCTCCAGGAAGGCCAAGACCCCTAGCAAGCTGGAGTAGTGCCACTAGTGGTGGCTGTGTGGCAGCATTTCTACCCACCGTGTGGGAGCTTTGGGTTCAAATCCCAGCTGAGGTGACTTGGGATGACTGAGCTAGCAAGAAGCCAATCTTCTTGCAGTGGAAAGGGGCCATTGTGTTTCTCCCCTAGGTACCAAGGCCCTGTATTTCCTTGTCATTTTGCATTTTGTGCCTTTTTTATAGCTGGGGAACTCCTAGAACAATCTCCCTCAACTCACTTCCCCCTCCCATTCTGAAAACTTTGCAGCTTCACAAGCAGGCTGGATAAGGCCATTGCTAGGAGAAACTTGGTTGCAGGCTGGCAGCCAGAGCTAGATTTCCCTCCTCCCTGGAACCAACACTTAATTTCTTTCTTTCAAGGGATGATTGAGACTCAAAATGCTTCCTGCACAGCCTTCTCAGTTACAGCTGGGAGCTGCATTTTTCTGTCTATACCCCTAGTCTCACTCTGGGTGCTGAAGTGCTCTTGTGGATCTGGGTTCACCATCTAACCCTCTTAGAAGAATATTGCTCTTCCTTAAGGCAATTTCATTGCAAAAGCAAAATTAAGAAGCCTTCAGAAAGGTTCTGAGGTTTCACTAGCCAATTCCTTTGCCCTACCCATTTCTATAATGTAAAGTACTACATGTCAGGCCTTAAGAACAGGGCTCTTAAAAGATCCAGAGCTGTCTGTGTTTTTGACATTCCTGTGTGATGAATGCCTTGTTTACCCTTCAGTGAAGAGTAGGAAAGAGTTAAGAGAATATCAGCGATCTTGCATCACATCCCTCCCTCTGCCCCTGCCCGGCACCCAGAGTAAAGCTTCACATGACTGCTGGGAAGTGGAATACAGTGGAAACATGTACAGAAAAAAAAAAATTGAACAGCTTTTCACTTTCCAGTGTGATGCAGCAGCATTGGAACAAAAACAACAGGTCTTGTTGTTCAGGAAGTCATAGGGTCTTCACTCTGCTACATTGTAGCCAGGGATCTCATATCAGTGCAAAGTGAGTGTGAAGTGACATGTCCTGATTTGGTAGCAAGTTCCACAGGCCACATTTATAGGTGTAAATGAAAACACAAAATACGAACTGGCGGGGGATAGTCTAATGTGGTGCCACCATTCTGAATCTGCTGGTGCCATAATCACTATGCTTGCATTGGTGATGTTGTTTTCCTGTCTGTAGGCTCATCTTCCCGCAACACTAGGTTGAATTTAAAACACAACCTTGAAGAGTCATTTCACCATAC
This sequence comes from Crocodylus siamensis, assembly GCF_052110815.1. NCBI lineage: Eukaryota > Metazoa > Chordata > Crocodylia > Crocodylidae > Crocodylus > Crocodylus siamensis. The sequence goes on from NC_143395.1 coordinate 254,203,085, forward strand.
TAAGCATGGCTTGCTAGTGAATATAACCAGGGACAGCAGCTTCAGGGGGATATACCCAGGACATCATGACACCAGTCCTGTGCAAACATGGCAATATGCCAAACTGTGCAGTGATACCCAACCTAGTTTTGTATCCTAAGAAGGATAGGTGGATATTAGTTAGGTGGAGCACCACACAGCATGATTGTCCCTCCAAATTTATTGCAACATCATGCTGACCATCCTGTTAATTGCACATCTCTTCAATGTCATGTTCTAACACACCCAATATGTCTAATGAAGACAAGTCTTAAGAACAAAATTCATCTTTCAGCAAGTGAGCTTTGCTTTAACAGACTCCTCATCAACACTCTGTTCTTAGGGCTTCGTAAAGTTTTCATGTCTGTTTACTTTAACAGTCACTCAGCTACTAATTTACTTGGTTCACTGCTGTGCTTTTCAGTCATGTATCCCGCTCCCTCCCATGCCATAAAGAAGTCCAAGGACACTGGAAGGCCCACACATTTTTTTTAATTACATAAAAACCATTCATGAAACCTGTGACTAACATATACCTTTATTTATTTATCATTTGGTTAAGGTGGAATTATATATAGTAATCATTACAGTCAAGGGGAGAGCTTCCTTATTCATGACTTTTGCCCTTTTTGCTCTTGATTGACAAGTGACAGCATTACATTCTGGACCTTGTAATATATATTTACAGTACTCGGAGAAATTTGTCCTTAATCAAAGGGGCCATGACTTGCCAACACATCTTTAGAATATTACTGAGCAATTCATTAAAATGTTAATAGCTTCTGTCAGGTTTTATTGATCCTGTTGTCAGCTATTCTTGGAATAATAAATAAAACTGATTTTTATCTTATCTTTCAACCTTGCTGAGTGATCAGTGTTCAAGTGCAATAATCAGAAGTTCTTGAGTGGAAGAATCAGCTTCCGGCATGTGAACTGGTTCTGAATAAAGACAGATTTCAAGATGCAAGAGCATAAATGTTGTTGTGGGAAGAGTAATAAGAAATATACAAACAAAGTAAATAACAAATGTTATGTAAAATGTGATTTTCTTTGTTTGTATGTTGCTTATTACTCTGCTCACTTGTTAACAAGATAAAATACAGTAAATATAATTAGAAAATCTATTTTAAAAAACCCCCGTATTCTCACATAAGAGAAAATAGTGAGTATTGGACTGAGGGCATAACTGATCTCATCTTTCATGTTTTGGGTTATGAGAAGTAATGGTCAGGTTTCTGGTCCTGATGAATTTCAGCGGACCCAGGGTTTGACTTGAAATGTCTTACCTCATAGGGATGTCGTCTCAGTTGTAGATAGAATTCTACAAGAAATCAGCAAATAGTGTAAAGGAAACATGAAACAAGCACGTCATCTTTTCAGGCAAGGCTTCCAGTATCGTCACATAGCCTCCTTGTATGCAGGAATGTTCCAGACCCAGCATAAAATGGCAAAGCTCCTACCCAGGATTTCTGCCCAATTGATAAAACAAAGGATAAAAGAGATATTTTGGCGTTCTTCTCAAAGGCTCTTCAGCAGGTCCCTGAGGAATGGAAAAGGGCCAATGTGGTCCCTATTTTCAAGAAGGGGAGGAAGGAAGAGCCTGGCAATTACAGGCCAGTCAGCCTCACTTCTATCCTGGGGAAGGTCTTTGAAAAAATTATCATTAACATTAAATTAACATTTGAGAGCCCTGCAGGGGAAGTGATGTTGAGGGGTAACCAGCATGGGTTTGTGCCATGCCAATCCTGCCTGACTAACCTGGTCTCTTTCTATGACCAGGTAACAAAGACTTTAGATGTGAAGGAGGAAGTCAATGTCATCTTCTTGGACTTCCAGAAGGCTTTCGACACAGTGTCCCACCCAATTCTGGTGGGCATGCTGAGGGACTGTGGCACTGACGAATGCACAGTGACATGGGTGGCAAACTGGCTCCAAGGGCGCACCCAGAGGGTGGTGGTGGACGGGCAATGTCAATCTGGGAGGGTGTGGGCAGTGAAGTCTCCCAGGGCTCAGTCCTTGGGCCGGTGCTGTTCAACATCTTCATTAGCGACCTGGACGAGGGTGTGGAGAGCACCCTGTTCAAGTTTCATAGATTTCATAGATTTCATAGACATTAGGGCTGGAAGGGACCTCAGGAGATCATCGAGTCCAGCCCCCTGCCCAAAGGGCAGGAAGTCAGCTGGGGTCATAGGATCCCAGCAAGATAAGCATCCAATTTACTCTTGAAGGTGTTCAATGTAGGTGCTTGAACCACTTCCACTGGCAGACTGTTCCAGACCTTGGGGGCTCGGACAGTAAAGAAATTCTTCCTTATGTCCAGCCTGAAACGGTCTTGCAGGAGTTTGTGACCGTTCGACCTCGTCATCCCTTGGGGTGCTCTGGTGAACAAACGTTCCCCCAGATCCTGGTGGTCACCCCTGATAAACTTATAGGTGGCCATCAGATCACCCCTGAGCCTACGCTTTTCCAGGCTAAAGAGTCCCATGGCTCTCAGCCTGTCATCGTAAGATCTGTTTTCCTGACCTCTGATCATGCGCGTGGCTCTCCTCTGGACTCTCTCAAGCTTCTCCACATCCTTTTTGAATTGTGAGGCCCAAAACTGGACGCAGTACTCCAGCTGCGGCCTCACCAAGGCCAAGTACAAGGGGAGAATGATGTCCCGGGATTTGCTTGAGAAGCATCTATGGATGCACGCCAGCATTTTTGTCGCTTTACTAGCCGCAGCATCGCATTGCAGGCTCATGTTCATCCTATGGTCATGATGACCCCCAAGTCTCTTTCTTCCGCAGTGCTAGCCAGCGTAGCACTGCCGAGCTTATAAGGGTGCTGCAGGTTTATCCTCCCAAGGTGGAGAACCTTGCATTTTTCAGTGTTAAACACCATCAGGTTCTCGTCTGCCCATTTGCTGAGCTTGTCCAGGTCAGCCTGGATCACCCGCCTATCTTCTGGCGTGGATGCTTTGCCCCAAAGTTTGGTGTCATCGGCGAACTTGGCCAGTCCACTCCTGACTCCAATGTCCACATCATTAATGAAGATGTTGAACAGGATGGGTCCCAGGACAGAGCCTTGAGGGACCCCACTGGTCACAGGGCACCACGATGAGTGACTGCCATCAATCACAACCCTATGGGTCCGACCACGGAGCCAGTTTCCCAGCCAGCGCATCGTAGTGGAGCCAAGCCAAAACTGGCCAGTTTGGCCAAGAGGTGATCATGGGATACCAGATCAAAAGCTTTTTTGAAGTCAAGATATATGACATCAATCTCTTCTCCCTTGTCCAGGTGATAGGTCACCTGGTCATAGAAGGAAATGAGATTGGTCAAACAAGACCTACCCGCAACAAACCCGTGCTGGCTATCCCTTAAGATGTTAGCCTGGGCCAGTCCCTCAAGGATGGCATCTTTAATAAACTTTTCTAAGATCTTCCCCAGGATAGAAGTCAGGCTAATGGGCCTGTAGTTAGCCAGATCCACTCTCCTCCCTTTCTTGAAGATCGGCACCACATTGGCCTTCTTCCAGTCTTCGGGCACTACACCAAAGCGCCAGGAGTTTTCAAAGATCCGTGCCAGGGGCTGGGCTATGACGCTCGCCAGCTCCTCGAGTACCATGGGGTGCAGATTGCCAGGGCCGGCTGACTTGAAGGTATCCAGCTTCTCAAGGTGTTCCTTTACGAGGTCAGCATTTATGGAGGGTAGGGGATCCCCATCACCCAGATTTCCCTGTCCCATAGCTGGCATGGGCATCCCGTGTGACTGATGAAAGACTGACGCAAAGTACCTATTTAATAGGTTGGCTTTTTCCTGGGCGTCAGTTGTCAGTTGCCCCATCTGGTTTAGCAGGGGTCCAACATTGCCCTTGCTTTTCCTCTGGCTCCCGACATATCTGAAAAAGGACTTTTTGTTGTCCTTGATGCTTGAAGCTATTTGGAGTTCAGTTGCAGCCTTGGCTTTCCTGGTTTGCTCCCTGCAGGACCGGACCAGCGCGGAATAATCCTCCTTGGAGGTGAATCCCATCCTCCATCCTTTGTAGGCTTTCCTTTTTAGCCGCAGGAGGTCTGCTAGGTCCCTGGAGAGCCAGGAGGGCTGCTGTGCCTTCTTGCTGCCTTTCCTCCGTGTTGGAATAGATTTAGCTTGTGCATTGAGGATCGCTTCCTTGAGAAGCAACCACTCTTCTTGAACTCCCATCTCCCTGGGGTCAAGTTTGCTGAAGACACCAAGCTGTGGGGTAAAGTGAATACACCGGCAGGCAGGGACTGCATCCAGGCAGACCTGGATAGGTTGGAGAAGTGGGCGGATCTGAACAGGATGCGGTTCAACAAGGACAAGTACAAGGTGCTGCACCTGGGGAGAGGGAACCAGCATTATGGTTATATGTTAGGGGCTGACCCTCTCAGCAGCACAGAGCCAGAGAGGGATCTTGGAGTCAGGATTGACTCCAGGACGAATACGAGTCGCCAATGTGATGAAGCCACCCACAGAGCCAACCGCACCCTGTCCTGCATCAACAAGGGCATCACTAACAGGTCCAAAGAGGTCTTGCTCCTCACGCTAGTCAGGCTGCAGCTGGAATACTGTGTCCAGTTCTGGGCACCGCACTTCAAGAAGGACATGGAGAACCTGGAGAGGGTCCAGAGGAGGCCACTCGTATGGTTGGGGGTCTCCGTGGCCAGCCCTATGGGGAGAGGCTGAGGGACCTGAATCTCTTCAGTCTCCACAAGAGGAGACTGAGTGGGGATCTTGTGGCTGCCTACAACCTTATCAGGGGCCAGCAGCAGGGACTCAGGGAAAGTCTGTTCACCAGGGGCCCCCTTGGAATCACTAGGAACAATGGCCACAAGCTGAGGGAGGATAGGTTTAGGTTAGATATCAGGAAGAACTACTTCACTGTAAGGGTGGCCAGAGCCTGGAATAGGCTTCCCAGAGAGTTGGTGCTCTTGCCTTCCCTGGAGATCTTCAAGAGGAGACTGGGTAGGCACCTGGCTGGGGTCTTATGACCCCTCCCACCCCCAGTGCTCCTTCCTGCCCATGGCAGGGGGTCGGACTCGATGATCTGTCTAAGTCCCTTCTGACTCACTGATTCTATGGTTCTATGATTCTATAATGTGTTTCTGACTGCTATGAAAACTTCTGGAGATCAGATATTGAAGTATTCTGCCATAAGAGCCAGATCTTTTAATGGAAAAACTGTGATCTTCAGCTACTGCAGAGAAGTCCCAGGACTATGTATAGGGCAGTCCTATGTATCCTAATGAATACTGTATCACAGCCCTCCCTGGGACTGGTACATAGTCTGTAATGAAAGGAAATAGCCCTTAGGAGTGTTGGTAGTGGGTGTGTCTACACGTGCATTTGACACAGGACCAGTTTACTTGTGAGTGAACTACTCGCAAGTAAACAGTCCCAGACAGGGGTCTACTTGTGCAGGGACCTGGGAACAGATTTGCTGCTCCTAGTAGCAAACTGCTCCCACTTCCTGGAGCCCTGCAATGGGCCCCTGCTGCCACCATGGGGAACTGAAGGCTCTGGCCACAGCTGCCTGTGGCTGGAGACCATCTTTAAAAGGCAGCCCCACTTCCTGCTCCACGGCCACTTGCGTTTCTGGCCAGTAGCAGCATGCAGAGCACAGAGGCAACACAAGGCAGTGCATACTCCACAGCCTCTACCTCCTCATGCCATGGCTGCTCCAGGCAACGACTCCCAGAGTCCTGGGCTCCTGCTGGCCACCGCACTGGCCCTGCTGGCCTGCCATGCCAGCCATTTGGTGGCCCATGCTGGCTCCTCAACATACAGTGACTTCCTGCCCAGCCCCACTGTGCCCACTGCTGCACAGCTGCCGCTTGGACCCATCCTACTGGCCAGACCCCAGCAGGGACATCAACAACGGACTCCAAGATGTCACTGCCAAAACTGCCCTCACCCTCCTAGGCCTTCAGCCCCACTGCCTCTGGGCTAGCCAGTCCAGCCAGGACTTGTGGTTGCACATAGTCCAGCACACCTGGGAGAATGAGCAGTGGCTGTAGGCATTCAGGATAAACTGGGGCACCTTTCTGGACCTCCTGGAGCAGCTCCACCTGCTCCTGGGGTGGTAGGATACCAGGATGAAGCTGCCCTCCCCATAGACAGGTGGCTGGTCATCACCCTACTGAAGCTGGCCACACCCACCAGCCTCCACTACATGAGCCAGCTCTTCAGCATGGGGAAGGTGACCACCAGGGAGGTGTGCAGTGCCTTCCAGTATGTGCTGAGGCACACTGTGCTCCACGTGCATAACACCATGGAGGTGGTGGTGGAGTTCTGTGCCCTGGGCTTCCCCAACTGCACTGGGACCCTGGACAGGACCCACATCCCTGTCACCTGCCCACCCCATGGGGACTACCTCTACTACAGCCAGAAGGGCTTTCACTCCATTGTGCTCCAGGCTGTTGTTGACCACTACAGCACTTTCATCAACCTGAGAGCCAGCTGGGCGGGCAGCGCCCACGATGCCTACATGTTTTGGAACTCTGCCCTGCCAGCCATGGTGCAGAGTGGACACTTCATGCCATGGGTACTGGACTTCCAGCTGGACACTAAGGTGGTCCCATCAGGGATACCTCTACCTGCTCCTATCCTGGCTCATGTGGCCCTACACTGGCCAGCTAGACTCCCACCAGACTCCCACTTCCACCAGTGCCTGAGCCAGACCTGCACCCTGGTGGAATGTGCCTTTGGCTACCTCAAGGGACATTGGTGCACCCTCATCGCCCACCTTGAGTTCACCGATGACATCCCCTGGGTTATTGTCGCAGCCTGCATGCTGCATAACATCTGTGAGGCCTGGAGGGAGCTCTTCTGCAATGCCTGGGCAGAGGAGGCATGGTAGTTGGAGGATGCCTGACAGTGGGAGCACCACCTGTGGCAGCAGCAACAGCAGCAACCCCCCATCCTCACAGAGGCCCCAGCTGAGCCACACACCCACATCCATGGGGAGCCAAGGCACTGGGTGTGAGAGGTGGTAACCAATCACCTCCTCCTGCACTCCCTGCTGTAGCCTGCCTGGATGACCACCCATGAACCCCACCCTACCGCCCACCCCCAGCACCATGCTCACTCCAGACAGTTCTCAGAAAAACACTTTATTGACCTCACAGAAACAGACCTCCCCGCCTCCTTCCCCAAATGGAGCCCATCCCCCTCCCTTCCCAACACCAGATCCCCTGCACCACCCACCCCACCCACCAAGCACTGCACCCCAATCTGCAGGGGGCAGGTGATAGGGAGCTGTCTGGGAGAATGGATACCTGCTTCCCAGCCCCATACACTGATTAGAAAGAGACACCGAGTGTGGAGGGTGTGGGGAGCTGTCCAGGAGTTTGGCCTGCCAGCCCTGCTCCCCTATCTGCAAACTGGGAGCAAATAGGGGTGCAGGGCTGGCAGGCAACTGCAGAAGAGGTGGGACAGTTCTGCCACTGTCCTGTTGCCTGGGCTGACGGGGAGCAATTTGTTCCTGGTCAGCTGTCTACATGTGTATTACTGCACAGTACCTAATGCATGGTTAATTAAGTACCTGTATCAGTAATTGCTGCACACTTCTAGACAGGGACACTTTACTGCGTGTTAGATTAGTCTAATTAGTGGTCTCCAAAGTGGGATGCGCGTACCCCAGGGGATGCACAAGACAATCCATTGGGTTGCGGGAAGAAAATATTAGAACTTCTATTTATAGTAATTTTTTGTCTCATCCTTTTTTAATTTCTATTTTTGTGTATGTTTTATAATATACATAATATATTAGTACAGTAGTACATGAATATAATTTATAAATAAAGAAATATACATATATATGGGGTGCGTGCTCAAAATTTTTTTACTGATGGGGTGCACAACCAAAAAAGTTTGGAGACTGCTGGTCTAACATACAGTAGCCCTATGTGAAGCGGCCAGCATTCACTTCAGATTCAGATTCAGCCGATTCGGGGCAGTGATTTGATTCAGTGATTCAAATTACTGTCCTGAATCGATCTGGTCAAATCTCCGAATCTCTAAATCAGCCAAGCCCACCCCACCAGCCCAGCAATGGCTGTCCTGCCCGCACTTGGAAAAAAAAAGCCCTTACTCAGTGGGTGCAATCCCTGCTGCCCCCTGCTGCATGAGCCCCTGAAGCCCTGAAGCTGCTGCAGGAGTGGTGAGTCCCAGGGCTTTTCTCCATGTTTTTTCTCAAAGGGCCAGAGCTGGGGTGGGTGAGGCAGACATGAGGGGGCTGGGGGAGTGGGAGGGTATTGGGGGGCTCATGCAGAGCCCCCCATGCAGTGTGGGGCAGTGAGGGGCAGCAGGGATCCCCCCTCCCGCCCTGCAGCACTCAGTGAGTCAGGGCTTTTTTTTAAAGGGCTGGGAGCTGAGGTGGCTGTGGCAGCCATGGAGGGGCTGGGGGAGTAGGTGGAGGTTGGGGGACCTGGAGGAGCAGGCAGGGGATGGATGCTGGCAGGGGTCCCCCCTATGGTCCCCTCCCCCCACCCCTACTTACCAGCTCAGAGTCCAGCTCCAGCAGCCACTGGGGACTGTCTGAATCATCGAAGCTCTCTGAATCTTTCCCGAAGATTCAGAGAGCTTCAAATCGATTCAGACCTTTTAATTGGTCCCCTGATTTGATTCAGATTCGGAGATTCAGCTACCGAATTGGGCCAAATCTCCGAATTGAATCACCACCCGAAGCTTCACACAGCCCTAATATACAGTAAAGCATCTCATGTCGACACACCCACTGTCCTGTAAATCAGAATAGTTAGTGTGCATGCTATATATAACCATTCCGTTGTTCACTGACTTTAGTTTATGCTTACTGTATTGATGTTGTTGTTATGGAATCAATTTAATACTTTTTGTTAGCTTGGAATGTGTGCACAGGTATGTGTAAATAAAATGCTATGAATATAGCAAAATATATAGACAACATCATGCGCCTAGCAAGTTTCCATCTGGAATTGACAGTACCTGAAGATATAATGTGAAAAATGGTAATTGATGGTTAAGCTATGTAATTTTCAGCACTGATATGAGTGCTGGGGGGACGAGTTTATTCCTTAACTTTTTTCTTGTAGCAATAACAATATTCCTTGTATTTCTTTAGAAGGCATTGCTTGTATTCCTTTAAAAGGGCTCTGGAAGCAGCTGTGAAGGCCCAGATGAGAAATTCTATTTGGTATATGCTGAGCCCTTACTGTTTCTGAAATCTGCTTGAATTCTTATTAGTGCATATGCCTGGTTTTGTACATTGATAACAATCTTAACAGCTTTTATTTATCAGGATGCTCACAGATTAAAGCTGCAGAATTTAAACATTAATTTTACCCTTGACAGAAATCCTGTCCTATTTACACATACCGAGTTACTCACATATGTAAGAGACTGAAAGATCAAAGCCAAAGTTTATAAAGAGCTTTGGGTTCCTCAGAATAAAAATACTATTTAAATGCAAGCGAGCATTATGAGGTCCTATTGTTATAAGCATAGAGGAATTATCATAAACCCAATGTGACAGCATGTAAAATCTTATGATCCAGTGGGAGACACATGACATTTCTTTTTTCAAGTCTCATTTTTTAAAAGTCCATATGCCACTGCAAGGCAACGGGGGAGAGCAGGAGCCAGGAAGTGGCTAACGTCTATGTGATATGAAATCTGACTTCTAAGCAACCATTTCAAACATAGCCTAAGCCCTGATTCAGGAGGGTACTGAATCAACATGCCTAATTTTAACCATGTGAGTAGTCCCAGAAGTCAGAAGGACTACTCATGTTTAAAGATTGGCATGCTCATCAGAACCTTTCTGCACTGGGGACCAAGTCAATGGTATCCAAAAGCCAATACCACGTTTTTTAATTTGTGAAGCGATCAAAGTAAAATGCAAATGCCCCATTCTTTATGTACAGTAGTCCACTGCCCAAAAGAAGCCTACCAGAATTCAGACTAAACTGGGTAAATTTACTAAACTGGGTAAATGCGAAGGGAAGATTTAAATAAAGAGGCTGCTCTACCTTCTTCCCAGCCTTGGGGCCAAATGACATGTCCCATCACTCACAGTAGCTCATAATAAAAGAGCCCAAGGCTGCTTCAGACCCCTGATCCTGTCAATGAAACTATTCAAATGCTCTGTAATATTCTAAACCTTAATTTTTATTCATAGAATAAAACTTAATTGATCTTTTTGAAGGATGCTTCTTAGAATGCCTATTAACAATATCCTCTTGTGTACTAAATTTAAAAATAAAGTGTGCATTATGTTTCTAGATAGCACATCTTTATAAATATATATTATGTAGTCACAGTTTATATTTTGCACTTTCATTTGTAAAATGCTGTGGCAAAACAAAAATTAGATGCTGGGGGGAGGGGGGGAGAATTTTCCCCCAAAGGCAAAGATCAAACAGTGCCATTTACTCTGGTTTTTCCTTAATGAGAGGCAGCATAATGTTCTCCCTGGTCTTATATTGTATGTATGCATATATTTTTGTAAATTTAAAGAGTAAATGTTCACTGCAGAAAGGGTTTAAGTAATCCATAAAGCAATTGCATTATTAAGAAGAATCCATGAAAAAGAGTCTGCTTCTAACACTAGGGAATCCAGAAAAATGCTATTGTGTATATCAAACATTTCATTTGGGCCTGAAATTCCATAGGGTGAATGAATATAGTTCATAAATGTTTCCGATCTCTAAGCCACTGGGTATGGCATGTGGTTAAGGCTTGAGATTTAGGAAACCCAAGTGTGATTCCTGGCTTGCCACTATGTTCCTATGTGATACTGCACACTTGCATAGATTTTTGAGGCCAGAAAGAATCATTATGGTCATTTCTCTGATCTCTTGCAAATCCTGGGCCACAGAAGTCCAGCAAGTGATTCTTTCATATAGCTCAAAGTACAGGTTTTGAAAAGATATCCAATATAGAATTAAAGAGCCAAAGTTCTGGAGGATCCTATTGCAATATAAAGTTTTATTGTACTTCTAAGTTTAACTTTGCTGAATCCAGCATCTGGCCACTGAGTTTTGTTATGCCTTTATTTTACCAGAAAAAGAACCTCTAGTATTATACTTTCTCCCTGTGTATATCCAGTCTACAGAAGGAAGGCTGGGTACTTGCATTCATTCAGTTAATGTTCTTAGACCTAGATCTACTGTACATCTATGGTTAGTGGGGAATTTTAATTTGATATAGTAAAAGCCATTCTTTGGGCTTTTACCTTAATAATTTGAAACGTGTCTGTTTAAAATCTCATACTAATGTGACAATTGAATTGATCAGAGCTAACGGGTTTATTGAAGATATGTGCCATTATCACGGAACTACATTAAACTTGAATCTCCTTTCACTAGTTTTTATTTAAAGTCTGGGCTATTTGTGTTGTTCCACAGTTCAGATAAGGAACACAAAGAGTCTCTCTGAGGTATTATTTATGCACCTTCTTCAGTAGGGATATTACTTTTATGTACAGAGATGTGAAGGTCCCTGTAAAGAGTTTACAAGATAGGCCAGGGGTGCTCACCCTCTGGCCCATGGGCCAAATGCAGCTCACAGTCCCACAGGGCCCCCCAAGGGTCAGGATCTTTGGCATCAGGGGAACAGTGGCAATTAATACTGCCACCCCTCCCCACTGCCAAAATCCCAAGCCCTGCATGGTGGTTTGGAACCATACCACAGCCCTCCCCCATATGTTTCTCTTACCTGTGCAGCTGGTGCAGGACTGACCCATGTCCCCTTCTTTTCCCTGCCCCCCCGCAAGTCTGGGTCATGCCCCATTGCCTCCACCTGATCAGGTTGGAGCTGAGCCACAACCCTTCCCCTTGTGGGACTGGGCTATTGCCTCTCCCTGTGGAGCGGATCAGGGCTGGGTAATGCCCCCCTTGTGCGGCTGGGCTTCAGCCAAGTCAAACTCCCTTCCTCTGCATGGCTGGATCAAGGCTGAGCTGTCCTCCACCCCACTTCAGGCAGCTGGATAGATCCCAGTTGTGCCTGGCCTGGGCACTGGATTGGGTCCACCAGCTGAATCCAGCCTGCGGAAGCAGGAGGCACTGCCCATCTGGCCCACAAGGGAAAGAGTCTGCGCATCACTGATCTAGGCTCCTGATCCCCTAATTGATTCCATGTGAGCAGGACCCAGCAGAGGGCTACTGACTTCAGCAAGGTGCTTTGGAGCTATAGGAGGCTGCCCATCTAGCTCCCTATTCAAGATCAGAGCATAATTTAGACATCTCTTTCATTTAGACATACTGTATTCTGAATAAAGAAAAAATACTGGGATGTGCAGAAACAGGCTTGACCCTGAGACCCTTGGTGATAGCTCAGTTGTTGCGGGTTGCTGGCGTGCCAGTGTTGAGGTTCCCAGCTCAAGGCTTGTCTTACAAGTGGTGATGAAAAAGGGAAGGAAGGCGTAAGGTGATAGAGATGATTTAAAAGAAAAGAGGAGAAATCTTAACACATTCTCTGCAGTGTTCGATGAATGAAAATGTGTACTGAAAAAACTGTTTGAAACTTGAAACTCTGTTTGCCAGTGAGGATGTCATCACTGACCTGAGGAGAGAGCAGAAAGTTCAGAATATAGATGATTTTGTATCCTTAAGGACTCTTTGTTTCTCCGCCTATAACCCTGTTCCCTCCATAGAGATATAGAAAACTAATTGTCCAAATGAAAGGATATGTCCCTAAGAACAAGAGGCAAAAAACATATAATCATAGTATTTCTTTATACACAAGTGAATTAGCCCTTTCAGTTATGGCTGATACTAACTTCTGATTTTTTTTATTATTATTGTTGTTATTATTATTATCCTTGGTCTTCTAGGTATAGAGTAGGAGTATTCACAAAATGAATACTGATCATATACTTGGAAACTTGTTGTTTTTTTTAATGTTTCCCCTCTCTGCCCTCCTAAATTTTACAGCAACTAAGACGTAAGCAAAACTGAACCTGATTGGTTTAGTTTACCTGCTATCCATAAAAAGTGGTAATTGACATTTTAATGTATGACATGTTGCATTCCTTCATAACGCTACAGTAATTGAATACACATGAAACCCTAGTGCACTGTGTGACCCTGGAGTGTGCCACACACCTGGAAGCAGTGAAGTTCAATTAATGTGTCATTGCTACTAATAATGGCTACTAGTGAGAACCTCCAGCCAGTTGCCACACTAGAGGAAACAGTAATCTTTGTACTTAGACAGATAATATACAGTAAACACCAAAGATCCATTGTTTACATGTACGGCTGTTCTGAATCAGCAGTTAAAATCTTGTTCTCTCAAGAACGTGTCTTTTTATTAAATTACACAATTTAATTTATCTTTACACAGCATTTGTCTAGCTTCACAAGAAAAAATTTACAGATACTAAAATAAAATCAGCTGAGAGCCATTAGTAGACTAAATCAAATAGTATTGAGACAAAGGTTCATGTAATAAAAAGAGGGCATAAATCATACACTTACATAGAAAAGCCTAGGGTAAAATGGCCTGAAGGGCTTGATTTAATCTGACAAAACCCAGGAAATTCAGCATTAAGGACTGAAACTCCATCCTTAACTTGCCTTACTGCTAAAATCAAGTTATGGTGTCTATATGCCAAAAGCACCCCCCCCCAAAAAAAAAAAAAGCAGCACATTTGGAACTTTTCTTCTTTTTGTTTACAAAATACAGACTTAATTGTACCTGTACTTCAGCTCAAAGAGTGATAGGACACAATTGCTTTTTGCCAAAATAGAAGAAGATATGATGGAAAAAATCCTGTTTAGTGCACTAGTATCTGATCTGCATGGTATGTGTTATAATAATAGTAGGAGTCCAGAGGCAAATTATGTTTTGTAGTAATGTGATCTCATAAACTGAGCAATTAATTCAGCTACTTAACAGAAATGTAATGAGCAGCCAGAAGAGAATTCCTGCTCTGTCTGGTTCCACATCATCTCTGCCCTCTCCTCAGCTGGTTATCAAGGTACAAATAAACTTTCATTGACTGAAGGTTATATTCTTACCATGAGCTACAATACTTATTCCTAGAGGTTCCCACAGCCCTTTCTTGGGAGTCTTGTCCAACACTAGAACCGTATATTTTTGCCTGTGTTGAGTCAAACATTAGAGGATATGACGTCCAGTTACAGCATGCTGCCATGCCAGGTACAACTGCTTCTTTGCATTTCATTCCCCACCTTAGGTTTCCTTAGCCAATTATCATCATAACCTCTAATGTCACTTATCTGCTCCTGTGTGTTCATTCAGTTCTCCAGGCCAGGGGTGGCCAGGCACAGGCACACATAGCACAGGCAGCCTCTTTGTGTGGCATGTGGGAGCACAGCTGCAAATATTAAAGCAGCAGGTTGGGCAGAGAGCACAGGGAAAGGAGCAGGAAGCAGAGCAGGCAGGGAGCAAAGGGCTGGGAGCAGAAAGGAGTGCAGCAGATTAGGAAGTGGAAGAGGATCAGAATAGCACTCAGGGGCTTAGGGGAAGGTACAAAATTAATTTGTGGTGCTCCTGTCAGAAAGGTTGGCCCCCATTGCTCTAGCTGGTTGCCTAAAACATCATTTCCCAAAACCTGTCTACTATGGCCACCGCAGCTGCTTCCCTCACCACTTATTCATGCTGGGCATATCTACATAAGATGCTTAATGCGGAGAAGATTAATTCGACTGTGTGTTAGTGCTGCAGGCAAAGCCCACACAAATGCACAAAGTCCATCTGCACTAATGTGCAGCACATTTAGTACCTGTCATTACAGGTACCAAACTTAATGCACTGTAATTATGGCGCATTAATGAATGTGTAGATGCGCCCACTTTTGCCAATGGCCAGTGATCATCTACTGGCAATCAGCAGCAGGGAAAGAGGCAGAGGCTGAAATACGGGGCCATGGCCAATTGCTGATGTGCTTTGCATGTAATCCCCAAGGAACCTTTTGTGGGCCCTACTCCCCATGTGAGTGCACCCCACAGTTTGGAAAATGTTGCCCTAAGCCACTCACAGAAACTTAGGTCCTCTTTTTTCCTCATGCTTTGTTTTTCCCTTCCTTCATTCTCTTCTGATTCAATTTAAAGTCTGTTTCACTCACAGGATCCCTTTATATTTTTAGAATAGTATAAATTCTAACATAGGTTCCCAGGAAGGCAAGTGTCTCTAATGATCAGCGTAAGGCACGTGGTAGTCAGGTCTGTCAGGAAACTAGTCACAGCACTACTATTACCTGCACAGAAAGAAAGCATTTCCTAGGATACATTGCATGTCTCCAACTTTGGAGAATTCTCTGAATGTATAAAGGGTTAATGTGCTCAGAAGTGACCCTAGGGACATCTCTGGAGTGGCTATCTCAGCACTTCTGAATTTGGTGTTCATGAAAGAGAGGAGCTGGGGTACAGAGCATCCTGAGGCATGGTAGGGTCACAGCGTAGCCATATCCTGGAACGCAGACAGAGGACAGTATCTTCAAACAGATATTAACAACGGTTTTATCTAGTGCTTCTCATTTTGTTGATGAACTGATATTCTCTAGTTGTTCCTAGTAAAGAAAATCTTGAAAATCTGAACTCTGAGTGTAAGAAAAGACATCCTGATTCATAGCCACACCGATAAGCAATAGTAAGAAATAGCACAAATCTACTGCTTCAAGAAAATCTTTATTGACTGTCTAGTGATTCAGATATAAAATCCCGTCTGGCTTGAATTCATTGAGACTAGTCAGTGATACCTGCAAGTCTCTCTCTTTTTTTAATCTAGCTGGTATTGGCCCCAAGGTGGGGAGGGTATCATGGCCAGTGGAAAATAAAGGCTGGTTTTGTGAGTTAAGCACAGGATGAGAAATTGGGAAGAGAACGTGGATGTCCTTGACCTGCCGCAGAACCTAAAGAAGGCAGGCAGGATGGTGCTTTTACCACATGCTCATTAAGCCTGAGCTACTGAACTTTATAAAGGCAAAGTTTCATAGTTTCATAGTTTCTAGGGTCAGAAGGGACCTGAACAGATCATCTAGTCTGACTCCCTGCCATGGCAGGAAAGAGTACTGGGGTCAAACGACCCCAGCAAGGTGTTCATCTAACCTCCTCTTAAAGACCCCCAGGGTAGGAGCCTGCACCACTTCTCTTGGAAGTTGGTTCCAGACCCTAGCTGCCCTGACTGTGAAGTAGCACCTCCTGATATCTAACCTAAACCTACCCTCTGCCAGCTTGTGACTGTTATTCCTGGTCACTCCTGGCGGTGCTCGGGGAAACAGTGACTCCCCCAATGCCTGCTGATCCCCCCTGACTAGTTTATAACAGGCCACAAGATCCCCCCTCAGCCTTCTCTTTTGGAGGCTGATCAGGTTCAGGTCCCGTAGCCTCTCCTCGTAGGGCCTGCACTGCTGCCCCCTGATCATGCGAGTGGCCCTCCTCTGGACCCTCTCCATGCTGTCCACATCCCTTTTGAAGTGCGGTGCCCAGAACTGGACTCAGTACTCCAGCTGCGGCCTGACCAGTGCCGCATAGACGGGGAGGATCACCTCTTTTGACCTGCTTGAAATGGATGCATGACAAGGTACAGTTGGCCTTCCTAACTGCCGACCCATGTTCATCTTGGAGTCAATGATGACTCCAAGATCCTTTTCCGCCGCCGTGCTGACAAGAGGGGAGTTCCCCAGCCTGTAGGTATGGTGCCGGTTGTTCCTCCCGAGGTGCATCACCTTGCACTTGTCTGTGTTGAAACCCATCCTATTCTCGTCTGCCCACCCCTGTAACCTGTCTAGGTCTGATTGTTGCCTGTTGCATCCTTCCAGTGTGCCCACGTCCCCCCACATCTTAGTGTCATCAGCAAATTTGAACAGGGTGCTTTTTACCCCCTCGTCCAAGTCACTGATGAAGATGTTGAACAGTGCGGGCCCGAGGACCGAGCCCTGCGAAACCCCACTGCCCATGTCCTTCCAGGTTGAGAAGGACCCATCCACTACCACCCTCTGGGTGCGGCCCTCCAGCCAGTTGGCGACCCATTTGAAAGTGCAGAGAGACAAGGGAGATGACATCTACTCCTCTCAGCTTTGCGGCCAACAAGTACAGGTGCTGCACAACTTCACCTCCCACTGTGAATCCCAGCCTTGCACCCTCCATGGCCATCCATGGGGTGCTGAGTTTGTGAATCCTTCTGTAACCCCACCCCATAAATTCAAGCAGGGCTGGCAAGGAGTCAGACCCTTTCCATGCACTGTCGTCAGATGTGGCTGTCCCCTTCTGCCACACTGCAGTCAGTGGAGCTTGTTCCATGTGGGCACAGGGATCTGCTTGCCTACTGAACTAGAAGGGGCTTCACATGACTTCAGAGCTCAGCTGGCACATATCTGATTGCAGGATTAAGACCTAGATTTGTAAGGGTAACTCTTACCAGTGCCTCTGCTTTCACACATGTCCTGCCAATGTCCCAGCAAAATATTAAGTTAACCTTTATTAAATTACTTTATCTACACAGTAAAATGCCTATTAAAAATGGGTAATGAGATATGCTATGAAATTCTCTGCTGACAGATTTAAAAATATTTAGTTGGGATATTATAGCAACCGCTAAAAGTACATTTATAAATTAGAATACATACAATTATCTATGAATGGGCATACAACATGGTAAAACATCATATAAACATGTATAAATAGTAGTGCCTATTCATCATTTCTGAAGTATGAATAAAGTATTTATAAGTGTTATCTTAAAGTTTACCAGAATTCCTATGGCAACCATTGTATAATACATCTGATGCCAAGTGGCGTAAAATATCAAAAAATAGTTTGCATCAAAACTCTGTATTCCTCAAAGATCCATTTCTCATTCCTAACTAGATTAGTCACACTATTCATACTGGCTGAGGGTCAGTACAGAAACTAGTTCAAGTCACTGAACATTAACTAAAAAGAAATACCTGTACTTACATTGACTTTCATAATGTTCAAAGGATTTCAGACAAATGGAACAAAAAATACTCCACTGTGTGCTTTCAAACTAGGTTTTTCCTATTTTTTCAGCATGGAAATTTCCTCTCTGTGATTGATGTATTGCCTCTCGTGCTCCCAAGGCAGGCTTTCACCTTTTAAACTATCTACTTTAACTAGAAGAAATATTACTCTGAAGCCTATATCAGCAGAGGCAAATGTTTGTTCATGATAATTAATATTAATAACCCCTTTTTGCAATACTTTTAGAAAATTTATTAAATTCCAGGCCTAAATGAAACAATCAAGTTGGCCCAAGCTAAATAACTTTATTTTTCTATTTAGAAATTAAAAAAAACAGAATAAACTGATGCATTTTTGGCTTTAAAATGACAGCATTCTGTGTATATAACTTTATATGTACTTTTCTTTGTAAATATAACCCATTTACATTAATCCATCAGCAGTGACAGCTCCTCCAGTGTGATAGTATGTGTATCATACTTGGCACAGAAACATAAATACCTCTATTAGTTCTGTAAAAGGTCCTCTTTATTTTTTTTCCCAAACAGCAGGTATTTTCTGGTCAATTACTGTAAGTAGCCTTTAACAAATTCTAAAAATTCCACGGGTGTAAGAAGGAAAAGCACTGACTTCCCTTCCCTTCTGATTAAAAATGGAAATCACATTCCAGCTGAAAGTGTTCAGTTTATACCCAGTAAAAATAACCTTATATTTGATTGCCAGGCCAATGAGTGGAGGTCCGACAAGATCAGGATATCATGAAAGATCTGAAAACCACGCCAGAACAACCTTAACGGGATCCTCAAAGATTCACACTAGTGCTTAATTTGGCAGGCTGTGCATAAACTTCTCATTTAACATTTTTTTAAATTACTCAAGATAACAGTATTTTCAAGCAACTCAGTGAGAAGTTAAGCCTGCAGCCCGTTCGCTCAGCAGGAGTTCAGTTAAAACATGCCAGTGAAAACTGGGTTGGTTAAAACAAAAGTTAAGAAGCCACTTATAAACCCTCTATACACTAATATATGCATATCTTCTCTCTACGTCCTAGTACCCTCCTGAGCAGCAGTTACTGGGACAAACAAGGACTGGTTGCAAGATTTGATCCTCTATTTCTTGAGCTCATTCCAGTGCCAAAGCTGTCATGCAGCGTCCCCTGACAAACATTTCAATGGTTTATTATTTGTTCACCTGAGTAATGCCATAGTTTTTCTACTATGCCAGTCACTGGATTAGCTGAGCCCATGAGTGACTGGTGCCTCCTGAGCCTGGGCAAGGGGGCACCCGCAGAAGCTGCTGACCCTGTCTGGTGGGGCACCAGCCCTACCAACAGCATCAGTGTTGGCCGTCAGGGAGGGCACTGACCCTATCAGGGGGTGCATGTGCACCCCCGTGCACCCCCTACCAGTCACCTATGCACAACGGACAATAGTTTAAGAACTTTCAGTGGTCTTGACCTTAAAATAATGGTATTTTCCCTTAGTCCAGATGCTTTGAGGATTGAATTAAAGCTTGAGATATGTAACTGCTCCCCTCTGAAATACACATGAGCAACATAAAATGGAAAATAAACTCCCTTTCAAATCTAAGAACCTGGCCCTGGGAGACTTATACCAGATGCTTAAGTGTATACACCCTACATAGTTTTATTAAAATCGGTGGTCACAACCCCAGGCTATCTGATGTTTTATAAGGGAGGGAGCTGTCTAGAGATTCTGTGTTGAAAATTTCCCTGAAAAGGGTTTCTGGGGCGGTAGGAATGGTTTTGGCGAGTGTGCACTTTCTGACAGAAACAAAGTTTCATTGAAAAAAAAATAATCCCGACCAGCTCTACTTAGTGCCCCCCCCCCCCACATCACCCCAGGTCTCCCAGGGGATCTGGTGGGAGTTCTGACATGAACCAAGGATAAAAATGAGTTTGACATCCCCCTTGTTGACTTTATCTCAGTAACTCAGCATGGGCAAGTTTTAAATGTCAGGCACGGCAGAGAAGTCGCTCTCTCTTCCTATTCAGTTACCCTCTTGAAAAGTTGCGAAACCAAGGTGCTAGGAAACTACCACTAAGCCACACCGTGCCTGCTCCCTTCTCCATTATTTCTCTTCTTTTTGGGGTTCCCATTTAGACTGGAGGAGGAACTAGGTGGAGGGGCCCCACTGCAACCATGCGTGTCTGTGCTTAGCTTAAAAAGAAGTGGGTCCATTAACATCAACCTGCCCCTAGGTTGTTTCATTTCTTCTCTCCTTTGCAGGATCGAGGCCTAATTGTCCAAAGAAACCTGGGATACTGCTCGTCCACTGGAGTGAAACCCCGAGGACAGCGAGGGCTGGTTTGGGGCTGGCCCGGGATTTGGGAGGCCCACTCAAGGGAGCGTCTGGGGGTGCAAAGGGACCTTCCCAGCCGGTTACCCAAAGCCAGGCTAGGACATGGGATCCAGCTTTTCCTTCACGGAAACTTGATGAAGTTTCATTTCCACCTGGGAGAGATGTTACAATCTGTGCATTCTTCATCTGAGGAAGGGCGAGTGAGCCTGAAAGCTTGCAAATAAAAGACAGGGGATTTTCTGCAACTATCGAGTCAGTCTAATGAAAGATGTCACCTCTGCCAAGAGTTCTGCCTGTTTTGTTTGCCCGTAGACCAACCCAGCTGCAGCCTGCACCCCTGAAGCCTTTCCTTCCCGGGCCGGGCGGGGAGGGGGAAGCCGGGCCCGCGGCGAGAGGAGCCTCCGGGCTCGGCGGGGAGGGGAGGCCGCTCGGGGCCGGGCCGACGGAGGGGGCTGGTGTCTTGCCCGCAAACAGCCGTGCCGGTAGCTGGCCCGAGGGGGAGCCGCGCTGGCCCGGGGCGGGTGTTGCTTCTGCCCGCAGCGCCGGCTGCGCTGTCCGCGGGCAGGTGCCCGGCGCCTCGGCACGGCTGCGGGGGGGGGGGCCGCGCCCGCACGCACGGCCCGGGGCAGGGAGGCCCCGGCGGGGCTCGGCTGCCCCCCTGCCGGCGCTGCGTGTGCGGGCCCGGGAAGGAGCGGGGGGCCTTTGTGCCCAGTGGCCGGGCTGCGGCGCGGGAAGGGCCCCGACGCCGGGCGCTCCTCCCCCGGCCCCTCCCCCGCGCCGGGCGCTAAGTGCGGCCCCGCGGGGCCCGGGGCGGGACCCGGCCCCTGCCGTGCAGCCGGGGCCGGGGCTGGGGCTGAGCGGGAGTGGCGGCCGCCGCCGCAGCGCCCTCCCCGCGCGGGCGGCGTCGGGGCGGCCCTGACAGCGCCGCACCCCGGGCCGGGCCCGCGCCGCAGCCTCCGGGCAACGCACGTGGGCGCGGGGGGCAGGTCCCCGCCCCGCCCCGGGCCGGCCCCGGCCCCGGCCCTGCAGCGATGCCTGCGGGAGGAGGCAGCTAGAGCCGGCGCGGACACACGGCCGCCCCCTGCCGCGGGGCTACTGCGCGGGACGGAGCGCGGGGGTGAGCCCCGCCGGGGCAGGCGGAGGCCCGGGAGCCGCGGGGCTACTATGCGCCGGGCCGGGCCGGCCCTGCCCCGCCGCCATGAAGGAGAAGTCCAAGAACGCGGCCAAGACGCGGCGGGAGAAGGAGAACGGCGAGTTCTTCGAGCTGGCCAAGCTGCTGCCGCTGCCCTCCGCCATCACGTCGCAGCTCGACAAGGCCTCCATCATCCGCCTCACCACCAGCTACCTCAAGATGCGCGCCGTCTTCCCCGAGGGTGAGCGAGCGCGGCCGCCGCCGCCCGTCGGGGAGCGCTCCCGGCCCGGCCCCGAGGGCTGCAGGACCCGCGGCCGGGCGGGGGCCGCCACGGGGCGCGCTGCTTTGCCCGGCGCCCAGAGACTCCCGCCGCACGGCCCCGCACACGCCGCCTCCGCACGGGCTCGCGGCGCTTGTTGCGGGCCCCGGGCTGCGGCTCCGCGCACACGGTGATTTGTGTGCGCGGGGATAAAGATATATCCATGTCCACATCTATCTAGATATAGATATCTATCTGTCTAGGTCTAGAGATAGCGATATTGATAGATCTATATATCTTTACATATATAGATATATATAAATGTGTGTATGTATATAGTTATATGTACACACACGTATATATTTGTGCAAGTGCGTGCAAATGTGTGTGTGTGCACATCACTATGTGTGTGTGTAGTATAAACATATCTGTATATGCACGTGTGTGGATATGTATAAATTCTGTGTGCGTATAGACACAGGTATGTGTGTATGTATCATTGTATATATAATTATAATATGTGTGTGAGTGTATGGTACAAGTATCTGTGTGAAACTATCAATATATGTATACATAGTTGCTAGAGGCTGGAAGGGACCTTACAGATCATCGGGTCCAGCCCCGCTGCACTCGGGCAGGAAAGATTGTTTGTGTGTGTGACTATTATAATATAAATGTGCGTGTGTATAATTAGGTAGATAGATGCGTGTGTCTGTAATATTTATACTACATGCATACATGCTGTGTGTGTGTATATAGATGTACGTACATCTATATGTGTGCGGTGCACGCTACCCCACGGGGTCGCAGGCCGGCGGTGTCCCGCGGAGCCGGGCAGGACTCGGCCGCCCCCGGGGTTTGCTGCGACGAAGCGGAGGACTCGCGGCGGGGCCGGGAAGAGGGAGGCGCCCGGCGCCCCGGGGCTGGAAACCTGCCGGCCAGCCCGGGCGCCCCTCCAGCAAGGCAGCAGCCCCCTGAACGCGCGCGCCCCACGGCCCGGCTGAGGACCGGGAGCCGGCAGGCCCGCAAGGAGCAAGCCCCAGGGGCGGGCGCCGGGAGAAGGCTCCGGGCTGAGGCCGGCTCGTGTGGCGCTGGTGCCTGGGGGGCGCCCGCGGGAGACGCGCTCCCCGCTAACGCGCTGCGGCCTGCCCCGCTTCGGCCTCGTCTGTCCCGCTGCAGACGGCGGGAGCACGGGACAAGTGGCGGCTCCGCGCCTGGGCTCCCGCGGGCGGGAAAGCGGCGGAGAGGAGCCCGCGGGCCGGGCCGGGAGCCCGCAGGGCGGACAGGGGCAAGGCTCCTCCGTGCATCTGCCCCCCCACCTTGCACAGAGATTCCCCCCCGCAAAAATGAAAGGCGCCAGCCCGGGGCAGGGACTTGCTGGCCCGGAGCTAGCGAAGAGCCTCAGCATGGGCAAGCACCGCCGGCTCGGAGCAAACGAGTCCCGGCCCGGGGAGAGGCGACCCTCCCGCCGGGCCCGGAGCGGGGGTTGGTGCGGGCTCGGGGCCGCCGCCGGAGGGGAGAAGGGCTCCGCTTGCCGCCCGGCCTCACCGCTGCCGCTTGCTTTGCAGGGCTGGGGGACGCCTGGGGCCAGCCCAGCAGGATCGGGCCCCTGGACAACGTGGCCAAGGAGCTAGGCTCGCACCTGCTGCAGGTAGGCGCGGGGACTGGGGGGGGGTTCAGCGGCACAGGCAGCCGAGGGTCCCCCGGGGTAGTTTGGTGCGGGCAGGGCGGGAGGCAGAGCTCCCCACAGCAGGGGAGAGCGAGCGGCGCCCCCCACATCTGGATCCCGGCTCCTGCGCCCTCGCACCTGGGCATCCAGGTGTGACTGTGCCGGGCCCGGGCAGGGCTCTGCCCCGGGGGGGCAGTCAAACAGAAACGATTGCATCTAAAAAAAACCGATATGGCAATTTAGTGCCGTTCCCCGAATATAAAGACCTAGTAAACGGTGATCATATAATGGTTCGTTTTACAGGAGAAGGTTCATTTCTGGTCAGAGAGCTGTTTTATGCGCGCCCCCCCCCCCCCAGTTGTTCCCTGGGCTGGAGATTAAAAAGCAAATCCCCCTCGGATGTGTGAAGACTGCAAAGCGGTTTGCAAAAACTTTCCTCGATCGTCTAGTCCGCATCTCCGCGGGGAGGTGCATTTCAGAGGTGCCTTTGCCGCTCTCCTTTCCAGGCTGCTCTGTAGCAGCTGTTTGCACCGCGGCACTTGAAGCCTCAGTCCGATTGTGTTAGGTACTGCTGTGTGCTTCCCTTCGAAAACGCTCCCTAACTGATCCAATACCCGAGGAGGACTGGGTGTAATTGTAATTGAGTGTAAATGGTTGTACGGTATTCTTGTCTTTGCTGCTCGGAAGACAAGACACGGGAGGGAGGCGAGTGATACCTTTTGACGATTTTTTAGAGGGACGATTAGTCCCTAAATCTAACCTTAGGGACTGATCCTGGTAAAACTCTGCCGCCCCTCCTCCCCCTTGGTTTGGACAGATACAAGATGCCGAGTTTCATTAGTCCCATCTCTGTTGGTTTTGTAAGATAAATAGAACAACAGAGGTTAATAAGAGAGGGAAAAAAGGGGAAACAGGTTACTCAGAAATGAAGCGGGCTTAGCTGAGGTTTGAGATGAAAGTCAGAGTGATTTTATTTTTCCCTTTCTGTCATAACACCCTTGTTATTGTAAGTCAATTTTAGAAAACACCCTTTTCTAGAAAGAGAAAAGATCTTTCATTAATGGTTTGCAGCAACGTAGCACTGCTCTAATAAATGTATTTTGGCAAGGCTGGGTAGTGGTGCTTCTGGAGGTATTCCCAACGAGCTGCTAAATATGCATTTTAAATTTTATTTTTAAATTATTTCAAGCATGGGATCACCTATTTTGGAACCACTGATTTACCTCAGAAATTTCATGTGCAGTTATATAATACAATGTTTGCTTGTACACTAGTCACCTAATCTTAGCCTTTCTGTATTTTGTATAGTGCCAAAACAGTTAAGTAATGGCATATACTTATTACTTGTAAAATTATTTTTTAAAATAGTTATTTCTATGAATACTTAACATTTTTATAAAACCAGCAGTTAGTGAAAACTAAGTTTTTTAAATAGCTCTTGCTTTCAACTTTAAAATATTTTTGTAGCTGTGCTAGAAAACCTTAAGAAGACGGGTTTTTAATTAAAGTACTATCACAATTTAAGTACAGTATGGAGAAGCATTTGTCAGCTTACAATGAATATTACAGCAAAACTGTGTTTTAGGATGCAGTGATTTCTTTGCCATTTAAATATCTCAACAAGGTTTTGTTTGTTACACAAAAAGGTAAAAAAGCATAGGTAAGAGTAATCTGGTTTCAATTACATGCTATAAAATAGTCAGTAGGCCAAAGAATAATTTAGATTTTTTTTATTGGGGTAGCATTGTAAGAGTGGTGCATACAGGATTTTATTGCTTTCCTCTTGGTTCAGTATTCTACAATATAAATTAGCAAACAGAAAAAAATCCCACTTGTTTTATCTTTGTACTTTTAAAAATCAGCTTCCTCTTTCCACATTATCTTTTTTCAGTGAGCCTCATATGTATGTATTTTAACCTTTTAAAAGGTGATTAGGGATATGAAATATTTCCGTTTTTCTTGAATCTGGCTAGGAAAAAATAAGTTGCATTAAAAGTACCTGAATCTGACTACACAAAAATCAAGGTACTCATTCATTAGTTGCATTGTGTCCAGCTTTGTAGTTTTCATTTGTATCCTATCAGTTTTTCTTCTCTGAGATACCTATATACAAGTAACGTCTCCAGGCTTTTACTTGCATGAGTAATACTTGTTTCTTACTTCATGTAAGAGTTTGGGTTGGAACATAAGTTTCCATAAACTGTTCCTATTAGTTAAGATTTCTAGATTGCAGTATTACAGATGAGCAACTATACATGTCACTTTCAGTTTGATTAAGAGTCTCATGTTGGTTGGGTTTTTTTCTGAAATTTTCACAGACCGTTACATCCCTTGTAAGTTCAAGATAATTACATAGCAGGCAATCCTTTGTTCACAAAAGTATCAATAAAAGATAGTCAAAAGAATTTAAAACGTTGCTTAAGGTATCATTAAATATACTGCAAATAGCAGTAAGCCCTTTCTGCCAATTACACCATAAAAAATGACCTGTATAGTCATGGATTTTCCCCTAAGTACCACATAACTCAGGATTTGTGCTAAGTACTAAAATAACCAGAATCAACAGGAGAATGTTATCTTAAAGTAAAGCAGTAAAGCTAGCATCTGCAAGTAGAGATTGAATTAAATTTCACAAATTTGTATGTGATAGTCTTCACAGGGAAACCATGAGTTAAAGTTGTACTTTGAATAATGTATTTTCTGCTCTGGAACAGTGGGATAAAATCTTTCTTCCAAAACACCGTAAAATATTTAGCTTGCATTATCTACAGGGAGATCTTTCTTTCTTTCTTTTCTTTCTTTATTTTGCAGACATTGGATGGCTTTGTTTTTGTGGTAGCAGCTGATGGAAAAATAATGTATATCTCAGAAACAGCATCTGTACATCTTGGTCTTTCCCAGGTAGGAGTGACTTTCTGTCCATCTGTTAAACAGTGAAGTTTGGATTTACAAGTGATGGTGACAATAATATCTTCCCCTGAACAAAGGGGTTTTTTTTCCATAAAAGAAAACATAGTATTTGAGTCATTTATTTACAAATGCCAAGTGATTGTCTTGCCTTATATCTTTTCGTGTGGTTTTTTTTATATTTTGCTCTTTATTACCTTTAAGCAGGGTAATAAATAATATTTTTTTGCAAATTACATTTTGAGCCTGAAACTCAAACCTACTGCCTTTGCAGTAATATTATACATTTCAGACAAAAGTTGAGATTTTCAGTCTGTACCTTTTTGGATGGTGTACAATATTGAGAATTGCTATGAAATAGAAAGGAAATCTGATGTAAAACATGAGTTTTATGGTAAATGTGCTATGGCAAAGGGGAGCAGATTTATGAGCGTTCACATGGAATTCAGGGTAATTTTTCCTGAGTTTTTCCAGCTCAGTGGTCTTTTCAGTAAAGCATTTTATATGGTTGTGATAGAACTCATAAAACTCTGTTTACTACTGTTCTGCACAAGTAGAAATTGGTTGTGTATATGCCATTTTTTAAAGGACACTTCTAATATTTTTTTAACTTTTACAGGTAGGTACGGCAGAAAATAGAATGATATGTATTGTAGAACATACATTTTAATACTTTTAGTTGAAAATATATTGCAGAAATTTTCAGACAGTACCTGATCTAAAAGACCAGTAGAAAACTTTCATTGGTATCATTAGGGTCTGGATCAGACTCTCAAGAAAAAACTTTTTTGTAAGGAGTATCTTTCATATCTGCTATATACCAAGTGTTTTGTAAAAATGAATAAAGCAGGGAGAAATGAATACTAGCAGAGGGAGGGAAATGGAGAGAGAAGAAAAGTGTGCTATTCTTTCAGTGGCGTTTGGAAGAGTTGGTGAAAAAGATACAGGAAGGCTGTCCCTGGGACCAAAAGCATTGAGTCCTAGGGATTAAACATGCAATTTAATTTTCAGTTGTGATTGATGTTGCTTTTATAGTGGGAAAGTATACAAATCTTTTGGGTGCATTTTTTACAATTTTGCTATTCATACCTTGTAGCTATTAGAAAAATGAACTTTAATAGGTCTGAGAAGTAGATCTTGTATTATTATCCCAAAAGGCTGCTTGTTAAATCTGAAGAAAACTTCTGATATTTTTGTAGTCTCTATTAAAATAAAGTTTGATAATTTGAAACTACTCAGTGCTTTGTATGAATATTTTTTCTACAACTTCTTATATCATTCCAAAGATAATTTTGTATTTTATCTATTTCTCAAATCTGCTGTGGCATGAGGTTTCTCAAAGTGAAATATTTCAAAGTCTTTAAAATTGAAATAATACTGTCCTGTTTTCCTGTATCTTAAATTCTGATTTTAATGTCTTTCTTAAAGCCTTTATACTCCCATTTGCTAAAAGTTCTATAATGAACACAATAAGTGTGATCCCAGTTAAGTAGTCTAATTATTTTAAAACTGTAGATGTTCCTATTAGCCATCACTGAAGTTTTTCTCTTTTTTCTCTGTATGAGGTACTGTTGCTTACTCTGCTACCAGTCTTTTTCTTTAGATTTTTGCACTAAAGTTGCTTTTGTTTTGTTTGGTTTTTTTGCTTTTGTAGAAGTAATGAATTGTCAGGACCTTGTAGGCTGTGATCAATACATCCTAGCAAAATCTAAGCACTACAAAATTAATAGGAGAGAGTAAAGTAAGCTAAATATGCTACATTAAAGAAGATGGGCTGAAGTTCAGCCCTGTGCAGGAGACTACTGAACTATTTAAATCCTGTTTAAACCTTCAAGAGGATACTTATTCTGGCCCTCTGACAGGGGTGAATTTCACCCACTTTCTTTAGATGCATCTTTATAAACTCTAGTTGAAATCCTTTGCCCAGGGAAGGACTGGATGATTTTAGTCTGTCAAGCTTACTGAAGCAAGATCCATCAGCAAATTATGATTACATCTTTAAAAAGGAGCTGTTGCCTTGAACTAGTGGGAACAATATAGAGCAAAGACAATGTGTGAAATTAAGGGTGGCACTTAGGGAGCAGTATTTTACATTTTGTTTTAAAGGCCATTGCTACAGGGTTTGATAATTAATCCTGCATAAGGCAACCCCAGACATTACCTAGTATGCATTTTTTCCTTTTATTTGTATCAGTAAAATACTGACTGGGAGCCTGAATAATATATTTTTTTCCTTCACTCCAGAAACAAAATGCTCAACATCCCCCTTCTCAGCAGTATTTGCTATATCATGACATCTTTTCCCACTCTCTACATTTTTTATTATTATTTTTAAGGTACAGTTTTCTTTTAGACACTTTAATCCTAGGACAGATATACATGGATCTCAGGGGTTTATTTTTTAAAAGGTCTGTGCCAAGTGAGGTCCTGTTTTTGCTTCCCTTGAAGTCGCAAGGAATTTTGCTATTGATACTACCAATAATAGTGGGATTAGCCCCTAGCAGCAAATTCTGCAATTTTTCCTTATCCAGTCATAATCCTACACTGTATTTTCAACAAGAACTCTTACATCTGAGTGCGGGCTCAGCTTGGATTGGCTGGAGTGCTCTGAGTTATTGATGATGATTTTCTAAAACCTCTTAGAATTTTTGTAAAAAGACCATTTTTTAAAACATTTTGACAATTACTATTCTACAAATTGTTTTCCAGTTAAAGTGCAGTTTGTTTAAAAGATATTTGCACTACACTTAAAATGCCTTTAAAAACATTTACAAGATATTCTTGGAGTCCTCTGATAGTTTCAGCTGATCTTGATTTTAGCTTCAGCAGAGAGAACAGTGCATAACTTACACCATCTTACACAACTCTTATTTTTCTCCATTAAGTCTGTGTCCCCTGATGTATTTTCTTGCAAAAATACCAGAAACAGTATTTTTTAGAAGTCCTATCATTGTGAAAATAGAGGCAAGATTTGGGGTTACCCTGCCAGTAAGAATAGTAAATGCTGCAGATCAGACCCTCATCTCGCGTAAATCGGCATAGCTCCACTGATTTTAACATAGCTCCATTGATTTTTACCAGCTGAAAAGCTGATCCTATATCTCCTTTTTCCCTGAATAATAAATGGACTGAATTCCCTGATGAAGTTCTTTTTTTAAACTTTTAGATTTATATTGATTTTATTTCATGAACCCTTGATTTGTGTGTTAGCATTTTGTAACGGAAGGTTCTATAAATACACATCACATGTCTGCAAATGTAGGGGCGTCTCACACACATTACAAGTGGCCTGTGTGAATGGTATCTAACAATCCTTCGAGCAAATCCCTTATTTATTTCTATTGGCACATCAGTTGAAAAGTTGATAATATGAAATAAGCTATGCAGTTTAGTAGTTGTAAATATATACATATAGATATTGCTGTCCACATGTTTTGCAGCATTGAGGGAAAAGCCTTTAAAAAGAATTAGACAACAATTTTGAAAAATAGATTTGATCATTTTAAAGTTTAGACCTGCTTCCTAGCTCTTTCCCCATTTCATTAGAGAAAGAAGCTTATCTTTGATTTTTTTCACAGATCTTTGAATATTGAACTGAAAACATTTGAAACTTACTTTCATTCAGCAAAATATGTAATTATTTTATGCAGAATCCACTTACTTAGTCCTCTGTTTATTATGAATCATTTCTTGGCAGGAAGATACCTTACAACTGAGTTACACATAAAAAAGCTTTTAGTAGGAAATAAATAAATTTGGTAGTAAGTAGGTATTTACAGATATAAAAATCCTGTATCCAAAGGGCTAGTTTAATAAACTGCATGCATAGAAGTTTTATGGATTCAACCAGTAATTTATTTTTAAGTGTTCAGTATTGTATTGTGGGGTTAGAAAGTATATATGCAATGTGCACAACAGGAGGCTGTGGTCAGTTCAAGTATTAATTCCAAATATGGGGGGTATTTGACTATTGTTTAGCTCCCAATTTTCTCAGACGGCTTTAGTTTTCCTACATTCATTTTGCAATTAATAAGCCAAATTTTGCCCTTAGTAATATATGTGTAATCTAACTGGTTTCACCAGCACCGCACACAAGAGTAAAATTAATCTCCCTATGGATGATACAAAAAAACTAATTATTCATTCAATAAAACATTTTATTACTATTTTTTTAAATAAAATCTAAATTACAGCGTGATTAAAATTGTGACCAGAAGCCCAACTCTGCAAATCCTTCTGTGATTAGTCCCTACTCCTGTGTGCAGTTTTGTTTATATCAACAGAGATACTTTTGCAAAAGTAAGGGATACTCATATGAGCTTGATTTTTGAAGTATTTGACTCAAGTCTAGGATTATGATTGTACTCAATAAGACTAAAGATGTAATAAGGGTCTTCTGGATTATCCTAACTGGTCTTTAGTTTTGCTGGACAGTGAACAGAGGAAAGCCTTTAAAATGGAGGCAGTTGGCATGAAAACATCTTCCCCTATGACATTTTTTGAAACAATATTGTTTGGTCCAATCGGGTGTATTTCACAGGCAAAAAATGCTCTTCTGAAACATTATGGACTAAGGATAAAATTCCTTTTAAGGTGGGACTGCTTTTATGGTTTAGACCAGTGCAATACACAATATCTAATACATGGTCAATTTGCTTTTTCAAGAATCATAATGGTATATGCCTGTGTGTGTTTATGAGAGTCATGGAGATGGCAGTGAAGAAATGGTACTTCTGCCCAAATATTATTTAAAAAAACATGAGTCACAGAACAATTCACTCTTCTGAACTCTAAACCTTCTCCCAGATGCAGAACTTAAAACATAATGAACTAACATTGCTGTGCCCACCTGTTACAATTCTGAAGAGGAACAGTAAAGAATTCTTAAATGTTACTCATTGGGAAATGATTTAACCAAATTAACATTGTTAATTCTGTATCTTTGCTTTTCATATGCCATGAAACTTTATTTAAAGAAATAAGCAAATGTTTGTTTGGAATATCAAATAAGTACCAATGCTTTTGATTTTGCAGGGAGGAGTGGAAGGGAACAGTGGGGGAATAAATGACTAGAAAGAATTAGTTTGTCTAGTGCTGGGAAGAAACATTCCATGAATAATGCAGAAAATGGAACTATGAGAGACATTTTCAGGAAAAGATTGCTTTGTGGGCGAGACAACTTCATTTATTCCAAAGAAAAGGCAACTTGCACATCTTAGCAAATCAGTTGGATTGGCCCAGAAGAATAGGTTAAATTACTTCAACTCTCCGCTGTGTCTGATCTTTGGGGCCCAATGCACATCAGGCCACATTGAACAATTGGGCAGCCTGACACTAATTTAAAACACAGGCTCAAAGTATTGGGTCTCTACTTAAATCAATTACTGCATCTATCTGGAGACTTTTTGTTGCTGCATTTTTACAAGTGCCAAACGGAGTTAGCAAAAGGACATAGAGTGCTTGCTAGCTTATAACAGCACTTTCCACTTTTTAAGTTTTTATTATGTGCATGGTATCTAGAAAGGCAGGAATATGCACATCCATGCATGAACAGAGGTTCAGATTGAGTGAGAAACAGAAATACAGTATATTGCTGAAATTTAAGACACTGCCGAACTGGTGTACTACGTTATACTGCACATTTGCTTGAAGCGGGATTCAGTGCCTATTGAGATCAGTGGGAGTATATCCACTAGTTTCAACCCTAAATAAGAATTTGATTATATTTTTGGATGGTATTAGTCAAAAGACAAAGGATATATACCAATGGGGTGGCTTGGCTGTTAACGCTTAGATGATGATAGAACCTGGTTGATGGTTTCTGGAAACATTTACATGTTAATATTTTTATCTCCTGTGATGCTTTGAAAATTTAATACTGCTTATGGAGATATTTTCTCCCCTTTTTTGAAGCAATCTCACATTTGTAGGGCTGTGTTGTTTAATCTGTTGACTTGCCAGTTGTCTCTACTTGCGACTCCCCTGTGTCCAGCATGACATCAGAAAAGCTTGCAAAATCCCTGAAAATACTTGTCACTGAGGAAGAAATGATTCAGTTTAACAGGGGTAATTTGGGCTATGTTATAAACAACTTAAACTTTGGAGTATATTATAAAAACTTAAAACTGTATTATAAAGTATAATGGACAGTGTACAGGGGACAGATACAGAATATGCAGGTCACTGAAGAATGCCTTATAATACAAGAAAAATTCTAGATGTACTTTCTAATGTTTTTTCACAGGTGGAGCTTACTGGAAATAGCATTTATGAATACATACATCCTTCTGACCATGATGAGATGACAGCAGTTCTTACAGCTCACCAGCCTCTTCATCCCCACCTTTTACAAGGTACTGATGAGCTTAAAAATTAATGCAAATCCGTATGTTCTCCAATAAATTGTAGCATGCACAAATGCAGAATAGGCAAAAACCAATGCTGTAGCCTAGCATTTTGGTTTGTAGAAGTGTAGCTACTAAGATATGTTAGGTTTATTAATACTTTTCATCCCAAAGTATCCTGAAGTATATTTTAAATTAAATATTAAATAATCTTTAAACAAGGATCATTTCATCCATCTCAGTTTGTTAGACACATCTGAGGTAAAAAGTTGCAACTGTTTAACTGTGCATGCATAATTACATGATACACTTTTAGGAGATGAAGTTGAGAGGAAACTGTTAGACAGTTAAAATGACAAGGACACTGCTGATGTTCTCACTGCAACACTTAGATCTAGAATTTGGATTAGACACTAGTCAATACCCCTCTTTTTCTGAAAACTGGAGGAAGTTTTCATAACTACCAGTGGTTGTGGATTTATTATTGGTGTTTCATTTAAAAGATGGCATTTATAGTGCTCCTTTACCATCGTGCTGGGGCCTTGAGTCATTACTGACTCAAGGGAAAAGTGTCACCTTGTGAATTGCCATGCTGCTTCTTGCAGATATGGAGGTAGAGTTGGGTGGGACTCTCACTTTATTGATCCAGCATGATGCTACAAGGGGTAAATTTGTCAAAGAAGACAACAACATTTCCATTGACTTGATGACGTGGCTTGGACTGGAATGTCTAGTCTACACTAGGCGTGTTTTGAAGGTATGTGCAGACATTATACCTAAATCGGCCTAATTAGAGTTAGGTCGATCCACATGCTGATTTGTACAGACATTTGAGGAGGTTAGATCAGGCAAAAATGGCTGGCTCTACTTAACTTAATTCACCTCAAGAGATAAACTTCTAACAAATGCCCACACACATTCAGAGTAGAGCCCTGATCCCCCCTTAACCCCTGGATGGACAACACCCCCCACCAACCCCCTCCCTCTCACAGATCCACTGTTCCTCCATGGACCTGCCAGTGCCCCCCCTACCTGCCCACAGACCTGCTGCCCCCCCCCTCCACAATGATCCCCCCACCCTGATTTAGTTGGATTAAGTTCCCAGTGCAACACCTGGCACTGGCAAATGTGCATAAGCTGAAGCTAATCTATGAGCACATGACTTAAAGTAAGTTGTGTGATCTTAGATCAGGTGTGATGAACCCTGAGATTTACCACAAGTATCAATATAGTTCTTTTGATATAATATCATGTTATCCCATTAGAATAACCACTGTTGTCTGTGCATCTCCTTTTTTAGCTACTTTAAGCCCCCTGTGAGAGAAGTTTGACATTCAGTGCATTTGGACACACTTTTAAAAATCACTGAAGGTGTAACAAGTTCCTATCAGCATCTGACAGATTTTTCTCAAGACATGGCCACTAACAACAAGACACATTCTGCCTTTATGTTGTAATTCTACTTAGCAGTGGGCGGTTTTGTTTGTGCTACTATCTGTGAAATCTCAGTACTTGATGATCTCAGCAATAACTCTATTTGCATTCATTCACCAATTTGCAAGTAGATCCCCTTGCATACTCAACTGTTGCTTGGAAATTCAACTCTCCTCTGTCCTGGCCCTGTAACCCTGAAGTCCAGGGACATTCTCACAGTTTGTCCCCATATCTTTCTGTTGAGGACATATTTTTCCCATTGTGGGTAATTCTCAGTAAATTAAAAAATACCAGGTTTCCCTATCATTGTCTCTGCTGTACTGCGGGTAGCTGGGATGCCTCGGGTATCTCAAGAAAATCAATGCTTGTCCCTTTTCACAACGTATCTGGAATTGTGTTGCAACAGTTTTCACTCGTCTCCCAATGCAGTGGTTCAGTCAGAAGTGGACTAGCTGCCAGCTTTCATTTTAGACCAAGCAATAGTATAAATGTCTCAGTGAAATTTTTAGTTCATTTCTCTTTCTGATGGTTTTAGTTGTATGATGGGTAGCTGCTTAGGTCTCGAATAACTCAGTCTTTGACGAACTTCACGTCCTTGTTTATCTGACCACCATTGTACTCTGTGCTGGGGAGGCAGTCCTTTTCACAGTGTAATTTCAGAACTCAGCAGGGATGGGTAGGTATCTGTCACATCTAGGTTGCTTTAAGAAGTTTTTCATTTTATTGCTTTTGCATATTGTGTTAATCTGGGGTTGCTCTGACAAGGAAGAAGTATGTTCAAAGGGGAGTCCTTCACAAATCCCTGAAAAACTTGTACTTGATGGCCCATAGTTCAGGGACTGGCAAAATCTGGCCTGCGGGCAGAATCTGGCCTGCCAAGCACTCTTATCCAGCCTGTGGCAGCCACCAACAAATTGGGCCCCACCCAGCCCTTCTGTCCATGAGGGTGAAAGCAAAGCACCCATGTGTACACCCCTGCCCCAAACGTACCCTATTGTGCTTTGTTTCCATCCCTTGTGGGCAGAAGGGCCTGGCCTGACCAGCACACAGCTTCCAGGCAAGGCTGCTGCTGCCACTGCTGCACCTCTGGGGACCTGCTCCACTTCCCCCATCTCCTGCTGGCTCCGGGCTGCAGGTAGGAAAGCAGCAGGGTGGAGCTGCAACTGAGCAGGAACAGAGAGCATGGAGCTGGGTCTGGCGGCAGTGCAGGGCCCACATCCAGGGAGGCAGGGGGAGCATGGAGCTCTGGTGGGCAGGGTGTGGGTCAGAGGGAGGGAGGGGGCCCATACACACTTCCCTCATGGTACATAGCCCTGACAGTTGGTGGCAGCAGCAGCAGTGAGCCAGGCAGGGGCGCTTAGGATGCTGGTGCCTGTCCCGGGGTGGGGAACCAAACCCCAGAGTCACGGTGGGCCAGGGTGGCAATTAGACACGGTAACAGGCCGGGTTCTATTGGCTATGGAGAACTGAGGCACGGGAAGCGTAGCGGTTTCTTAAACAAGTTGGAAATTTATTTGACTTACGCTTAGGTGCGTAGGAGAACGATGTCTTCAGTTACAGTTTACAACAACAACAACAAGAACAACAAAGGGGTCTGTTGGCCCACGAGGTTCAGTCAAAGACTTGGTCCCAGGGCTGGTCAACAGCTCATTGAGTGGATAACACAAACAACAAACTAACTGTAACACGGTGAATGATGAAAACGAGACGTGACGCCAGTCCAATATTGGTGGACGATCGAGTAGTCGTAGAGTAATGCCGAGGTCGGATGCCAGAATGTTGAGGTGAAATCGTAGTGGGATGGTCCAAAATCGTAGTCAGCAATCAGTCAAATTGAATCAGGAACCAGGAGATCAAAATCACAATCGCTCTAACCAGCACAGAGTGCTAATCTGGGGAAGGAGACCAGTAGGCCCAAGAGCCTGACTGCCAGACAGTCCCTAGAAACACCAGCCCCTCTCTGCAGTGACGCGATCTTCTCCCCCCAGAGGGAGGGGCCCTCAGACCTTTTATAGCAGCCCTATAGCCAATCAGGCTGCTTGGCTAAGAGAAATTTCTAGAGGTATTACCTCATTCCAGTCGTACACTGGGCATGCTCTGCACTAAGATCTGCATAGCAACTGAGTCTGCTCAGAGCTGAAAGTGGGTCAGGGCTGATTGACAGCTCCTGAGGTCATAGAAGGGGTAACTCAGGCCCTGCATGGAATTTTCCACTCTCAATCAAACTGAGTTCATGCATTGGCAGCACCTATACTTAAAATTTTGCTCCAACAGTGCCCAGTGGAGCATGGCTCTGGCCAGCGCAGCACATCACAGTGAGTGGTGCAGCCTCTGCTGGACAGTCTACATCGCCAGTGGTCCCCGCGCTTGCCAGGCATGGGAGGGAAGCCCCAGACACCTTCCCCTGGGCAGGGAAGGCAGCCAACTCCAGTGCCTGGGACTTCCCCCAACATACCCTATGCCCCCCCAGCCACACCCCCAATACCCCACCATAAACGCACACACTCCCCAACACCCCACCATACACCTCCCCCACATCCCACCATACACACACAATATACAAGACTAAGAATTTATTTGAGTTATTATGCAATCACTGCTATATACACTACACAACACAAATCATGACAATACTTTTTGTACTAAAATTCAAATATGTTGTAATAGTTGTTTGACTTTTAGTGTATGATCTGGTTTTTTCTGGTTCTAAGATGGCAGTCCCCCCTCCAAAAAAAAAGGGTATTTCCAGGGGGAAGTGGAGTGACTTCTGGTCCCAAGATGGGAACCAGGAGTGAGGCATCTGTCAAGAGACCGGGGTACCCATGTGATCCTTGACAACTCACCAAAATTCATTAAGGGACCCTCTACCCCTGTCCCTGATACACTTGGTAATCAGGCCTCTAGTATTCTCTGCCTTGCCAACTGTAATCTTATGTGTGTGTATGTATAAGTGTATGTATGCATATGATTACAGTTATATTTTATATATAAGATTTAATTATTATTTCTATTCTCTCTCTCTCTCTCTCTCTCTCTCTCCCTATATATATATATATATATATTACAGTTGGTAAGGCAGAGAATATTATAATTTGGTTTTATATATATTTGTTACAGCAAGGGCTATATATATGTAATGTATATATACATTTGTTATTTTTGAAATCCCCATGCACTTAGAGTAATGATTAAAAACAGAAAATACAGCAAAAGCTTTGTTATCTGGCACCCGTGGGGAATGGGGGGAGCCGGATAACAAAATACTCTGGTTAACTGAGAG
Source organism: Crocodylus siamensis (assembly GCF_052110815.1). Classification (NCBI taxonomy): domain Eukaryota; kingdom Metazoa; phylum Chordata; order Crocodylia; family Crocodylidae; genus Crocodylus; species Crocodylus siamensis. The sequence continues at coordinate 254,240,382 of NC_143395.1, forward strand.
GCCTGAACAGGCGTCTTTGCCTGTTTGGGCTGCTGCCCCTCCCACCTGCCTCTCCTGCTACAGGGCATTGAGAGGGACACTGCACAGGCTGCTGTGCCCCAGGCCGTGGGGGCTCAGCGAAACTGGAAGTACCATGGTGGGCACTTCCAGTTTTGCTTTTGTCTTACAAGCCAGCACGCCGGTTAATAGAGCAGCTTTTACTGTAGACTTTTTTTTTTTTTTTTAAATCAAATTCCTCTTTAGGAGGGTAGTAAAACACTGGAACAGGTTACCCAGAGAGGTGGTGCAATCTTCCTCTGTGGAGGTTTTCAAGATCAGGCTAAACAAAGCTTTGGCTGGGGATCTAGTTGGGGATGGTCCTGTTTGAGCAAGTGGTTGGACTAGATGACTTCCTGAGGGCTGTTCCCACCCTAATTTTCTATGATTCCATTATTTTGCCTGTGACTGTATAACAGCAGGGTTTTTTTGTCTAAAGCAGTTGTGTCATGCAATTATATCAGCTATAGATGCATTCATCTCGGGTCAAGACAAGATATCCCCTGTTCCTTGTTTACACTTTTCTATACCTAGATGATTAGTATATATTTTAGCAAGTGCATATTTTTTTTATGCCTCTGGGACAATCAGTTATTTTCCTTATGGCTGCAGGTTTTCCAAAATACTGTTTTCTTCCTACATAAACCTCATTTGGAGACACAATTCTGTTCTCTTTTTGAGGGTGTTCTCAGAAAACTTAATTTCGATTTACTAAAACCTGGGGCTTCTTGTTTTGATGCAATTTTCATGATTATATAAATATCACCATAAATGCCTCACTGGATGAGCTTCATCTTTCTCAAGATCACTTTTAGAGGGTGATATGTTTACTGGCCTGCTAATAGCTAGCAACGAGCTCTTTATCTTATTTATATTCTGCGCAAATACATAATGATGAACGTACAAATGAAAAGATTTTAAACTTGCAAATGATTGGTAATTGATTTCTTGGTATACTGTATTTACTCAATTCCAATAAGAGGACCTTTTCCCCATTTAACTTGGGGGGGAGGGGAAGCCACTTATCTTGGATTCAAGTACAAGGAGGGGAGGGGTGCAGACAGCTGCTGCAGCTCCAGCCCTGGCCTTGGCTCTGGCCTCAGGCCCAGCCCTAAAATGGAGTTGCAATTACTGCTTGCCCTCCTGCTGCCTTAGTCCTCCCACCTGCCTCTCCTTTCTCCTCCCCCCTGCCATTTACCCTTGCTCAGGGTCTGGCCCCACTCCAGCCTGGGGTACAGAGTACATGCTTCAGCCCCAGCCCCAGCCTAGTAACAGCTGTTGCTGCAGAGGCAGCTCCAGCCAGGCCCTGGAGCCCAGACCAGAGCTGCCATGGCCATCGTTGCTACTAAGCTGGGGCCAGAGCAACCACTTGCTCCAAGCCCTGAGCTGGAGTGGGGCCAGAGGGTGGAGGGGGGCAGGCTGGTGGTAGAGACTGTGTGGGACAGGCAGGAGCTCCGGTAGTGAGGGGAGGGCAGGTACCGGTAGGTGCAGGCATGTTGGGGGTATATAGGAGGCAGGGTGCAGGGTATCATGAGATAAGGGGAAGGGATAAGCCTGCTTGACACCTCCCTCTGCCACTGCTTTTATTGCTGCAGCAATGTGTGGGATGAATTTAAGATGATCTACCAATAATTAGATTCTGTGCAAGGGAAATGATAACACATTTATAAATTCAGGGTCAGCTGGGATTCAGGTAAATATGGTATTTTGGTTTTCATAATATGATGCCATGTTGGAAATTAAGATGAACTAGCACCTCCTTTGAAATTTTGGCTTAGTTTTCTATATGTATTTTTCATGATTTAAATATAAATTTGTATTTGATTACAGCTTCCCACTCCTTTTTTTGTATGAGGCATGAAATAAGTCCATTAGGCTATGCATCTAGCTTAGTTAACTGTGACTCCAAATGCCTGTTTACATTTGCCTCTCTAGTACCTGATGTAAGTTTCCTGTATGGGCTCATAGACTATATAGCCTGATTCCATTTGGGCCAGGATTTCACCTGATCAGTTAAATATGACAATTTTTTAATCATTTCTAAAAATTGTGTATATTTACATAAATTCTGGGTGAGAATGAAATTTTGACTAAAGCACTTAATTTATCTAAATTAGAAATTAAAGCCACATTGGTCAAGTTTACATCCCATACAAAGACATTGCGAAACCAGTTCTTGACATTTTAATTTCAGTTTCAGTTGTCATTCTGGTTGTCTCCAAACCTTGTTTAAGATGTCTCCTGCTTAAATTGACAGTTGCCTTGTCCAAATAAAAAGTACCCCTTATAACTTTACTACCTTGTAAATCTCTTCAATCTGTGAAACTGCACACTGAAATAGCTCAGGAGCAGAATTAATACCTCACTACAGACACTTAAATTCGTAACATTTAAAAGTCACTAACTTTTAGCTTGTCTCATTAACTTTACTTGCTCTAAAGGCATGTCTCACATTTCACACTCAGAGTGTTTTTTATTCTGTGAGTGTTGCTGCCATTCAACAGTTGTAGCTGAATACTGTGATGGAAATAAAACCATAAAAATGAATGCACATACCTGTACTTTATTGGGCTTTTCTGTTTTAGCTCTTGAATTAACTCAGTCTATGGGCTGTTCTTGCTCCTTTGTCACCTCACCTTTTTGCTCTTTTCAGATTCTGATGATTCCCTTTTATTTCTATCTGAATTGTTTTTTTCTTCCTTGTGCTTTGGGCATCTGTCTAAAGCTTCCCCCTTCCAACAATTCATCAGCTTCATGGAGGCGTTTCCAAAAAAACAAACAGCGTATGTAGAAAAGCTAACAGCCTTGCAGCTGTTGAAGCCTAGACATTTTTATTTGCCAGAATTTTGTATCTCGTGAAAACAAAGGATTAATTGCATTGCCTAAGAAGGCATATTGCAGACTTCTTTGCATGAACATCCTACTCTTTTGGTGTTAACTGCCTTCAGACAGCTTTAAATATACTATTATTTTTTAAAACAAGAAATACTTCCTGGGGTTCCATTTGCTTCCTTTTCTTTGAACCTCAGGGTACATCCAAGTCTGTTTTTAAGCTTTTATCTGTGATCTATGTAAATGTTCTTTAAACAAATAGTAAGTTTCTAGACAAGTCTCTTGAGCAGTTGCTTTCTTTCAATAGCTTTACCTTCAAAAATAATACCATATAGGATATGGAATAATATTGTCAAATTTTGAAATCGTGTGGTGATTGTTTTTTATAAAAGACAAACTAAGATGAGGCTAGATCTGGCCCTGGAAACTCGGAAGTGGCAACACTGAAAAGGATTGGGAGATCAGAATGAACATGGAGCTCAGCTGGAGCTCCCAGTGCAATGCGACAAAAAAGGGGAATATAACACATGGACATATAGATCGGCAGAGGAAGGAATGACAATTTTCTTTCCATGAGACAGATGCTGGAAATACTACATATGATTCAGTTGCTCACTTTCAAAGAAGGGTATGAAATAATTGGAGAGGACTAGAAATGCCTTATGATGAGGGATTTCAAGAGCTCTATATGGTTATCTTGCTAAAATGAACATTCAGAGGTGCCTTGATTATTCTGCAATAACGAATAAAACACTGGGTACTAAAAGGATCTTTATTCTAGTGGGGAAGTTGAAACCAAACCAATTAGAAATAAGTCTCACAGTTTCACCAGTGAGGTTGATTAAATGCTGGAACAAACTATTAGGGGATGTGGAGTCTTCATCTTTTGAAGTCTTCCAATCAAGACTGAATGCCTTTTGGCAAACTCAAGTTATTAGACTCAGTACTGGGGTAACTGTGTGAAATTTAATGATCTGCAATTTACAGGTCAGATCAGATGATCTAATATTCCCTTCTGGCCTTGAAATCTATAAGCTATGACTCAATGAAAGCTGTAAGCTCGGTGATCTGTGGGGCCTAGGAGAATTACAGCTTTAGCTTACAAAGTCTTTAAGCCCTCTTCCTTGCATGGCCAGCCTTGAACATGTAAATCAATATGCACCAACTCGTAGCTCTGAAAGCAGCAAACAGCTGGACTTTCTAAGGAGGCTGGAGGATTGGGAGGGAAAGCTAGAGATTTTTCTTACATACACACATACTTTAAGTTTAGGGTATACCTCAATGAATCACCTCTAAAAAGTCTGTGTGCCCCAGGGTGTGATCATGATGGATTCAGATCAGTTACATTTTGAGCAAAAATTGATGTGTTTTCCAAGTGCGAGGGCTGGCTTAACTCTGAGTTCAAACTGCTTTACTTACTGGCTAAATTGGAACTGAACTGGCTCCCTTGAGTCCATCAGTGCCACTCCAAGTGATACTGGCATATGTCCACACTGAAGTATTTACCGCATCCTGGCTCATGTGCATGTGACTATGAATTGTCCAAAACAGCCTGAGTAGGTATCTACAGCTTGCTTGGTGCTAACATTTCTGCCTCAGTGACTGCAACTACCCTTGGAAACTGACTCAGCACATTGTGGGAGAACATATCCATCCTTTTCATACTCCTGTGGAAAAATGGCTTTAGTCTACACTACAGCATCTTCACCTAGATTCACTTGCAGCTCTACCTGCAAATTCATTCCTGTTGGGGGCCAAACAATGGATCCATTGGGTATGCTACTTTTATTGGCAGCTGAAACATTTATACAGCAGGGAAGATGGTCTGCAAGACTCTGGATCTAATTGCAGCAGTAGTTTCTGAACCACTGAAAGTAGCAAGACTTTGGGAAGCTGGAGAAGGGATTAGGGTTATGGCAGATGGGAGAGACCTGATCCATACTGCATACTGCAGTTGCTGCACCATGTCCATAGGTAGACCATTGCTGCTGGTTCAGACCTTCTGTGCAGTGCAGTTGGGGTTATGGTGTCACTGAGACTGGAAATGACCAGCACTATAAGCAAAACTGCTGCAAGAGGGAAACATTTTCTTGGGAGGCACATAAGGAGCTTGCCCTAACCTTTCAGGCTTCAGGACATGCAAACAGGGGAGACCATATCAGTTTTGAAAAAGATGGTTAGGTCAATCTGTCAGGTCAGTTATCTCAGACTACTACAGGGTCTCTGACTAACCATTGTGATGCTAGAAGGTTAACTGTTCCTTCTGTGTGAGGTGACCTTACTCCAAGGACAATGGGTGTTTGTCTGTGTAAACAGCACTGGGGCCCTGATGCACCCATAGCTTGCCCATCAGGAGGAATAACAGGGCACATTTAGCGAAGGGTATTACTTATTATGCAGACCTTGATTGACCACAGAGGCAAGTTAATGAATACTACTGTGGGATGGACTGGGGAACATGTAGGAAAGCACAGTTTCATAGTTTCATAGTAGCTAGAGTCGGAAGGGACCTAGGTAGATCATCTAGTCCGACCCCCTGCCTTAGCAGGAAAGAGCACCGGGGTCAGATGACCCCGGCAAGGTGCTCATCTAACTTCCTTTTAAAAATCCCCAGGCTAGGAGCCTGCACCACTTCCCCTGGAAGCTGGTTCCAGGCCCTAGCCACCCTGACTGTGAAGTAGCGCCTCCTAATATCTAATCTAAACTTACCCTCCGCCAGTTTGTGACCGTTATTCCTGGTCACTCCTGGCAGCGCACGGGGGAACAGGGACTCCCCCAATACCTGCTGATCCCCCCTGACCAGTTTGTAGCAGGCCACAAGGTCCCCCCTTAACCTTCTCTTGTGGAGGCTAAACAGGTTCAGGTCCCGTAGCCTCTCCTCATAAGGCCTGCCCTGCTGACCCCTGATCATACGAGTGGCCCTCCTCTGAACTCTTTCCATATTGTCCACGTCCCTCTTGAAGTGTGGCGCCCAGAACTGGACGCAGTACTCCAGCTGCGGCCTGACCAGTGCCGCATAGAGGGGGAGGATCACCTCCCTGGACCTGCTCGAGATGCATCTGTGGATGCATGACAGGGTACGATTGGCCTTCTTGACTGCCTCCCCACACTGCCGGCCCATGTTCATCGTGGAGTCAATGACGACTCCAAGATCCTTTTCCGTCTCCGTGCTGGCAAGAGGGGAGTTCCCCAACCTGTAAGTGTGGTGCCGGTTCTTCCTCCCCATGTGCAACACCTTGCACTTATCAGTGTTAAACCCCATCCTATTCTCATCCGCCCACCGTTGCAACCTGTCAAGGTCAGCTTGTAGCCTATTGCACCCTTCTAGTGCGCCCACATCCCCCCACATCTTAGTGTCATCAGCAAACTTGAACAGGGTGCTTTCTACCCCCTCATCCAAGTCACTGATGAAGATGTTGAACAGTGCGGGCCCGAGGACCGAGCCCTGCGGAACCCCACTGCCCACGTCCTTCCAGGTCGAGAAGAACCCATCCACTACCACCCTCTGGGTGCGGCCCTCCAACCAGTTGGCGACCCATTTGACCGTGTGGGCATCGACACCACAGTCTCCCAGCTTTTTGATGAGGACAGGGTGAGAGACAGTGTCGAAAGCCTTCCGGAAGTCCAAAAAGACTACATCCACAGCAACCCCTGCGTCTAATGATTTGGTGACCTGATCGTAAAAGGCCACCAGGTTGGTCTGACAAGACCTGCCACTGATGAACCCATGTTGGTTGCCCCTGAGCATGCATTCCCCCGCAAGGCCCTCCTGGATGTGTGCCAGGATAATTTTTTCAAAGAGCTTACCCGGGATTGAGGTCAGACTAACTGGCCTGTAATTTCCCGGGTCCTCTTTTTTTCCCTTTTTGAAGATAGGGACCACATTGGCCCTCTTCCAGTCCTCCGGCACCTCGCCAGAGCACCACGAGTGCTCATAGAGCCGCGCCAGGGGTCCCGCACAGTGCTGGAATGATTGGTATTTAAGTGTTTGGATAAACTCAGGCCTTATTTCCTCTAAGCCAATGGGGCTCAACCTTTTCAGCTGGCAGGCTGGATGGGCAGTGTCTGATCCCTCCACAGGCTGGATCCAGCCAGTGGACCCAATCCAGCCTCCAGGGTGGGTGCAGCAGGATGACATCTGGCCAGGCAGAGGAGGACAGGAAACAGCAGCCATGATCTAGCCACACAGGGGATGGGGGCTTGGCCTGGACCCACAGGAAGGAAGTGATCCAGTCCTGAGCAGGGATGGAGCAAGGCCTGACCCTGCATGTGGAAGGGGACATCCCAGCCCCAACCTGGCTGGACAGTGGGAAGGGCATATGCCCCAACCAATCAGACACAGGGACAGGGTGTGACCTGGCCCCACAGGAGGAAGGGAGCATGGACTGGACCCATGGGGGGATTAAAGAAGGGTATGTGGATCAGCCCCAAACCAGTTGTACCAGGGGAAGGGGCATGGCCCAGCCCAACCCAGTCACACGTAAGGCAAGAGGTGCTGCCTGGCCCCAATCTGGCCATCCAAGGGGAGAATCATGGCCTGGCTTGGAACTTTGGCAACAGGGAGGGGTGGCATTACTGTCATTGACGTTGAGGACCCCTGCTCTACATAACATGACTCTCAGTGGGGTGTCTGTACAGTAGGGCTGTGTGAAGCTTTGGTCACTGATTTGATTTGGAGGAGATTTGGCCCGATTCAGCAGCTGAATCTCCTAATCCAGATTGAATCAGGAGACCCTTTAATCTCTCCAAATCGAATTGGAAGCCTCTGAATCAATTTGGAGAGATTTGACAATTTGGCCCTAGGCACAGTTTTATATGTTTTTTCTATGTACCTTAAGGTACCAGGCGTGGCTCGTGAACACTGAGATGGTGGGGCAGATGGATTGATCCATGGAAGCGCAGGTGGCCCCCTGTGCGCTTGGCAGTGAATCCAGAAGTGGACCAGAAGTACTTCCAGTCCACCTCTGGGACCGCCACGGAGCATGCAGGGGACCCCGCCCCACCCCACCCCATCTTAACAACTGGTGCCTTCTAGGTCTGGAGGGGCACCTGGGGTCCCCCCATGGCTGACCGCTGAGCCGGGGAGTGCAGGGGATCCTACATGCTTGGCAGTGGACTCAGAAGTGGACTGGACATACTTCTGGTCCACTTCTGGGTCCACCGCCGAGTGTGCAGGGGACCCCTGCCAATGCTCCCATGGGACGCTCCATCTGCTCCACCATCTCAGCCACTTTCACGAGTCGTGCCTGGTACCTCAAGGTACGTGGAAAAATACAAAGCTGTGTCTGTGGCTGAATCGCTGATTCTCCAAATCAGAATGGAATCTTCAGATTTAGCTGAATCAAATCGGGACAGTTATCTGAATCAGCAAATTGAATCACTGTCGCCTGAATTGGGCTGAATCTGAATTGAATACAGCCTGCTTCGCACACCCCTACTGTGCAGCCATTATTTTAGGGAATGCCTCTAACCTTCTACTACCATAGCTGATGAAACCACACCCAGCTATCAACGTTTTGAAAAAAATAATTTCAAAACTAGTGTTTGGAGTATAGTGGTGGATGTGGTGGATGACTTATTTGGCAAGCTGAGAGCAAGACAGCATTGACCACAAAATCATTTGGACATTGTTGTGGCCTGGTGCACTGTGCACATTTAGCAGGGAGCTATCTGAAGATACTGCTGATTAGCGGACCTGGTAAGCAGCCAGAAAGTGCATCCATTATTAGTGGTTCTGGGGGTGGGCAAACAAAGAAAGCAAGAAACGCTTGTGCAGCAGGTTGAGTTAGCCAAGAAATGTGTGACTGTCATGCTCCTAGGAGGTAATGTGATATCAGCCACTGTTGGGTGTATGCATCAGTATTCATTTTGCAACTGGCTGATTTAGCACTTTATATCCAATGTGGATTATGAGAGACTGATGTTTTAAAAGCTTTGGCTGCAAATTTCTGTCTCTTCCTACCTGTAACACAGCAACATAATGTGAAATCACATAACTTATTAAGAAAAACATTAACAGCCTGCTGAACTAGGTGGCAGAAGCTTGCTAGTAGCAGCAGTGATTCACTCCTGTTCTTTACAACAACAAAGACATTGTTCTGAAAACAGAAAAAATCAGAACCAAGACACTGAGTTCTACACAGGGTTTTACTACCAAATTCAGCCTATTGCATTTACTATCCGTATGAGCTGAGACATAATCTTGTCACTGATAAGGTATGAATCAGTAACAAATGCTACTAAGTTACAAGAAAGAGAAGGTAGTACTGTTTACAGTTTTTAACACAGTAAAGTGACCTAACTAGCTCTATGTTTAATTTTCCCACTTTCTTGGATTCCTTCTTGAATCGCACATAAGGTAGAGAAGGACAAATAAAGGATGCAAGTGCTGTGGCTTCCACATCACCAAAACACTCCATAAAAATAGTTCTACTAAAAATCCCACTCTTACAAACAAGGCTGTCCCTGGGGGGAGGGGGGGCAAATCAAGGCGACCACCCCAGCCCCATGCTTTGGGGGGCCACACAGAGCCGGGCAGAGCGGTCGTGGTGACTCTGTGCTGCCACCAGCTTCACATCTCCAGTGGCCGCTCAGCACTTCCCCCCACCCCCTACAACCACTGTATCCACCACTGGCTTCCTCGTGTATGGGGGCTGGGCCCCGTACGCTGCTCAGGTCATCTCTGCTACAAACATAATAAAGGCAGAACTCCTGAATGCTTCTCCAGCCAACAAACAGTGTGGTATGCAGAGCTGACCTGTGGAGAAACTTGACCAAGCCATCTGAAAAGGAAGGGTTAAATGCTGAGCAATTGAATACAGACTGGAATTAAATAAAGCTGTGGAGATATTCATGGTAGAGTCGAAAAGTATTGGAGAACTGTTTAAAGATGTGTCTGTGTGCCCACACTTTTTCTGCTTTCACACTGTAGAATGGGCTGGTAGTGTATGGCTCATAGCCCAGCATGCATTTGCCCTGTACCCATAGGCTAAGTACAGATAATTAAAAAGCCTGAGGCTAAATTGATTCAGCCTTTTCAGGTTAGTCAAAGATCCACAGATTAGACTGAAACAGAAGTGAACAGACATTTTACCTTTGATTCAGGAAATGCAGCCACATGTCTGGAGTAACCCAGGCCAGAGGGTGCTACAGTAGGTTCTCTGACTGTGTGTTCACTTCCTCTTCCTCTTCTGAGGCCTCTGGGATTTACAGTCCAAAATCAGAGCAACAGGACTCAGCAGGGTGGCTCATCACTTCCTCTTCCTGCTTCCAGGTGCCTCTGGGATTTGTAGTCTACAGCTGCAGCCAGCAGTAAGTTTGAGTGGGAAAAGGGGTGTTAACCCCCCTCCCTGGCCCCAGACCCCGACTGGGGGTTGCCTGGGGGGGGCTATCCGCCCACCCCCCACAGATGCATCCTCAGCCCCCCCCTCACCTCCTTGTCAGTCAGCCCTCACTACTCTAGCTAGAGAGCAGAGGGGTGGGGCCAGCCTTGCTCTCTAGAGCAGACACTACAGTACAGCCCAGGGCTGCAAAGCATGCTGGGGGACTCTGATTTAACTTGAGCCAGTAAGGGGTCTGGGACAGAAGTTTCATAAACCGGCTTGACCCAAATCAGTTCAGTCTGATACTACATTGAACCAGGTTTATCTTAAACCAGTTTCAGCCATTTTGAAAGTGGTTTATGTACACTGAGCTTTGGTTCTGTTACAGGTTTAAACCAGTTTCTGATTACTTAAACCAGTTTATGTGTAACTTCTGTCCCTAGCCATCAGGGTTCATACTGGCTTGAGTTCAGCTTATATCTCACCACATATTTAAGAGTCTTAAGTGTGGATGGAAGCAGAGTTTGGGCAACAGCATGTGGCAAAGTTGTAGAGCCATGTAGAGTAAGGCAGTCATCTCCCAAGGCTGTACTGCTTTGGCTGTGTAACTCAAGGCCCTGACTGAGGCAAGTAGGACTATGCTCTGAATTCCCACAAGACTACATCAGTGCTGGCTTATTAGTCTGGTCAGTTATTCAACTTCAACCCTATTAGATAATTCCAGGAGGCAGGACAGTGGGGATGCTGGGTGCTGGGGGTACAGGAGAAGTTTCTGGCATGATTACAATAGTGATCATGCAGCTGCCAGAAGCAGGACCTTTTTGTCGCTGTCCTCCCCCACTCCCAAAGTTGGTGCCCAGGGCAGTTGCTCCATTTGCACCACACTAGTGATGCCACTGGGTAATTTTTTCTTTAAAACAATGTGATTTTTACTTTATTTTTTTAATTATTAGCATAGAATGCAGTATTCCATGTGTAGCTCACAGGCCTCTTTTCGGATATGTGCTCACAAAAAGTGATCTACTGAAATTTATACTACTCGTCATGCTAAAACTTGAGTTTTAGGCCAGAGATAGAAGTAGTAGCTTTTTGCTGTGTGGACCAGTAATGATAATACACGAGAAGCAGAGTTATGAATGAAAGAACTACCTTTGATGATCTTTTTTCAGCCCACAGTTCAAGCAGCATACAAACCACATAATGTAGTGATGGTCTTTTTTGAAGGGAGATGAAAGATGGAATAGAGCAGTGATTTCATATCTCACCCCCAGGGATGATTCTGGGTTGCACAATGCTAACCATAATTTCACAGAACTGCCTGGAGAATCTTGTTTGGCAGTCATGTGCAATATGAGTGAATAAATACATAAATTCTGTATCCAAAATAGCTATATTCATTTTTCCGCACTCTAACATTTACCCTGTTTACAAAAGTAAAAAAGAAAAAAAAATTGGAAATATAAAGAGGCCACTTTGTTTTTAAGTAGTGCTTGGAGTCAGATACATTATGTAATATGCCAGGCTAAGAAAAGAAATTAGATAATTAAAATGATGCACATGGTGGAAACTAAATTAAGTGTAGTAGTACATCTTGTTTTAAAAATGTCTAGTGACAACTTATTCTTTCTATACTTCTCCTCCTGGCATATTTCTGTGTCAACCTAATAAGGTTAATAAGATGAAAGTACAAATAAATATTTGGCTTTTGGCTATTTGGGTTTTTAATTAGTCTTTTTCAGCTTGATCATATTCTGTCTGAGATGCCTACACAGGACTTGGATGGAATTTAGACACCTGTTTCAAAAAATGATCCAGTTTGTTCCTGTTCTTGAGCCCCACAAGTTCAGAAGATACATAATTTCTTGGACTTCAAAGTTCCCTAGCTCCTACAGTTGGGCTTCCAAGGTTGCTCAAAAGAAATGCAGTTTGATCATCTAGGTAATTAAACTCCTGCCTAAGCTTACCTGTTGGTGCTAGGGAGGTGCTTTAAGACCCCAAGGAGACCCACTCTACCAGGCATGCTCAGAAAACTCCTGACTGAAACTGACAGCATTGAATTTAGCTCAGAAGTAATGACCTGGAGTATGGGTGGCCTGGGTTATAGGGCACACTGTGCGGGGGGACCCCAGTGAGCCAGATGGCAGCCAGACTGCCGATAAGTGCAGGGTTTTTTTGTTTGTATTTTTTAAACTGTGGGGATGCTGAGGTTGGGGGGGCAGGGATCAGTGCCCTCGGGGGGGCAGAGGGAAGGGCTGGGCAGGAAAGTGATTGGGGCTTGGGGGGCAGGCAGAAGGTGGGGCCAGGCAGGGCAGGGTCGGGGGGGTTAGGGGAGTGGGCGCAGCCAGCAGGGGTCCCCCCTATGGTCCCCTCCCCACTCCTCCAGCCCCTCCAACCCCTAACTGGCACTGGAGCCCTGGTGCTGAACAAGCTGCCTGGCAGGCCGTGTGTTTCAGCACCAGGGCAAGGGGCCAACCACAGAGACGCTTTGGCAGCCAGAGTGTCTCCATGGAGGACCAGCCTTTGATTGTCTCAGGGTACAGTCTGGGACCATGTCCTGCCCTGCTTTTTTAAACTCCGGTTTTTGCAGCACAGAGTCCATTTTTTCATTGCCACATGTGCCTTTTGCCCCACCTCAAAGGGGTTTGAGATGGGGCAAGAGGCACGTGTGCACTTGTCTGGACGTGCCCTGTATGTCAAACACAAGGGTACGCAAAAGTATGGGAAATAATGTGAGAAAAGCTGACTATCAAGTTCCACAAGCAAAAAGATTAAAAAAAAAGATTCTTGGGAACCTGATAGACTTCTCAGGAATTTGCTGGAAAAGAAATTTTTTCTTCCTTTTGCTCACATACCTCATCACAAGACTTGAGAGACTGAAGACTTTGAACACTGAGGAAGGGGGAAAGCCACTACTGTACTAGTTGGACACCACGCTAGTTTTGCAGACTCCAGAAGGCCAATCAAAGTCTCTAAACTTGTGCATACACCAAACCTGTTTCTGAGGGAACTGAAAGGCTGGAGCAACAAGAAAAGATTCCTATAGCAGTTTGCTGCATGTTTTAATAAATAATGTTTAAAGCGAGGCAGGGAAAGAAAAAAGCTCCCTGAGGGTGCATGTTAGCACAGGACTACTTGAGAAGTTGAAGAAACTTCCAGTTCAGTCCCTCATCTCTTTATAGAATTTAGGTCATAAAAATTGATATCCATCCATCCAAGTACTTGGAATGCTTTATAACATCATTATCAAGACTACATTCATCCTTAAAATCCTGATAGGCAAGATAGATTTTAACCTTAGTTACAGGTAGGGAATTGAGGCAGAGAATAAATATAGTTCATCCTAGGTAACAGAGGGAGTCTGTACCAGAGCCACAAACTAAACCCAGATCCCCAACTCATCATACTAGGCTTTAATGATGAGATTGTTCTCCCATACTTTAGAGTTTCCTCCTTAATAGTTTGTATTTATAACATTAAAATAGATAGGCTAGTGGTTTCCCACTACAAAGTCATTTGCATTAGGAAGATAAATGGAAGATGTGTCCAAAGCAAGACTCATTCTTTATTGCAGTTTATCCCTGAAGCATAGCACTAATAGGAGCAATACTTCCTTCTTTAGAATTTTTAAACTCAAAATATGATATAGTTTTTTATATAACGGTATGAGTCTAAAGCCACTGCAAATATATGACTAAAAGAGATTTTAATTGGATGACAGATGCTTAAAAATTGGGAAATATAACTCTGCAGTTCAATCAGATACAGGCTCATTGTTAGAGCTATAAATTAAGAGCTAGATGCAAAGCCCCCAAGTCTATAGAAACACTTACTGGAATTTGGATCCAGCCCTATGGGTGGGAAGAAATCTGCGTGCTCTGAAACTTATTTTACAACTGATGAGAGCTTCCTGGTGTCTATATCCGCTGAAGTTCAAACGGAGATACCTTTCCCCTTTGGAGATTTCCAATATTGGCACCGTATATCAGAATGGCAGCTTTTGGAACTATTCCCTGCGTCTAGATTCATTGGAATAATAGCCTTCTCTCAAAAATATTGCTGTATGAGGATTTTAAAGAGAAAATATTTATACACATGAGAATGATTTATTTTTAAAATTAATTTTAAAAAAACAGTAAAGTTTTCCATTAAAAGATATTTGCTTAACATCATCTAACAAGAAGAACTTGTCTGTCAGTAAACTAAATAGATGGTAATTTTTACAAAACGCTTAGGTTTGCAAATTTTTGGTTTAGTGAGTGGCAGTCTACATCAGGATTGCAAGATTATTAACTTTTTTTTGTTGTTTCCTGTCCTTTAGCTTCTTTCAAGAGCTTAAATATTAAACTACCCACTACCTTTAGATCGTACAGTATTCAAGAGCAAATTTAGAAAGCCTGTCCTTTAGTTAGCAAAGATATGGTTGCTTGTTAGAAAGATCTTGATAGGAGAAACATGGATGCCTAACATTACCTACTCCACTAGCCTTTACAAAGAAATGTGCTATCACCCCCCTCTGGCAGAGCTACCTTGGTCACTGAAGAAGGAAAAATGTGGGTAACAGCCATATACCTGTAGCCTTCTCCTTTTGTCCTACTCAAGGAAAGGTTAATCTAGATGGTGGAAATATCACATAAATCAAAGGAAGGAATTTTGGAAATTTCTGTATTAATAACTGAACTGTATGGATTTATGCTTTCAGAGTATGAAATAGAGAGATCTTTTTTCCTACGAATGAAATGCGTCTTGGCCAAGAGAAATGCAGGTTTGACATGCAGTGGCTACAAGGTAATGTGTCTTTCTATGTTCAAAGAATAGCAAGTTTTATTTTTATACGGGGAGCTTAAAAAGTAGCCTGCTGCTGAAAAGAATCAGAACACATTTGAATAATGCCATTGCTGATTGTGCATTCTCTAATTAATGCAGTCAGACACCCTGAAGTAATGGGCTAAATCCTGATATTCATTTTTAGGCAATTCTGATAGACTTGAATGGGATTATTTACTATGTTGTTTAGTATGAGTAAGAGTATCAGATTACAGTTTCCTGATATGCTGCAGACATTCAAAATTCAGGTCTGTTGTATTGTCAGGTTTATTGATCACCCTTTTACATACATTACTTTAATGCTATGCGCCATGAATCCATGTCATCTTGGCCACCAGGCTCCCCACAAGTCCAAAAATGTGGCAGCGAGGGAATGGTGCAGTGTTAATTGCAAGTCCCCACCTGCTAGATTTCTGGATCTGTGGGAAGCCCTGTGGCCTGGATAACATGGCCCTATATGCTAGATTTGGCATGCTTGGGGAGGCAAGATGGGGTCAGAGCAGGCTGGATCTGAGCAGTGTGGGGCCTGATCTAGACTGGAACCCTGGAAGTCCGGTCTGGGCACTGGCTCAAGGCCACCCATGGGGCCAAAAGGTTGAGCATTACAGTTTTAATGATTTGCTGTACTAAAACATGGACTATAGTAAGGGTTGTCATTTTATTTATTTTCAACTTTGAACTGCAAATGTACTGTCCTATATGCTAACAATACACTTCAGCTACTTAAATACTAGGAAAAAAAGGCACTGCACATGCAGTTCTAATGAAGAATAATTCATTCAGATTCCTTCAAAAGCAAAAGAAAAAGTCTGTCAGTGTTTTGCTATTCCATTAGCATGCGTCCAAGGTGCAGACATGCTTTTACTCAGTTAAACTGGAACAATTAAACTGGATTCCATGTAGCCTTAGATGAGCAACTACCCAGGGATGCAGAATATTGTATCCTACAATTTAACTGAACTCTATTTAAAAAAAAAAAATGGAACAGACAGTTGTGTCATCCTATATTGCTGCTTTGGTTATGATTTGCAAGTAGGGGGAATCATTTCACACTGTGTCCCTTGATGCAATATGATCACAATAATATATTATCATGACGTGTAAAAATAAGATTTTTAGAGCACTTGTTGATAGCTTAATATTGTTTTCCCAGAAGTAATTCCAGGCCTGAATGCTTTGAAAACTATTACCTGAATAGCCAGAGTGAAAGGGAAGATAAATAAGACAAATAAGAAGGTTCTTTTGGGCAACTTTGATTCCATGGTTATGTTGGCTGATATATTAATTGTTGAATAGAACTATATGATTAATTTATTTTTAGCTGTGTATTCAAGGGATTGTCAAGGAGTGCTGAGGACCATGGGCATATACTACTTTTCACTGAATGACTATTTGAGTTGAAATAAACAGTACAGATAAAAGCTGAGGGTCACATAGTTGATACCTGTAGTACCCGTTTTTAAGTTTCTTGCATCTCTGGAATTGAGCATTGCAGAAGCATGCACAGCTAAGGAGCAGTGTTCAGAAATTAACAATATTTATGCTCCTTCAATTTCTAGGAGCATTTGTTTCTTCCTTTGATTGCCCCAAATTGCCTTCCTTTAGCACAAAATCTAACATGAGATACACCCATACAACCCTCACTGTCATCAGCTGGAATAGATTTACCACAAAATCACTGGCATTAACTTGCCAAAAGGGTGGTATTTAAAAGCAATTGAAAAAGGTCAACTGTTTAATGTTTCTAAGTATGTATTTAATAATTTGTAAGTAGGATCTGTTCATAACTAGTATATTTTCAAAGTATATCTGTTTTTCAACAGCATCTCAAAGTGTGTATTGATATATGTGTATGTCTGTTACCTGGTTAAGCTATCATTAAAAGCACATCTAAGATTATTTGGTTAATATACAGCAACTGTCTCTTTGCATCTACCTTAAATGTATATGAAAGAAACTTAGTTTAAAGTATAAACTAGAAATGAAGCCACATGGCCCCAGGGCCCTCACATTTTCACAGCTGATTACCATGTACTGTTGACAATGCGACAAACAGACAGAATAACTCTACCTCTACTTACAAATTAATCAACCTGGGAGCCTTAATAACTATCCAGCTAGACAAATGGAGTTATGAAGAGAAAGGGGTTTGTGTCATAATTGAAAAAGATGCTCCTTTAACCTTTAAGATCTCTGCCATTACCAACAGATGGCTAGTGTGCTTTCTTTCTGTGCCAGGTGATCCACTGCAGTGGCTACTTGAAGATAAGGCAGTATATGTTGGATATGTCCTTGTATGATTCCTGTTACCAAATTGTAGGACTGGTGGCTGTAGGTCAGTCTTTACCTCCCAGTGCAATCACTGAGATCAAGCTTCACAGTAACATGTTCATGTTCAGAGCAAGCCTGGACTTAAAACTAATATTCCTAGATTCCAGGTAAGCAAAACTATTTGGTTTCTATTTTAAAATATTTGAAAGTTAAATATTATCATAAACTACATGGATTTCTAAAAACATCAAAATATACAAAAAAGGAATTAAAATTGAGTTTGAGCACAAAGAGTATGTGAGACTTTGAAAGCTACTCAGAAAATAAGTCCAATAATAGTATATAACCTATAATAATCTGTATTACAGTCATGTCCTGAGGCCTCATTGTATTGGGCCATGCACAGATGTATAGGAAAATAGTTCATGCCCTGAAGATTAAGCAAGATGGACAAAAGGTGGGGGCCAGAGAGAAGTGGGAAGAAGAGAAGCATTAGTATCCATATTTTATAGGTGGGGAGCCAAGGCACAAAGATGAAACAGCTTGCTAAGGTCACACACAAACTCTGTGGCAGAGTGAGGAAGCAAACTCAGTCTCCTGAATTGTAGTCCAGAACCTTAATCGTGAAACCAGCATGCTTTCCTGACGTCTCTAACCCTAACCCAAACTGCTTGTTTATGAAAAGATATAAGTGACAATAAATTTTAAAAAGCTATAAAAACAAGACATCATGTCTTCTTGGTAAAATAAGAAACATTGGAGCAGATGGAGAATTGGCTAGTGCATAAGCCCTGCCTGAATTTATAAGAAATGGGAGTTAGATCATCTCACCATACTTTTCAGGCCATATCAAAAGTGCTTATGGGGTGACCATGTCAGATTCCAACGACTCTGCGAATTCTGCTAAATACCTTTTCACAAGGACATGAGAAGGAAGGTAGGACCATACTTTTCAGATATAGCCCGTGTGGATGCCTGCAAGATCTCCCCTGTGGGCAATGGAAAAGTACAAAACCAGAGCTCAAAAAAAATAAGTTACAAAATTATCGCTTTCCAACATGTTCCACCCTCCAGCATAGTTCAGGTTGAGGCATAGCCCAAGGGAAGAGCCTTCATTCATTCAATCAAATTCATAGACTGTCTGATAGGTTTGCCTGTTGACAGAGACGTGGTTCTTCAAAAGTTGTTCCAAGAGTATAGAACAAGACTTGACATACTGTATCACTTCCCAAGGGTTGTGGGCACCCAAAACAGTTTAACTGCTTTGAGTGGGGGAAACTTACCACAAATTCAGCTCTACCATGGTAACTATGTTGTCAGTCCACTCTGTGCTATAATACATAAAAGATATGTTGCAATAATTTGCCATCCATCAGGGTTTATTATTGCTGTTTAGTTTTACGTACTGTGGGATAGGAACAGACAGATAAAACAGTTACAGTGGATGAGCTGATGTGCACTTGCAAGTGGTGACTCCTATCTTTCCACCTTTTAAGCAGTATAATTGTTTCATCTCTTCACCACTGGAGTGCTGGAGTGGCAAGGAGCAAAGACAACATTTCTGCTTAATGGTGAAAATAGGTTAGTTTCCATGACATTTGGAAGTGTTGTGGGGCAATACAAAAGCATGCTTTCTCCCAACTAGGAGATTGAGGCCTAAGGGTCGACTGCTGAAGTACATGAGTTTTTTCAGAATCTTTTTTGTGGGGACTTGTTTTAAACCACACCACAGTTATGATTCAGCATAAAAGACTCTGCAGCATGCCCTTGCACAGCAAGGTTAACGTAGAGGAAGAAAAGGAAGAGCTGTGTCCATGTGGAGTTACCTGAAGATATAAAAGTTGTCAGAAGAGGTAGTATGTCCAGAGGTGCTGGAAGGGACAGAGTTAACAAAAGGTGCTGTTATACCCTATAGAAAGGCACAGCCTAGCACTGCTCCCATGAAGAGGCATGGGGTCCTGTCTCTGTCCCACAGATATGACATTCTGAAATATTAACCATCAGTAGCAGTGCACTGCAGCCTGGCTATCTGAATTATGATTGCTTCCAGCATACATTTGAACATACTTTAGACTGGATGGTGTTCCTGGCACATCCCACCATTGGTATGTCGACACAGAGAAAGCTATAAACAAACCTTCAGTTGTAACAGTAGAAGTAGACAGACACATGCACCAGAAACAAATGTCATAGATGCTTCATTCTTCTGGACAAAAGGTCTTGTTCAGGATTTCATGTAACTGAGGTAGTCAGAATAGAGAGATAGCAGTTCTTTCCTTTAGAAGTGTTCTGGGACTGCTTCAATGGATGCATCCATTATTGCCAGGACTTTAAGGAGTCCTGGATTGATCATTTGAGCCAGCTCTATTCCTCTTTCTGGTTTCTCTTTTCACATGCGCAGAGCAATTGTTACATCTCAAGATACCAACAAGAACTATTTTCAATTAATTTGTTCATGCTGCAGAAGTTAAGAGATAAATTCAAACTTTTCAAAACTCTGGGTGTGCTCATATCCAGGGCTTTTGTTCAGCCTATGGTAGGGACATCTGTAAGGCTAGGATGTAGACACAAAGGAAGGAGTTGTTCAGATCCAGAATTTGGGTTCGAGCCCACCTGTAAGTCATCATTCAAGCAAAGAAACCACATGAAATGGCTCTCCATTTTAAGCACACTGAAATCCAAAGTATGGTGAAAATGATATGTGAACAGATCGTATTCCTGAAGTGGCTGAAAAACCATGGGCCAACATGCAGAAATGAGAATTTGGGTCCTAAGTTTTGTGAGATAATAGAGTGCTGTGGATGTGACACACACACTCTACCCCTCAAAGAAAGAGAGAATTGCATCTTATGTCATTACAGAGCAGCACTGATAATTCTTAAGGAAAAAATACCCAAGTCCTTCTCAAACAGAAAGATCACATATGTGGGAGTGGGGGGGGTCTTTGTGGAGTAATTAGTGCACATGTGGATGATAAGACTCTGGAAAACCTCTTGTTTCTTTACAACTCCCTTTATAGAGTCTAAATGCATAAAAGGTATACCGTGTCTTTTTCCTGCGTCAGAAAAGAAGTAAATGAAAAATCCTGCTTCATTTCAGGGGCAGGCAATGCATATTTAGCACTAAGGGGAAAGAAAACAAAAAGATACAATGGTAACAAAGTAAAGATCAGTAAAACCTGATAATGCACACTGTAAAAGACCCCATGTATTCAACAGGATTCCTCTGCTAGGCTTTGAAACTGAATGCAGTGCCTCCATTCTGTCCTTAGTGAGGGAAATGGGCTGCTATAAAGCAAATCCCACCAATATTTGACCTAAATCTGACTGTGGATAAGCCATGGGGAGTACTTCAGAGCATATTTTGCCATAAGGCAGCAGGGTCAGGCAAGAGTATATAGGTCACAGAGTTTGCTTTTACTTTGCATTTTGCATGACTAGTCCTAGAACTGCTCATTACTGAGCTTTTTGAGCCTTCCCCTGACACAGAGGATACTGGCCACTGAATCCACTTGGTTTCCCCTGTTGTGTGGCTCAGTGGTAAGAAACTTGTGTAATGTCTGTCTTAAACATTTTCCTTCCTTTGCTTCTGGCCATTGTGCCTTGTCCTTCCCTCTTCCAAGCTGGAATAATCCCCTGCCTTCCTTTAGACATTAGCTTGAATTTATTTATAGACTGTAATCATAGTCCCCATAGACTGATCATTTCTACTATGCTCATACACCTGCAAAGGCAAATGAAAATTTGTCAGCAGTACAAAAAAGTCACTTTACTGTATTATGAACAGCTCATCAACTGGATCTTTGTGCAGAGAATCACTCATGTTAGTAGCTCCAAGGATGATGCTGATAAAATAAATTTAGCAAAAGCCTAGAGCTGAAATAAGTTAATGGACTCTTTCTCCTGCCTGTCTCTGAGTCAGTCTAGTGTGTACAGCAGTGCTCACTGGCTTTGGCTGGAGTTCAAAAGTTTTAATTTCTTGTAAAGATTATGGTTCTCAGTTTCCAAAACCAACATTTTGTCCTGCAGCCTTTTAGCACTTGATTAGCTGGCAAAATCAATATTAGTTTAATGAAACTGAATATCTCTAGAGATGCAGCTTATTAGTCAGTCTTCCTTTTCTAGGGTGACTGAATTAACTGGATATGAGCCCCAAGACCTGATAGAGAAAACTCTCTACCACCATGTCCATGGCTGTGATGTGTTCCATTTACGATATGCTCACCACCTCTGTAAGTAAAATAAATG
The DNA here is from genome assembly GCF_052110815.1 of Crocodylus siamensis. Taxonomy (NCBI): domain Eukaryota; kingdom Metazoa; phylum Chordata; order Crocodylia; family Crocodylidae; genus Crocodylus; species Crocodylus siamensis. The sequence continues at coordinate 254,261,914 of NC_143395.1, forward strand.
ATTGACTCAAGCTTTCAGCTTACCAGGTAGAGTGAGGAAGCAACATGCACTTCAAGGCAAGCAAAACAAAGTTGAAAGGGCCGTATTTTCAAGTGCCCATCCCCTCTGATTGGGACTAGATTTTCAAAAGCACTCTGCTCCTGTTTAGGCATATAATTGAATGGTCAGATTTGCAAATGGACTTGGCACTCACCCTGCTTTTTCTTTGGCTAATATGTGTGGCTGCTTTATTTTGCTAGCTGAACTGGAGCTGAGCCCTTTTGAAAATCTGGACCTGATTCTGAGCACTGAACTCTTGGAAAAAGCTGTTTCTTACTGATCTCTGCTGTTTTTTTAAAAAAGGAAGAGGTATATGACAGTCACTGATACCCTGAGAACTTGTTTCTAATAAACAGCCTAGATTTGAAGTGACAAAAGTAAAATAGAAAAAGCCTTAGATCTGTGTTCATGAATAGCATGTGGGTGAGGTTTTCAGAGCTTTTTTCTCAGGAAGAAGAGATACATTTAGTAATTCCACATTTGCCAACAGAGAAAGTAATCACATCTTTAAACATCTGGATTTGGGAAGTAGTTTAGTCAGTAGCACATTCATTTGAGAAGCAAACCAGGGGAATAGAAAAATTCTCTGGGTTTGGCTCAGTCCTCTACAGTCTGTGCTGTACTAAAACAAACAAACAAATGCTGAAAGGAAATCTAGAAATTATTGTTAGTGAATTATGTTCCAGATTGCTGCCTTAGAGTTAAAATAACCGTGACCTTCTCTGAAGAAGGGAGTCTATGCCTTACCTTACTATGTAATGTTAATGAAGAAGGTCTGGAATTAAAAAAGACTATCAGAAAATAAACTTATTGTACTTGGAAAATGTCAATGCTGAATGGCTAAACACCATGTTCTACTGAGTCCAATTGGATTTATGTATGGGGAAAAAAGGAAAACTGACCCTAAATGATATAATTTAATAAAGCATTGGTAGAAGCTCAGACCTGTTAAATCACACTATTTCCTAATAACTCTTATTTTCAGTTTCCTCTTTTACGAATAAGACCAAATCCTGTATGTATATTTTGTGCTTTTCTATATTTGACTACTCACTGTTATCAGTGATATTATTTGAAAGACCTACATCACTTAGAATATAAAGAATTCTGTTGAAACTATGATCATCTTTTGAAAAAAAAATCCAACTAATTTTAAAAACACAGTCACAGATCTTACAACTGCTAGCAATATGCTGGCATTGGAACACAATAGGTTGATACTTAGAGCCAACTTTTGTAAATAGGATTTGACTGATATACAATTGGACCTTTAAATGCAGAGACAAAGCATGGCTATTTAATTAAAAACATTGGTTTGGATGCTATAACCAATTATATAAATAAGCTGTTACAAAGTTTAGAAACTGAAGGATCAATCTGAGAGACAGATATGTGAAAGGGCTTGGAAGAATTAAAGTACCCAAAAGCTAAGAAGAAAAAGTAATAGTTAATGCTTCAACAACAACAGGAACAGTGTAAAAGCATAATCAGAAGAGCAAGTTGTAAGAATTATTAAAACAGATGTAAAATGTACAAACTTCTGTGCCTCTGGAGAGCACTGTTACAACTCCCCCATCATCTACCAGCAGATGTCTGATGAGTACGAACAGTAAAAGGTTGGCAAGGTCTGAATTTGCACAACGTAGCATTCTACAAAACAGTCCGATGATTAAGTGTCACCTGATGGTGAAATCTGGAAAGAAATATCTTACACCTAATAAGGGAATTAAAAAAAGAAAACCATGCACTAAGATAATCAATTGTTCTTCCAAAGAAAAATAAAAAACTAAAGTAGTTGAACTTTGCATCAAGCATGAGAGAGAGCAATAAAGAAAACAAAAAAGAGAAACAAGGTAAAAAGTGTGCAACAAGAATAGCAAGCTGCAGTAAAAATAATAGATGTGAATACTTGTGAAGTATGCACTGTCAAAAAAAGTTTTGTTTTAAACACTGAGTGGCTTGCTAAAGCTTTTTAGAAAAAGGTCTAGAAGTTTTAGAAAGTTGCATGAATTTCGCTAACACAAGTGTACATACATAATGCTTGCTTTACAGCAAGGATTTCTTGGTCAGGACAGACTGGGCACATCTACGCGGTCATTAATGTGCTGTGTAATTACTGCGCACTAAGTTTAGTACTTGTATAACCCAGTACTAAATCAATGTGCAGTAACTGGCACTATTGCATAGCTTTTTAGTTACACTAACTGTACAGTAGCCCAATACTACTACAGAGCAGAGTATTAGCACAATTTTTGCCCTGCACATTACTGCGCAGTAGAATTAGGCTACTGTGCAGTTATCTTGTGTAGATGTACCAGCCCAAGCTGCTGACATACCTTCACCACTTGGCTATTTCCCTGGAATTCAGCCCACATACACACAATACCCAGTAGCACAGTAGGTTAAACTCTACACACAGCTTTGAGTCTCATTTTGCTGCTGTAGTAATGAAGGCTTCCAACACTACTGGTTTTTGAGATGGCTCAAAAACATCATAGGGTTCCTGTTCTTATAGGGTATCATTCACTAACCATTGAGCTTAGTGCCTGGATCTAGCTAATTGGCAAGATATGAGATACAGAGAAGCTAAAACAGTTACTGCAAGTACAGGATTAAAAAGCCAATTTCTCTGTAACTGTGGCCTTAAGTATAGACTGACAACTGCTGCAGTCCAATGGGATATACCGAGCCCTCTGAAATCACACAGATGAGATGGGAAAAACTAGTCAAGGAAGCACCACAGAGAAACAGTCATTCACAAATGGCAGAACAGTGAGGAGTAAAGGCTGCTGAATCCTAACCTACTGGTTGTAACAAAGGCCATCAAGGAGTCGGGGCTTGCACAGAACAGCCTTGATAAAGATACATCTTACTCCCAGAAAAAAAGTTTCTCAATCAGCAGTTAACCAGGTACCTTAATGCAGGGTCAAAAGCAAACTAATTTAAAACACAGCTCCTATCCTTTGTCCAAGGTCATATTTTCCTCAGAGACTGTCAAAAGTCTAGGGACACAATGAAAGAGCTCTAGAGAAATGCTGCTCATGTATAATCAGGAAGTGAAAATGGAGGATTCAGTCCTCAATTTATTCAACTCTTTTAAAACGCTATCTTAACAAAAGACCTAAAGCAACAGAAGGGACACATGGAAAACTAGCGTGAACCACAAAACAATTCCTGACATACACGGAAATGCTCTGTGATGGATAAATAAGGCAGGAGGTGCCCAACTAACTTACATTTTGGAAGAATACATGGCTGAACAGTTTGAATTCAACATAAAACAAATCTGAGCATTAAAGAGACTAAGGTACAGGAATTTAGCATTGGAAAAACTCAGAGCTCTTTAAAAAATGCTTGTTAGAAGATTGAACCCAAAAGGGAATTGTCATTTGTGAGGCTTTGTTTGGGGTACAAGTAACTATGGTGCATGGAGATTTAGATTTGGCTGTAAATCCTACTTTGTACCATAATACAGATTAGTATTAAATTGTAGTTGTAACATCAAATGTTAAAGCCAGTAAAATGAAGATTGTAACCCAGTCTGAAACTGAAACTGAAGACACTGACCTTTGAATTAAGGGTAGTATATTCATTTAAGATTAATCTGTGTTTTAAGTCAGGGGACAAACCTGTGGCAAAAAGGTTGACTCCCACTCTTTTCAGAGAACCACAAAATCAAGGTAGGTCAAAAAACAAAACACAAGATCAAAATGCAAACAAGATCTAAAAGATTTTGAAGTAAGCATAGTGGTTAACTTGGCATCTTTCATGATAAATTTTTGGTTGTCCTATCAGAGGATGTTACTAGTTATCTTGTGGACTTATTAGTTTAGTACAAGAAGAACTGATTCCATAGACAAAAAGTCTATGCTTCCTAAAGTCATGCTTCAGGGGATTCTCTGAAGCGAAGCAAGACTGCCTTAATTTGAAGAGAAGTATAATTAATTGCTACCTGTGTAGATGAATGCAAGAGGAGTCTTTAATGTGAGATGACACACCACAAGCATAACTTTGGCAGTACAAAGGAGAAAAGTTCTAACTCACGTATAATAGGTCTTGCCAATCTCTCCAACTGGTTATTGACACTGTGAATGTCACTGCAGCATCTGAATATTATCCACATTACAAAATCATGCAATTAGTCTAGAGAGTGACAACCATGTAATTAACTAGCAACAGAAAAATAAAAAAAGGATCCTGTGCTATGCTATACATCCCTGTATTGAATGCCTCCCCTACCAAAAAGACCCTCTAAAAATAGAGGGCATTATATGAGACCATAAACTTTTATTTTGTGTGGTCATTTTCTCCTCTACCATTGGTATGCAGTAATCTTCATCATTCATCCTAGCCTCTTATGGGCCTGAGCCTTCACCAGCTGAGTAAAATGGAAATCACCTCATTGTAAGCTTTGCTATTCAGCACAGTGATGTACAGGTCAGATCTTGCGTTAGGTAAGAAGCCATCCCTAGTACTTCATCATTCTTCCCACACAAGGCTACAGGGAGATGCTGCCACTGATTACACTTTCTCTTGGGTTGGTTTGAACATAAAGCACTGCTTTTTCCTTCCATAATTTAAAGTAGATAATGATTTGTTCAGAAAAGGATTCATATGAAGCTTCTCATTGTGTGCTTTAGGGTGAGGCAAGAGAAGGGAATATTCAACAGCAGGAGTTATTCTCTTACGAATCAGTACATAAATGCCTGGCACTGAACCAGAGAGATTTGTGGAGAAAAAAGCCAGATTAAATATTTGGAAATTCTACTCATCTCCTATTATAGCTTAGCCCAATGCCAAAAACATCCCTGTTCACAGAGAACCTAAGCCAGGGGTTTAGAGGATTTACACTTGCAGTAGGATCTTTCCAATAACTCTGTCTACCTTGTTGTTCTTCAACATAGTTAAAAGAGCAAAGAAATTTTGCTTTAATTTTTCCATGTTAAAAATAAACTTGTTCCATGTTTTAAATAAAGCAAACCAGAAAGCTGACGTTATAGACAGGAAAAAGAACCAACTCAAAATGTACTGGGAATGCCCAATAATCTTTCAATTGATTTCAGCTGTTCCTAAAAGCCTTCGTAAAAGTTTAAAATAAAAACAGTTGTATCCATTTCTAAATAGTCTTGGAACCTGCTACTTATCAATATATATTTTTTAAGAGCACCCTAAAGATTAGAAGGTTTGTTCTAAAAGAGTGATTTGTAGAGTTGCTAGTGTACAAGTGCAGGGTAAGGTGGAGATGGAGAGGGTAAAAATGGTACGTAATAAAGTATTTTTAAAAAGTAAAAAACAGAGAAACTATGTGAAGGACGGGGGTACACATCTTTGCAGAGAAGTCCCCTGAAGTTCAGTGTTACAAGGGGAAATCTTCCTGTTTACAAAAAAATCACTGCGAGCTGTGGTCGTAGATCAGTCAACGTGAAATACTTTTTGCATTATGTTCACAGTGTTGGTGAAAGGCCAAGTCACAACCAAGTACTATCGACTGCTGTCTAAGCATGGAGGCTGGGTTTGGGTACAGAGCTATGCCACCATTGTACATAACAGCCGTTCATCACGGCCTCACTGCATAGTGAGTGTCAATTATGTCCTTACGTAAGTCAAAATATTTTGTACCCTTACATGTTATTGGTATTTAAATTATTATGGATTAAAACCTGTATTAAAATTTTTTGTAGGAATTTCTTCTAGTATCCCCATATATATATATATATATATATATATATATATATATATATATATATATATAGAGAGAGAGAGAGAGAGAGAGAGAGAGAGAGAGAGAGAGAGAGAGAGAGAGAGAGAGAGAGAGATCCATTTTTCTGCTTCTCCTTTTGCTTACAGTACCTGTAAATAGAACATTAGACCAGATTAGTTTGTGCACCTTATGATTACATTTACATACTATTACCTTGCATCATGGAGGATTCCAGAGATTTTATGATGAAATGGGTCAGCTTACTGGTAATCACCTAAGCCTGGAGGCTGCATTTGAGACCTGGGCCCCATTTGTGCATGGTGCTGCACAAAGAAATAGCGAAAAACAGCCACTGTCCTGAAGAGTTTGCAGTTTAAATCAATCAGACAAACGGTGGGAGAAAGGCAGGCCCACTTCACTTACTTAAAGTTGCACACCTAAGTAGAGCCAAATGTCTAGGTCAGGGGTGGGCAAAACACAGCCCACTGAGGGATTTTGTCCAGCAGCGGGTCCCTTGGTCCTACCCGACCCAAGCATGAGAGGCAGCCCAGGCCACGGAGCATGTGACCAGTCCTGCAGGCATGCAGCAAGGCTGAGGTGGTATGATGGCCAGACTCTATTTCCTGGGAGCCCCAGCTCCTTCCAGCTGTGGCTGCTGGATCCCACCCCACAGTATGGGCACTTCAGCCTGCCCACCTTACACCCCACTTCACGTCCCAGTGATGTGCTTGGCCAGGCAGCTGGGATGGGGCCATAGGCAGGTGGGGAGCAGCATCTGGGAGTAAGATGGGCATCTGGGGCTGGGAATACCCCAGAACCTTGGGACAGTAACAGCCCAGAGCCAGGGCAGAACCATGATCTCCTGCCTTCATGCCCCTGTGACAGGCACAGGTTCTTTTGGCACGGTCATGCAGGGAGTGGATCGTGGCTCTGCCCTGGCCACAGCACTGTGCTGTCACTGCTCCAAGATCCCAGCCCCAGCCTGGCCTCAACCTCAGATGTAGCTCCCCACCAGCCTGGCCAGCCAAGCAACCTGCCTGCATGGCTCCTGGCCAGCCTTCATGGAGACCCCAGGATTGCGGGATAGCAACAGTGCAAGGCTGGGGCCAGGGCAGAGCCCTCATTCTGCAGGCAGGGATGTGCAGGGAGCATATTGTGGCTCATCCAACAGGGAATTTTGGAAAATTCCCTATGTGGCTCATGGGCCCAAATAATTGCCCACCCCTGGTCTAGGTAGTAACTCATTAAACTGGCACATATGTGATGGATTGATCTAAGCACAGTTTACAAATTCTAGGTGAAGTTAAAAGTTGTCATGACACTGCTGTATTCTCAACTTTAGACGTGGAACCTACCATAGGCTGACAGGGGCTCTAGCATATCTCTTCCAGACTAGGGACAATGTAGAGTAGTTGTTCTTAACCACTGTGCACTAACTAAACAGTAGGTGTCTTAAAGAGATGTTGGGACAGGAGGCAAGAAGAGAAGCAAGCCTCTGTAGCAAGGGGGAGTCCTATTTAACTCTGGTCAATTTGGAGCAGAAAATTAAGGCTCTATGATTCGGAGGGCAGGCTTCACTGAATGCTGGTTGCTTCCAGAAAGCCTTGACCTGAGACACTAAAGAATTGCCTAGAGTGATGAGAAAAGTGAAGCAGGGAACAACATCCAGGGTTTACTATTTTTGTGTAGATCTGCATATTTCTCAAATCATTAAAAAAAAAGAGAGTACATTGTTTTAGTATCCTATGTAAACCTCTACACATGTGTAAGCTCCTGTATTTTATGTGCTGCATCCATCCTGTAGACATGAAGAGTTAAAAAAGAGTGCCCACTGGGGTGGAATTGTAGGAAAGCATGTGCCTAAGCTCCTGGGAGTCTAGGAGGGTCAACAGTGCTTGTAAGAGCTGAGGGCAGTTAGGCTGAAAGCTCTCATTTCCTTTTGGGGACCAGCATCCTAGAAGTGTGCTGGAGAGGACAAAGGGAAAGAGCTACAGCCAGCTTAGACCAAAGGGGGCTTAAAAGCCCCTGGGACATAGTGGGACTGAACAGAGCAGCCTGCCAAGTGACCAGCTGCTAGAAGGAGCACTACCAGGGTTAAAACAGTATGTTTGTGGGCAGGATTTGGTTCTACGTAACTGACAGAAATGGCTTCCAGCTATGGGATAAGAGAGAATACGTTTTCCTAGTTATTCTTTTAACTGAGTGCTGTAAAATTCATACTGCAAATGCCACTCATCTGCAAAATTCAGGCTTTGTGCTGATTATATTTATGTTGTAGATTTTCAACTTATATTTCCTCATGCCCTTCCATGTAATTTCTGTTAAAACCAAAATGATTTTTAAAATCAGAGCAGCATCAGTAAATGCAAAATAAGCTCCCACAGCTCATGCAGTTTAGTTTTAATTATTCTTATTTTCTGTCTCTTTTGCTTTAAAAAACCAAAAATCTTCTATTGAATAGGCAGAGCCCAGAAAACAGAGACCTGTCTATGGAATTAACTTTGCAGGTTGACTCTGTGGCTAAGTTGCAGCAGATAATGCTGAAAAGGAGAATGATTCCTTTTCCTCACTGCCCATGCTTAAATGCATCAAAGAGGTCATCATCTGGCTCAGGAGGAGCATTGAACTAATCTGTGCCCTCCTGCTTGATCATCTCCTGTAGTCCCCAAAGGCAAGCAGTACAAGGATGGCTTTAAAAAAAAAAAAAAGGAAAAGAAGCATCAGCATAACCTAGGTTCTGACATTGATGTCTACACGTGTGCATTTAATGCATCTTAGCCCAATTTAAGGTGCATTAAAGTCATGTGTCTACATGTGCGTACCCTTAATGCATCTTAAAAATGGCAATTTTAGGTTATTTTGGCATATAAACACATACTTTTCTGTCCCGTGATGCACCGGAGATCCGCTGCTTCAGGGCAGACTCAAGTCTGCTCCACATGCAAGATGAGGCAAACTGTGCTGCGCCATGTGCAGTTATGTAAGCAGCAAAATGCATGTCAGTGTGCAGAAAATGGTGGCACTGCACTTTTGAACTAACACACCTCCAATGTGTTTTCATTCAAAAGTGCACTGCCACCATTTTCTCAGTGCTGACACGCATCTCATTGCTTACACAACTGTAAGCGTTGCAGCACCAGGCACTTTCAAAGTGCTTGGCGCTGCAGCATTTACGTGTGTAAAAATGCCCTTTGAGCCTAAATCTGATATCTGCATAAAGCAGGTATCAAGTTTGTGTGTGAATAACTAAATTGCATTAGTGAACATGTAGACGCGCTAATGTGTATTAACTTAGTGTGTGTCCACTGACTTGGGACTAACTTGAGTCCCAAGTCAGTCTGCACACCCACATTAATGCTCCTTAGTGCATGCCTAAATCACCTTAGACACACACCTAAATCACCTTAATGTGCATTTAGCTAATGTGCATTAAGTTTAGGCACGTGTAAAAGCATGTGTAGACACACCCACTGTTATCTATTATGAAAGTCCAAATCCTGTTCCCTATGAAAGTGACATATTGTCCATTAGTATTGTGCACAGTTATTCTTCACCAAGTAGAATAGATGTGGGTCTGTTTCACAGTCCACTTCATTCAGGTCATGCCCAGTGTTCCATCTACTCCTCTCAACTTGCCTGCCTACCACTGAAGTTTAAATGAAAAACTGGAATAGTTAGAAATGAAAACATTGTGAAGCAAACAGAAATTGTCAAATTAAGCTATTTTTAATTTGTGGAATACCTTAATATACTTAATTCATCACAATGATTCTTTTGCAGAGATATCGAGTACAAGGAGCTTCAGTTATCACTGGACCAGGTTACCATTTCTAAGTCACAGTTTTCATGCAGAAACTCAATGTCTACCTCACAAGAAACAAGGAAAATAGTAAAACCCAAGAGTAACAAGATGAAGGCAAAACTCAGAACAACTCCTTATCCACAACAGGTAACCCTTTCAGAAACATTTAACTGCCAAATAAAGTGACAACAGTGTGTTTATGGTAATAACTTGAGATATACTTGCTATTAGATTGAATATAATATGCTCTTCAGTAAAGAATTTCCTAGATACTCAGAGTTAACATGGGGCTTGTCCTTTCTTGGGAGGTATCATTGGACAAATATTGCAACAGAAAGAGAAACATTTAATGATAATGAGGTTATTTACTAGCATTGAAAAGCTTGAGAATTTGGGGTCTCAATTTACTTGAAAGATTAAACTTAATCTTAGTAAAAAAATGAGAACCATATAACAGGAAAGATGCTATGTGGTAAACTGAGCTGGTGTTTCATACATCAGACACTCATTTTTGTTTACAAAGAATACCAAACAAATGTTGGCAATTCCTTTACATAGCAGAAAGCTTGAGGGGAGAGGGGAAGGGGATGTAGGAGACCAAAGTTCAGTGCCTTCATTCTGCCACTAGCTTGTGGGGTGATCTTGGGCCAAACACTTAATCTCTCCATGCCTCTTTTTCTCACTTTGGGAAAAATGATGCACTTCCTTCATAAGTCACTTCAGGATCTGTAGATGAATCTACTAAGAACTAGGTCAGGCTGGGCAAAATAGGGTCTGTGGGCTGGATCTGACCTGCGATTGGATCCAGTTTGTGGCACTCTGCATGGGGCCTAAGGCAGTCTGTGCCACACCCCTACCTGCCCTGGTACTGGCCAAGACACAGCTTCCTGGTGGGACTGCTCTCAGTGCAACTCAGCAGACCAGGTACTGCTTGGCTCCTTCTGCCTCAAGCAGCACCTCCTCCTACACTTGCTATGCTTCTCCAGGCGGCAGGTAGTGTGGGGAAGCAACGGGGACAAATGCCAGGCAGCAGATGCCCAGCTCTAGCTACCCTCCACCCACTTGGCCACCCACAGGTGGCTGCTCATTGCACTGAGCAGGCAGCGTAGGTGGAAAATGGCCTGAAGTGGAAGCCCCACACACTGGGGCAGAAGCCTGACAGCTACAGTTTCCGCCCCCTGCCTGGCTCCACGTCTGCTGCCCAGCATGTGTCCCCATCACTTCCCTGCACTGCCTGCTGTCTGGAATGGTGCAGCAGGGGCAAGAGGAGGAGGAGCTGCTGGAGGTGGTAGAAGCCAAACAATACCTGGGCAGCTACAGCTGCACCAGAAGCTCCGCTGGAAAGCTGTACATGCTGGCTGGGGCTGGGGCATGGAGGACCATGGCACAGGTGGGAGAGGGTGGGGCTCAGCCCCATGCAGAGTGCTGCAGGGGCAGACATGGGTCAGAGTTGGGGGGCAGACTGCACCTGCACCTGCATTTGCACAGCCCAGGTGAGCTCTGCTGCACACACTCCCCTGCACCTGCACCTCCAGCCAGCTCCTGGGACCTGGTGTGTGGGTAGCCCCCCACATACACCCACACACAATATACAAGCTTAAGACTTTATTTTGAGCTATTATGCAATCTCATCTATATACACTACTCAAAAAACATTAATCAAGACAAAAATATTTTTTTAAATAAAATTAAAATGTTATAGTAGAGGCTTGATTTTTTGTATATGATTTGTTTTTTTTTAATCTATAATTTATTAAAATAATATCTTCTGAAAGATTTTGTATGTGTGGCCCTTAACAGCTCACCAAAACTCATTAAATGATAGCTGAAATAATTGCCCACCTGTGAACTAGGTGTTTTCCTTATACACTAACAATTAGATCTAGCACATGCATTTTATTTCTTACAGTGAGTGCTAATCAGACACTTGGACTTAAAGAAAAAAACATATTATGGTATACAGCTGACAGAGAATAGATCTAGACTTGTCATTCCAAAGCTTCCCATGTTAACAAACAATCTTTTAAATAAAGCAAATCAATAATACTCTGAAGCTTCACTTATCCAAGGATTCCTGTTCTTCAATACAGGCTTATATCGTGTGATGCCAACTACATTCAGAGAGTTATGGACTATCTGAATGTTGACTATGCAAACTTATTTGTTACCTTCTTATAGTAGGATGTGCTCTATTATTTTTTGATTACATCAAAACTGTTTTTTACAACCTTTTATTCAGTAACATAATGATATTGTATTATATTTACACACCATATTCTGTAGGTGCTAAAAGAACATAGATCTACTTCTGAAATGCAGCCATCTCTTATGTGTAGTACATAAATCATTGTACAAAGTGCAGCAACAGTTACTAGTGGGTACATCTACACGTACAATTACCCCAGCATAATAAATTCTGGTGCAATTCACGCTGGAGTCAGCTGCTGCTGGGCACTACGTTTACATGTGCGCCTGGGATCGCAGCAATTTGAGCTAGGAGCACCCCCAGGCTGGCAGAGAGCCTGGGGGGTTCAGCCCCAGGTTCCAGGTGGTGGTTAGGCAGTGGAGGGGCTGGCTGGGCATGAGGGCCCTACAGTGTGGGGCTAGCTAGCAGGCAGTCACTGTCTACATGTGCATTCCAGTGGCATAAATTACTTTGCCATAGGACAGCACTTGTCCCAGACACTACTATCCTATGGCAGAGTTAATTAATTTACTGTGCCCTAATTTGTGCACGTGTAGATGGTGACGCTTTATTGTGGAGCCAATTAGTCAACTCCAGAATAAATCGCACATGTAGATACACCCAGTGCGTAGCATTCTTTGCCTCTCTTCCCAAATTGCTTCTAATTAAAAACAGGGGGAAGAACTTCAGATAGGCACAATGCAGTTATCCAAATTAAATTTCTTACTGTGCACTTAGGCTTGTCTTCACAAAGAACAAAGCTACATTTCTGACTTATTTATAATTAAAGTATGATTTAAACCTCAGTAAAACAGTGAAGACATGGTACTTTACTTTTACTGTGAAATAAACGTGCTAATGTAAGCCCAATGCCATCACTTTATTATTAATGAGGTCACAGACTCCTGCATCTGTCTGCTGTGCTGATACATTTCAAGGTTAGTCATTAAAGCCTTTTCTTATTTTTATTTTTCAGTCATACAGCTCATTCCAAACTGAGAAACTGGAATGTGGCCAGGCTGGAAGCTGGAGATCCAGCCCCACAGCAAATGCTACCACGATTCAAGAACAAAATATCCATTCAGAAAACAGTGAACTTTTATATACCCCTTCTTATGGTTTGCCTTTCTCTTACCATTATGGACACTTTCCTGTAGATTCTCATGTCTTCAGTAGCAAAAAGCAAATGCTGCCATCTAAATTTGGGCAGTCTCAAGGATCACCTTGTGAAGTAGCTCGTTTTTTCTTGAGTACATTGCAGTCAAGTGGAGAGTGCCAGTGGCATTACACCAACTCTTTAGTACCTGCCAGCCAGTCACCATCTAAACATCTTCCTGATCAACCTATGAATATTGTACGTCATAATCTTGCACAAAGTTATGAAGGTGAGTGCTGTCTTAAAAAACCCAAAATAAAACCTTGTACAGTATTAGGAAGAGTTAATTAATGGTTTTTAAAATACGAAATACATGTTTGATAAGCGCAGAAGAAATAATAGAATTTGACATTTTATTTACCAAAGCCTTCTTTAAAAAGAAATGTCTGAGAAATAGCAGTAATTTATGCTGTTGCATGTTTGTTTACAAAGTCAGTCAATATAATTACTCAGGTGAGTTGTACTGTTAAACAAAGACAGATGGAGGTATTCAGATCTCCACCTACAGTTTAACTGTGGAAACTGAAATAGATCATAAGCACTGCCATTCACTGAGGTAGACACAGGTCCATCTTGCCCAATATCCTGTGTCCTGCAGTGGCAGAGTGGATGCTGAAAGGGAGAGTGAACAGGATATGACCTGCATTTATCCCTCATTCCTCTCCCACTTGCAGGCTGCAGCATTTCATGGCCTGGGGCCCATAACTCCCATGCTCAATAGCTACTGATGCACTTTTCCTCCTTTTCTGAATCTGGCTGCATTGCCAGCTTCCACAACATCTTGTGACAACGAGTTCCACCCTACATATCATGTGAAAAAGAACTTTCTTTTGATATTTTTTAACTTGCTGCCTACTAGTTCCATTTTACAGCCCCTAGTTCTTGTACTGTGAGAGAGAGCAAATAGTAAGTTCTTATTTACTGTTTCTTCACCACCTAGTATTTTGTAAACCCTTATGCCCTCAAGCATTTGTTTTCTAAACTGAATAGGCTTAGTCTCTTTAGTGTCTCCTCATATGGCAATTCCTCCATACCACTAATCATCCTTATTGCCCTCTTCTGTGCCTTTTCTATCTTTTTTATCATCATTATTATTGTTTCTACCAATCTTCCAGGAATCCGGAGTTAGACTCACTGGCCTGTAGCTCCCTGGATCCCCTCTAGAGCCACTTTTAAAATCTTGGGGCATCTATACACACAATCCAGGGTGGGAGTGGGGAGGTGTTTAAGCCACTCTAATTAAAGCGGCTGCAGAGTCGCATGTATTCAGTGTCCCTGCACTTCAAAATGGCAGTGGAGGCGCTTTAATTAAAGCTTGTTCAAGGAGCTTTAGTTAAAGTGCCCCTGGCGCCATTTTGAAATGTGGGGATACTGAAAACATGCGACGCAGAGGCATGCACGTTTCAGAATCAATTAGCACACATCAGAGCAAAGGTCCATCGCATGTATAGGTGCCCTTGGAGTCTGACTGCCAGCTTTCCACCCCTTTGGTACTGAGGTTCTTTTCAGTGCTATGTTGCATACCACAGTTAGGAGTTCTACAGTTTCCAGTCTGAGCTTCAGGACTCTAGGGTGAATGCCGTCAGGTGCTGATGATTTGCTACTGTTTAGTTTATCAGTTGCTCTATGACCTCATCTATTGAAACCTCAGTTTGGGTCAGCTCCAGACTTGTCCCTAGGGAGAAGTGGATCCGGGGAGGGAATCTCCCTAACATCTTCTACACTGAAAACAGATGTAAAAAACACATTAGTGTCTCAGCAATAGCCCTGTCATCCTTTTACACCCTGATAATCCAAAGGTCCAAATGACCTGGCAGGTCTTTGGCTTCTAACATACTTAAAGAAATTTTAATTGTTACCTTTTACGTTTTTAGTATCTCCTCAAATTCATAGTTTCATAGTTGGTAGGGTCGGAAGGGACCTGAGCAGATCATCGAGTCCGACCCCCTGCCATGGCAGAAAAGAATACTGGGGTCAAACGATCCCAGCAAGGTGTGCATCTAGCCTCCTCCTAAAGACCCCCAGGGTAGGGGCCAGCACCACTTCTCTTGGAAGTTGGTTCCAGATCCTAGCCGCCCTGATCATGAAGTAGTGCCTTCTGATATCTAGCCTGAATCTACCCTCTGCCAGCTTGTGACCGTTATTCCTAGTCACTCCTAGTAGTGACTACAGGGGGAAAAAGGAACCAACAATACTGCAGGCTTACTTTTTTGCTTGGTTCAATTTAAATGCATTTTTAAGCACGTAGACACCCCTCAGGTGTGCCAGATTAATCTTGTCAGTTTTGTGGACTTGGACAAGAAGATAAGAACATCCTATCTGGACTCATACGGAAAGGAGTGTCTAATTTTAGTAGAAAACTAAGAGTCCACATTAATTTATGAATGAAATTTAGATATTTGAAGAATGAACTCAGACTTATGAATGGAACTTCATGCAGGAGTAAGGCAAGCTAAAAAATCTTCAAGTGCTTTGAGTAACCACATATGATAAACATTCTACTGCATGACAAAAATAGTTTATTCTAAGACAACAGAAAACAGATGAGGTTTCAGTACCTGCAGGAGTAATGAAGTCAGCAAGAAAATAGAATCAGCAGTTACAGGAAGAATATTCATTCCTTGTTGGAAAAAGGTAAAACTATGGATATTTCTGTTATCTGTGAACAGAACCTGGCCACCAAATTTGACGGATCAAAAGGGATGGTCATACTGATAATGAACAGGACCACATTTGGCTGAAGATCCTTTGACAGCAATAACAGTATTTTACAGAGTTGTCCTGACTTACCAGAAGGCTTCACGTACAGTATTTCTCTGCTTCCCGTAGGATCGGAAGGGACCTGAGCACATCATCAAGCCCGACCCCCTGCCATGGCAGGAAAGAGTACTGGGGTCAAATGACCCCAGTAAGGTGTTCATCTAGCCTCCTCTTAAAGACCCTCAGGGTAGGAGCCAGTACCACTTCTCTTGGAAGTGAGTTCCAGATCCTAGCCGCCTTGACCGTGAAGTAGCGCCTCCTGATGTCTAGTTTGAATCTACCCTCTGCCAGCTTGTGACCGTTATTCCTGGTCACTCCTGGTAGTGCTCGGGCGGAACAGGGACTCCCCCAATGCCTGCTGGTCCCCTCTGACTAGTTTGTAACAGGCCACTAGATCCCCCCTCAACCTTCTCTTGTTCAGGTCCCGTAGCCTCTCCTCGTAGGGCCTGCCCTGCTGCCCCCTGATCATGCAGGTGGCCCTCCTCTGGACCCTCTCCATGTTGTCCACATCCCTCCTGAAGTGTGGCCCAGAACTGGATGCAGTGCTCCAGCTGCGGCCTGACCAGTGTCACATAGAGGGGGAGGATCACCTCCTTGAACCTGCTCAAGATGCATCTGTGGATATATGACAAGGTACAGCTGGCCTTCCTGACTGCGTCCCCATACTGTTGGCCCATGTTCATTTTGGAATCAATGATGCCTCCAAGATCCTCTTCTGTCTCTGCACTGATGAGAAGGGAGTTCCCCAGTCTGTAGGTATGCTGCTGGTTCTTTCCCGCCAGGTGCATCACCTTGCACATGTCAGTGTTGAAACCTATCCTGTTCCCATCTGCCCACCCCTGTAACCTGTCTAGGTCCAATTGCAGCCTATTCCTCCCTTCTAGCATGCCCACATCCCCCCACATCTTAGTGTCAACTGTGAATTTGAACAGGGTGCTTTTTACCCCCTCATCCAAGTTGCTGATGAAGATGTTGAACAGTGTGGGCCCGAGGACCAAGCCCTGGGGGACCCCACTGCCCACATCCCTCCAGGTTGAAAATGACCCATCCACCACCACTCTCTGGGTGCGGTCCTCCAGCCAGCTGGCAACCCAATTGACTGTTTGGGTGCCGACACCACAGTCCCCCAGTTTTTTAATGAGAATGGGGTGAGAGACAGTGTCGAAGGCCTTCCTAAAGTCCAGAAAGGGGGCACATCTGATTATGTGGATTGTTTTTCTTAAGACAGATCACACAGAGAATGTGAGCTCTCTCCCATGAAGAAAAGAAGTGTTGTAAAGCAAGTTAGTAACCAAGACCTAACTTTGAAAAGTGAAAAGTGACTTCAGAAAATTAAATCTTTGTGAGAATTTTCTCGAAGAATTTCACAATTGAAGAAAATGGGAAACACATCCTGGTAAGCTCAGACTTCCTCAAAGATCACTTGTGTGGCTCTCTCAGAGTTTATGTGAGTTAAGAGCAGGAGGCTTCAGAAAACAGTTTGGATTTACCTCTTATAGAGTCTGCTGCATCTCTGGATGATTTGCAAAGATTTCAGTAGAATGTGAATACAGTATCTGATCTTGTCCGTGTTATCAATTTTTTGACCCAGGTTTTTCCCAGGTATTCCTTGACCAGCAGAAAGCCCAATAGCTTTAAAGTAAAGAGAGGGTCTGCTAAGCATTATCTCCAGTTCAAAGCCAAAGCCAAACGTGATATCTGGCAAGAGGCTCGGAATCCAGTACCGTTGCAGCAAAAAACATCACAGTAATAGAGATGTCTGCCAAAAAGGCTGTGGACCAGATACACATTTTTACATATGGATACTGCTTTGTTTTGGAGAGCCCTGAGGCTTTAAGGTCATCATTCTAACAAGTTCGACGTTCTAGAAAAACATGTAGCTATTAAACTGCCTGCATATGAGATGTCACCTCAGAATTCTGTCTTTGGACCTTTTTAACTTTCCTGATGACCTGCTTGCTAGGAAAGAAATCTCCTTCATGGATGATGATCTCCAACTTTGCCAATGATGCTGACTTCATAATACAGGATATGTATAGAAGTAATGGAATCGGAAAATTAATCTTTAATCTGATTGTATTGTTCTGTCTCCTGACTACATTTGGTTCCATCATTCATGTTGAAATTGAGGAAGCTCTGAAAATTTTGTAAAAGCTACAAACCTTGAAACAGACCCACATCTATTCTACTTGGTGAAGAATAACTGTGCACAATACTAATGGACAATATGTCACTTTCAGAGCAGCCCATCTTCACATTCTTTAAAAAGAAAGACAAAAACGCCATACAGTCTTTAAGATCTTTCCAACCGTTCATGGGACAGGTAATGACAAAAACAGCGAACGTCAAGCAACAACATGCAACAGGCCAGCACCCATGTCTGCCTCACTTGCAACTTTTGTCCTTGTTCCTAAGCTTTCAATTCATTGACTTCTGACAGCTGCTCACAGCCTTGTCTCCTGACTTCAGTTCTTCACTTCACATCTGCTGCTGCTGCTGCATAGCAGCCCTACACTTCATATTTATGACCTAGCTCTAACCACTAGAGAAGACTGCCCACATCTGGTTCAGACCAAACTACAGCATGGTTACTGCTCTAGCAGTGCTAAGATGGCCACCTTATGGCTATTAACATCATTAACTGTCGGTCTTCCCTGCAACCTTTGACACAGTGGACAAGGCGGCCCTAACATGTTTAAATGATGCAACTGCTCTAGATGACCAAAGCACTATAGTGGCTCCAGTCATTCATCTCTAGCAGATCTCTGAAAGTAGTTACTGCTCATTCCTTCTGAAGGCTCTCACATGGAGTCCTGCAGGGTCCATAGCTTCTCTTCAATATTTACATAAACTGCTGGAAGACAGTGAGCTGCTGCGGTCATAGCTGCAGGCAGTACACCAAGAAGACCTATGTGACACTTAACTGATGTGACCACTATCTAAAATATTGAAATTCCCATAGAAAGTCAGTTGTTGGATAAAGAGGAGCTGGCTTAAGCTGAAGCTAGACAAAACCAAGTCGGGGGAAAGGAGAAATGTTTTTATGAACTGACCAAGCTGTTGTCTGCAGGTATATAGCTCCCATTCAGCACAGTGGCGTGAAGCCTCAGGGTTCTGCCTGACTGTGCACTAAGCTTGAATAATGATGTCAGTTTCCAAAAATACCTGCTTTCCTGCCCAGCATACAAGGAATATTCATCTTTTCATATTGGATGAGGAGCTGGCCACAATAAATTGGGTAGTTGTCACCTCCAGTTGCAGCACTGTTGTACCTTAGGGCATCTGAAACTGAATACAAAGAGGAAACACAAGCTCTGGTTAAGACAGAAAGCAACTCCAGGATAGCTTAGACCAGGGATGTCAAACTCATCTGGCCCCTGCTGCTTTGGAATCCATACACAGGTGGTGCTTTTTCCAGCTGGTCTGGGATGTGGGCTGCATATGGTGCCTGAATCAGTGGCTGGGGACCCATTCTGCATGTGGCACCACCCACAACTGCTCTTGCGCAGATACCATGTTCAGTGTGTGTCCCAAATTGGCCAGAGCAGGTGCCACATGTGGCATTTGTCCCAGATAGGTTGGGGGGGGGAAGAGGAGGGTGTAGCACCACATGCAGTGTGTATCCTGGGCCCTGTGCTTGAGGCTGGTCTGGCACATGGCACATGCTACATGTGGGTCCACTCCAGTCCTAGGGGCAGCACCAGGGGCCATTAAGGGAGGCTTTGTAGGCTGTATCCAGCCTGTGAGCAATATCTTTGACACCACTGGCTTAAACCATTTCTAGCGCATTGGGCCTTTGCTCAGAGTTTCTCCACTGGCTCCCAGTCAGATACTCTAGCCAATTTATGGCCTGGATTCTTATTTTCAAAGCATTTAATGGACTATGTCCTAGCTATATCAAGGAGTGAATTTTGATCTATGAACTACTATGACAAGCTTTACTCTTCTGAGACAATGTAGATCACAAAGCCCAGGATTCAAGCATGGGACAAATCATTCTCTTTTGAAGAGAGAGATTCATAGATGTTAGGGGCTGGAAGATCTGGTCATGTCACAATATTTTAATGGAAATCAAGCAAATCCTGGATTTAGCTATCTTATTAAGGCATAGAATCATAGAAAATTAGGGGTGGAAGGGACTGCAGGAGGTCATCTAGTCCAATCCCCTGCTCAAAGCAGGACCAGCCCCACCTAGATCATCCCAGCCAAAGCTTTGGTCTAGCCAGGTCTTAAAAACCTCCAAGGATGGAGAGTCCACCGCCTTGCTGGGTAACCTGTTCCAGTGTTGTACTACCCTCCTAGTGAGAAAGTTCTTCCTAATATCTAACCCATGGGCAACTGGTGCCCCCCACATTGACCAGTCAGCAACTGGGTGCCGATCACATCGACTGGGGGTAGGGGGTCCCCCGCAGCCAATCTTGCTGACCAGGAAGCGGCCACAGTGCTCCTGGAAGTGGCTGCAGCACTCCGGGAAGTCGCCGCAGTGCTTCATCTGGCACTCCCACTCCCTGGCCAGCACTCTCAGGGGAGGCACTGGTGTTCCTGCCTGTCCCCCTCCCCCATCCATCACCTAAATGGGTAGTGTGGCCTGTCAGGGGGTGCACCAGCACTCTCAGGGGATGCAAGTGCACCCCTGTGGACCCCCTATTTGTTGGCACTGATCTAACCTAAATGTCCCTTGCTGCAACTTGAGACTGTTGCTCCTTGTTCTGTCATCACTGAGAACAGTCTAGCTCCATCCTCTTTCGAACCACCCTTCAGGTAGTTGAAGGCTGCTATTAAATCCCCTCAGTCTTCTCTTCTGCAGGCCAAATAAGCCCAGTTCCCTCAGCCTCTTCTCAGGAGTTATGTGCCCCAGCCCCTGAACCATTTTCATTGCTCTCTGCTGATTTCTCTCCCATTTTTCCACATCCTCTTTGTAGTGAGGGTCCGAAAACTGAACACAGTACTCCAGATGTGGCTTCATCAGTGCTGAATAGAGGGAATAATTACTTCCCTTGATCTGCTGGCAGCACTCCTACTGATGCAGCCCAGTGTGCCATTAGCCTTCTTGGCAACAAGGGCACACTGCTGTCTCATATTCAGCTTATTGTCTACTGTAACCCCTAGGTCCTTTTCTGCAGAGCTGCTGCCCAGCCAGTCAGTCCCCAGCCTGTACTAGTGCATGAAATTGTTCCGTCCTAAGTGCAGGACCTTGTATTTGTCCTAATTGAACCTCATGAGATTTCTTTTGGTACAGTCCTCCAGTTTGTCTTAGTCACTCTGAATCTTAGCCCTACCCTCCAGCATATCTACTACTCCCCTCACCTTGGTGTCATCTGCAGACTTGCTGAGGGTGCACTCTATGCCATCTTCCAGGTCATTGATGAAGATACTGAACAAAACTGGCCCCAGGAACAAACCCTGGTGTATTCCACTTGATTTCACAGCCTTCCTCCTTGAGGCAATTTTACCATAAGTGGCATTTAGTTTGATCATCCTTTCCATTCTCAACTCCCTTCCAACTCCACTTCCTCCAAAAAATTATCTCCCACTCCAAGCAGTTTTGACTCCATAAAGGAAGTGCCAGACTCTGTAGTCCATTAAGGACTTTGCTATAGATTTTGAATGGAGGATGCTCAGATACAGATGGTAAGAAGCAGCATTATAAAACTGAAGCAGGAAATAGGCATTTAGAATTACTCAGATTAGGCAGCCTAGCTCCTTGAAGTTTGAGTGTTTTCTTCCTTGGAAACCATGCATTTTTTAACTCTGATAGTAGCTTTCGTTTTGTCTTTTTTCTTGGCTTTCCTGAGGGTGCAGGAGCCAGAATGCGGACTTATTCATGCTCTTCCATAGGTTGGAGCAGCCCAGGCTGGCAGGCTGACCCCCTCAATGTGCTGCTGGCTAAACAAGCTGTGCTTCCAGGCAAACATGTAAACACTGTACCTGGGCAATTCATGTCCAAAGCAATACACTCGGACATGAATTGTGCTTAAGTTTATTGAATTGCACTAATATCATGTGTAGATGTACCCAAGAACACCCAGCTCTAGTCATAACTGGAGGGGCTAATTAACACATGGATCCTTTTGGGGGTTGAGGGAGGTATCTGGAGAATATACACATACCAAGCAGTGCTGGGCTGTGGGATCACCATGGCTTGAAACCCTGTTGAATCTGCTGGGGCCCTAATGAATTATATGGTAAATCATGAACCTTTTGGCTTTGGATTAATATCATGCATATACTACACACGTGTGTGTGTGTGTGTGTGTAAGTGCAAAAGTGCTGCTTAGCAGTGTGTTTATGCAGTACCTCTGTTAAAACTTGCAGCAGTTTAAAAAAAGGTAAAAATGAATCAATACTGGATTAACTCAATTACTACAAACAGGTTTATTTCAAAGAAAACACTTTTTTGAAAAAAGTGTTTTCAAATTTGCTTCACACTTCCATGTGCTCAGGGAGAGTAAAGTCTGACTGTAAGGGGGCAGGGGGAAGAGGCTGTAGGGGGAAGAAGTTGGAGGGGACAGAGGCAAGGGGACCACCTGACCCCGCAGATTATTTTCTCGGCTGTAGCAGTGGGAGTGGGACAAATTCAAGAGAAACCTCCAAAAATTAGACTCTATACCTGGAAAATTATAATAAATTTATACATTTTCCATATATAGAATCTAATTATAGGGGCACAGTCTTATATTCAGGGTCATTTATATTCAAGTAAATTCAGTACTAAAATCAGCAACCACCGCAGGAAAACTTTTGAAACTTGGAAGTTAAGTAAGAATTTTAAAATAACCCAAATCCAATTTGCAGAAGTTGCTACTGCACTTTGGGACCCAAGTTATAGTGACCTTCAGTACAATTAAGGCTTGAAAATTATGTGAAAATGGAAGTTTAAGTTGCCACTGGGCAAAATTTGGAAAGTACTTTTCATTCAATGCTTAATATGGAATTTACAAACTAGTTCTGATCTTGGCATCAAAAACACAGACATAAGAATGCTAACGATTAAAAATTATGTTTTACACACTTGATAACTTTGCATAATTTTTATCCAGGTAGGGTAGGACTAAAACACGCAGCTTTTCTCATTATTTGTAAAAACACCAAAAGAGAAAGGCACCATCAGCAAACAAAAAGCAACACAAGTATCTATGGTTGGCTGATGAATCTTTCATCGTCAGACAGATCAGATCTTAAGGGAACTACCAATGCAATCATTTTTGAACTTCGGAGAAGGACTGAAGTCCCAATTTCAAATACCTTTAGAGATCTAGAATGCAGATCTGATTTTTGTATCTTTTCTTTCATATCCTGATCTCTAACTCCTTGTTTTTGACTTGTCAGAGTATCTCAAAAGCATAGGCATAATATATCCTAAGTAAGTTCCATTCCAATTATTTTGAGTATATATTGTTAATATGTAGTCTATAGAATCGGAGAAAATTAGGGCTGGGTGGTCATCTAGTCCAACCTTGTGCTATGATCATCCCTATCCAAATCCATGGTCTGCCATATTAGCAAAACTTCAGTCAACCTCCACATAGCCGCAAGACTTAACACCATAACCTACCACAGGTAGAGCAAGGGGAGCATAGTCACCAACATCTTGCTGCTTCTAATTTTATTAAAATATGCTCAAGAGTTCGAAGGAAGAGGGCCATGCCCCCTGCTACAGAGGAAGGCAAGCCCCTCCCCCACAGTTTATACCAATTTGATCGTGAGGTAAATTCCCTCCTGACCCCAAATGTGGCAATTAGTCTGCCCTGAGCAGAGGAGCAGGACCCTCTAGCCAGGAACCTCTGGGTTTAAGTCCCAGTAGGAGCACGGGCACACCCCAGTCAACCACTCCAGTCTTGGCTGTAGCCAACACCCAGTGCTTCTGAGGAAGGTGAATCCCCTTTCACAAACATGTGTAGAAGCAGATAAGGAAAAAAAATTCCTTCCTGGCCCCTTATGACAATCAGCAATATCTAGAAGCAGGGAAATACCTATGGTATAACACAGACATAGCTACTCCTAGATCAGGGGTGGGCAATTAGTTCGGGTAGAGGGCCACTTACTGAGTTTTGGCAAGGCATCGAGGGCTGCGTGACAGGCAGCCAGAGACAGATAAATATTACGTTTCTAAATTTTTTAGGGGCCCCGCATGCCAGACAGAATGGCCTGGCAGGCCGCGTCCAGCCCGCAAGCCGCATTTTGCCCATCTTGTCTTAGACCATTCCTGACCAATTCTTATCCAATTTCTTCTTGAGCATTTCCTGGGATGGAGAGGCCACAACGTCCTTAGGCAGTCTATTCTAGTGCCTCACTGTTAAAACAGTGAAGAAATGTTTCCTGATATCCAGTCTAAACCTACTTTGCTGCAACTTCAAGCCATTGGTCCACATCCTACTCTCTGCAGCAAGGGATAAAAGGTGTTTTCCCTCTTCTTTATGTTGCCCTTCAGATATTTGAAGACTGCCATCATGTCCCCTCTTAGGTACATTTTCTGCAAGCTGAACATGTCAAGTTCCTTCAGTCTCCACATGTCTTGCCTCCCAAACCTTGTGTCAATTTTGTTGCCCACCACTTGACCCTCTTTAACTTCTCCATGTCCTTTTTAAAACTGCACACTGTCCTCTAGATGAAGCCTAGTTAGTGCTGAGTAAAGAGGCACTATCACCTCCACTATCTTGCACCTAATGTTTCTATTGATGCATCCCAAAACCTTTTGTGCAACTTCATCACACTGCAGACTCATATTGAGTTTGCTATCTACTAGGACTCCCAGATCCATCACAATGCTGCCATCCAGTTAGGTGACACCCATTTTGTATTTGTTTCCAATTATCTTCCCAAGGTGCAGCCCTTTGCATTTGTCAAACTGAACTTCATGAACTCCTGTTATCTCCAGCCCAGCCTAGTTATCACAGAAGCACAGAATCATAGAAAAATAGTGCTGGAAGAAACCTCAGGAGATCATGTAGTCCAACCCCCTGCTCAAAGCAGGATCATCTGTACTCAAACAATCCTATACAAGGATTTTATAATACCTATGTAGCTATCAGAATTGCAGAAACAACTACAAAATGTGTATGTTTGAATTAAAAAGGCATAAAACCAGATCCATTCTTAATAAAAGACTAAGTAATTTTTTCCATAATGGCAGTAAGAATAAAGTTCTACTTGACTCTAAGGTATAATAAAAACGTAATTGTTACTTTCAGGTTAATCTGTGAATTTGTAACAAAGAGGTATCAAACATATAAAGTGCTTTTGATAATAAATCAAGAATAAAAGTAGCATTAGCACCAGTTTTCCAAATGTTTAAATCTCTGATAACGTCCTGATTTGACAGTGTTAACAAACATACAAACCTACAGCAACAGTTAAATGAACAGTAATCTCATCTAATAATGCAATCAAAATGTTTTCATGGTTGAAAAACTACACTGTAGAGCAAGCGAAGCTTAGTGGCAGCACCATTCCTGCCACATGTTTTTGGTTTTTCAGTACAGTTTTAAAAAGGTGCAGTCCATAACTAGTAAAGCCAGTGAAGTTCTTTCCACTGACTTTGTGGGATTTGGACTGGGTCCAACCTGATTGGAGATTAATGTTTACTTATAAAAAGTGACAGTGTCTAATAAAACTCGTAATATACAAGCTCCATTTGTCAGTAAATATGTTCTCTCTCTTCCTCACCAAAGTGCCCCCACCAAACAGGAGATATAGCCAGAATGCCACACCTGACACCTTTACAAGCTGTGCAACATCTATGCCAAACAGCAGATACAAAGAAGAGGTTTATGACTCCAGCGTCATGAAACCCAGCAAAATGGAAAACAGAGTACATCCACATCACCATCATCTCATTAAAGAAGAAAACAAGCTTCCTTTCAGCAGAGACCTCCAAGAAAAAATGATTGCTAATGAAAGTTCTTTTTCAAACTCCGTAACTAACTCCTTGTTACCAAAATCAGAATGTTTCCAGTCTAAGGCTATTGGACAATTAAACCACCTCCTGCCAATGCCATCAGTATATGAACAAACAAGGAGAATTTGCATGAAAGAACCAAAATATGGGCATATTAGCCATCATGCTACAAATCTGGATGAACTGGATGATGATGACAGAATGGCAGTAAAGCTTGATCATGACTCTGAAAATGAACATATGATGGATATGAGGCCTACTGGACAGGTTCCTTTTGTACTTCTGAACTATCATCATGTTTTAGCCAAACATGGTACCTTTCAGGCCTCATCATGTACAGCTACAGGACATGTAGCAGAAAATTATGGATACAGTTCTGAAGAAGTAAATACATTTATTTACAAAACTCAAAGCCCATCATCAGCTTCTTCTCCAGAAACCCACAAGGAAACAGCACTCCCGCATTATATTGGAACTTCTGTAATAATAGCCAATGGAAGGTGACAAGAATAGAAATGTTTTTCTTAATTGAAAGCAAACCAAACTGCAATGATTTCCAAAAAGCATGGGAAAACATGGTTCCATTTACTGAGACAGAAGAAGGTCAATGAAGGACAAACTCGTGTTCTTGGCAAGCCATGTGTAACAGTACCTTTAAGGTCAAAAAAATACATCCAGCTTCAGTGCTTTGTTGTTACAGATGAATCTCTGGTGTAGACTCTGCCAGTGAAAAGCCATGTAACAGATCATATTTTTGTTATTTTACAGTGTGCAGCAAAATTCAAGGACAGGAATTATATGCAGAGATTTATACAACTTCGTTTTCTTTTACAAAAAATAAGACTCCAAAATACATTCAAGATTTTTACTATTATGATATTGTGTAAAACAGGAGGTCAACTTTCCATCCATGCTTTAAACAGCCTGACAAATGCATTTCTTTAAAAAAGGGCACTTAATCTCAAATATCAATGACAATTTTATGAACTACACACAATTCACAATCCTGAGAATGGCTTTTTTGTTATTTTGTCTAAAACAAAGTTAGATAGTTCTAGCTTTATTATATATTTTAACATGGATGGAGTCAAGAAGTCACAGCTTATTGCTATGACTGTATCCTTCAACAAGGGGTTGATAAAATGTCAAAACCAAGAGAGAGAAATGTATTAAGAAGTTTTTGCTCCTGTCATGGCACAACAGGAAATCACACTGCAGGGATTAAAGATTAGTCGCAATAAAAATTGTGATAAGAAATAACTTCTTCAAAGTGTGTTCCACTGACTGTACTGGAAGAAGACTCTTCACCTTTTCAAACAAACTAGTCAAAAAACTGTCCTAATCCCAGCACCAGAAATTTCTTCTTCCAAATCATCAAGGAAACTCTGAAACTTCTGAAGCTTTATTCAAAACATACTGACAGTCGATGGAAGTTTGAAAAGGTTCAAGTTTTTTAACATACAGGATTTTCTCAGTGTTGAATCCAAGTGCTGATGCAAAGGCAAGATTCAGGTTTGATTAATTCTTGTCTTTTTTGATGGACAGTTTAGATGCAAGATAACACTGCAGAAAGCAAAGCTGCTTCCATATGTAACTTGAGCTCAACACTTTGTACAGCTCTTATACCTAGTTATAATACACAGTATCCAGCATTTAAGATTATGGGACCATCCCATGTCATTAAGTTTTATTCAGCATTTTCAGTGGAATAGGAAGTGTTTCTTTTTTTTCCCTCTCTCTAGACACTAGGAAATAAGGAGACACGTATTTGCACTTATCTTTTACAGGTAAATGACCCATTGTGATTTCTTAGTCACTTCCCCAAATATTTTAGTACTTGCTAAAGTAACAAATGACTCCCTAGAATAATGTATGTAAACACAAATAATTACAAACCTTGGAATCAAAGGGTATTTTATAAGAAGGCTAGTGTAGATCCAAGTCAGCAATATTTAGTTCTATTTCTTAGCCCCATTCAGGCTAGCTATATTACATTATAAAAGCTTTTTATCTATCCAAGTTAAATTTAAATGTCATCAGACTCATGGTCTGTATGAACATCTCTAAAGACATTACTTACATGGCTTGTGCAATATTGAGAAATACTTTGTCATGGATTGCACCTTGTCAAAGACAAATGTGTTAAAAGATGTAATAAATAGATACATTTCTTAATAAAGCATTTCCTGTATTTTATACACAGCAACAAAATTAAGTCACCTTCTTAAGTCTATATGAATATTTATTATTATAAAAAGTAAACAGAAATGCTTTAAAATATGGTTACAAACAATTTGCAGCATTTTTATTGCCTTCCTATTAAAAGGTTCACAACTCTGAGGACCTTATTTTGAAACTGAGCTGATGCACTGCGCTTGCAAGTTCTCAGTTAAGTGATTTTTTTCATTCACTTAAAGTGCTTTTCCCCTATCCCATATAGGTTCATGATAATGCTCAAGAAAAGTATTCACCAGTAGCTACTAGATTTTAATGCCTTTAATGAAAATATTCAGTGCAAGTGCAATCTATAAGTCTCTAAAGCTAGAGCAGGGTCAGGTTTAATAGTATTTTACAAGTGAATTTTATTATCGTGCTTAACTTAAATATTATGATTAATAGATACAAGTCTGAGTACAACAGCTTTGTTCAAATTACCTGACCTTCCAAATTAGTATCACTAATGTTTGTATCAAGTTTAGTTACTAAAAGAGGATAATTATCCCAAGACTTGTGTGTTAATTTTGTAAAATTGAAAACATGCCCCACAGGAAGATAACTGATATTGTCTGCATCATTAAAAAGAAACCTGATGCACAAGTCTTGCATACTACACTTTGCTATATACCTCATTAGCAATATATGCTGCACACAGAGCCAATCTGGTGTATTTTTTTGAATGGGTCTCATTAGAAAAACATGATTTGAGGAATGCACAAGTTTGGCTTGAGCAAAAAATATGTCACCCATATCTTTCAGTGAAATATCACAAAATATTTCCCAATGTCTACCTTGTTATTCACACTTTCAGGCTTCATTCAATGAATATGAATAATGGAGGTGTTCCATCATTCTCCCACAGATGTTTTACAGTACATGAAATTCAGATACATAGAGATTTCCAGTTAGGAAATAAAGAATCAATTATACATTCACATATGATAATATGGATTAGGTTTCAGAACATGTATTTGTGATTAAAAAACCAAATGTGAAACATTTCCCTTACCCACCGGAGAAAAAAAATGGTGATTGCATATTCACATCTGGAATGTGAATGGAGAATTCTATACAGAAGAACAAGTCCAGACATATTCTTGTAGACAGTTAAACTACAGATGTTGAAAGTGCGCGCACAGTAGTAATTTTTTAACATTAGGAAAAGTTATTCCGTGTAAGTGAACTGTGAACTGGAATGTACGAGGAGAAATAACCTTTCATTTCTTTTCTGTGCCCTGCTCATCTAAGCCAGAGGTACCTTTATCATAAAACTGCAGATTTTTGCATCAAGCCTTATTGGGGTTTCTGGCACAGCAAGAGAACTGTAAAGAGATATAACATGTTTTAATGAAGAGTGAAACTGGAAACTTTATTCACTTACTAGCATTTAAGTGGCAAGTGCATTCAAATTCTTTATTGAATATGGTCTTGTAATTTCCAAATTAAGCACAAAAATATTCACAACAGATTAGTTTGAAAATATATCACACAGGTAAATCCAAGGTTTTTTTATGAAAGAATGGAATATCAGCCAGAATGCTGGTACTTGTTTGACATGCATAAAACATGACAGTGACTCTATTTGTTTCACCCATATTGGTTATTTCTCAAGAATAAACAGCAGATGTCCACCTTCTTCCCTCTCCCCTCCTCCCAGAACATTAGATTTTCCTTTCTTATATGATACAGAAATAAACTATGTTGAGCAAACGTATGTGGAAAAACAAAACACAAACAGCCTATTAATGCTCAGAATTATATATGTATTCCCTGAAAATGTAAAGCATTTTTGCTTATTTATTATGTAAAACAAAAAAACCTGTTAAGATGTTAATAAAATACAGTAGCCAAAGGAGCATTATTTAATTGTTTTTAATACAAAACCAAGGCATCTTTAGGAGGTTAACAGACAGACATACAGTACGAAATTCTCTGAAAAATTATTTTTATTATTGTAAATATAACAATATATTTGACATCATTTACCTACAGAGATTATACTTTTAAACTATAAAATTTCAGGCATTTAATTTGTTTGCTTGCAACTGAACCTATGAATTTATAACAACAGTTTTGTCTTGGAGACCTGAACACCAGGTTTGTTGACTGAAAGTAAATGAAGTATTTATATATAATACAAACTGCACACTCTCAAAAACTATAGGGCAACCATATTCTGTTAGTTGCCATTATCTTTGTCCTCAATCAGAACTTTTCCTGGGGGGAAGAGCACTTTCAGTGTGAGACGTCATTATTTTGGTGTCCAGACAGTTCTATGAATCACTACAACAGCATAAACACATAATATACTTGGATAAATCCAGCTCCCCAGGAAACCAGCTAATACATTTCAACTCTGGTACCCAACCCAACTAAAAGAAGCATCAATACAGCTCAAGCACAAATGATGTAAGCCTTTTTTCCAGGCCAAATATTTCTAAGCCGCAATTTTTCTTGCAGAACTGTATGTGTTCTATTTGCCCAACTAATTTTAAAACATGAAATTTTTCGGACTATTAAAGTTCAGTGGCCAAAGCAAACAAGGGTCCAAAACAAATATTCAAAAATATTTTCTTACTTGAAATATTTGAGCTGCAGCATAAAGATATAATAATTTTTAATCCACTTTTGAAGCACAGCTCTTTAGGTATGTTATACTTTCTGAATAGGTACTTAAAATGCACTATAGTCTTATAAAATATTTTAACAGGAGGAAAGTGCACTGAATGCTTAATTCTAAGTATACAATAACATTTTCAAAACTCTGGAAACCACACCAGATCTGTTTAGATAAAACATCCTCATACTCCCCCAGCTTGCTCAGCATACATTTTGCCATCAATAAATAATCTCTACAGATACGTGTATAGTATGTAATGAGGAGTTTTATAACCAAGTCCCGGAGAAAAATTCAAGTCGTAGAAACCCGGGCACTGTAATAAAATATTTTAAAGCACTTCATCAAGAAAATAGTTTGAGATATGACATCAGCCTCACAATGAAAGAGGTGTTTTACTAATCTAGACATTTTAATAATATTATATATTTTCAGTGCATTACTTCTGGATTTGGGGATGGCTGCCTCTATACCCATGCCCGGAGACATTTCCACACTGCATCTGTCTGTCTTACATAGGGAATTGTTGCAAAAATAGTGTTCATACAAAAATTCTATGACTTTTTGTGCCAAGTTTGGCACAAAAAAAGGACTGAAGACTGGGTTCCCCATATACCTTAAGATGAGTGTGGTATAAGAAAGACCATGGATTTTCTTGACAGTAACAGCTGCTAGTCAGAATGAACTTATTCAGCTGTTCTGTATAAAACAGGAATTTTCTTTGTAAAATTCTTTGGTACTTCTGAAGCAAAAGTCAAATGTTTCATCCAACTCAAGGCTCTTTTTCCTCCCTCAAGACAATAGGTAGTCTTGTACACTCAAGAATAGGCCATTATGCGTAAAGGCAAAAATAGTGTATTCCCACACCATCTACTTGTGCTGTGACAGGTCTACACTTCATTAGTTTTCATTTACCAAAAGGAAACTAAATGATAACTTTTTCCAATGCAGAAGTTTCCACAATAGCAGCAAAACTTAAAATAAAAAATCTGTTTTTCATTAAGAAGCTCTCACATACATTAAAAAAGTAACGACAGCAACTATAAAAGACTGGCATTTTATATAAAGTAATATATCTGCCTGCTGTACAGAACCTTGCCATTGCAACTAAGTTAGACAGACATTTGGTTCTTCCCTTAATGAATAGCATTTTATAGTTTTTTCCATTGGCTTTTTATCTGTCCTGGCACAGGGTGAACATGTTTTAAGAAGAGTAATTCAAATTAAAGCCTGCCATATGGTCCAGTCCTTCAAAACAATCCATGTGGGCAGACCCATAGTGAGTTCCAGTAAAGACACCAATGTTTTTGTAGGCTTACAGGTCTGTACAAAAGTATTACAGCCTGAGCTACACGTTTCACACCTAAAAATGAATGAAAATCTTCCCAAAGTTTTGGAGTGACAGGACCCAGAGTCTTGGCTTTCTTTTATGAAATATACCAGGCGCAGGCACCAAATTCTGCTCTAGAGCCAACCTTCCCTGAAGTTTACATGTACTTGAGTCCGGAGGCTTTTCAAGTCAGGGCTTATCTTGATTACAAAATTTATCAGGAAATTTTTCACAGTAAAATTTTCACAAGGGCTATTCAAGCTAATTAAGTCACTCTAGTATGGGCCAGATCAAACAGAAGTGGCTACTCAAAATCAACTCTGTTCAGAAAAAATAATAATCAGTAGTCTGATATGGCTCTACCTACGCTAACTCTGCTTTACAGAGAGGCTGGCCGGCTGTGCCCTAACTGTGGTAGTCAGGTTTTATATTAAGAACTGTAACACAAACAGCAGCTTCCTGGAACTAATCCAGGCATACAAGAATCAGATTGGGAATGTGCTGCTCTGTATTAAGGGGAAGTTTTCATGATGAAATCAGACAGACTAAGAAAAGCTAAAAGCTATGTTGAGTTTTCTTTTCACTAGCGATAGAAGGTAAAGCTAGCAAGGAAAAAGAAGCAGTGTTGAAATTCTTTCATCTGCACCTGGCAGGTAGTAACATGTACAGACTGAAAGAAAGATAAAGAAGGGAGACCAGGGCCCTATCTGGACATGGAAGCTGTGAATGCATGGGCAGACTTGTTCTTTGTTTTCAAGATGTTACTAAATCGGACAGATTTGAGTTTTAAACAGCCCCAGCAATATATGTTAATACATATTTACCAAATTAGCAGCCAAACGTTCCTGTTCCAAATGTCACTTTAAAACCCAGCTATATTCTTCCATCACCAATACGCAGTGGGAAGAAAAAAGTTAGACCTTACTGATCACATATACTATATTCAATTAGTCATTCAAGCTCTGCTTAGATTCTTACTATTATTTCTTTCACAGTTTGAGTGTATAGTCCTGTATGATGCAAGAACTGTTCCATTTGGGAAACCAAAAAAGTGAGAGACAGACTATGATATGGAGCTCAAAATCCTTACTTTAAGTATAATGAGGACAACTTAATCTCCAGCAATTTATTGCCAAATAATCCAAACTTCAATATGTAAGGATTACCCTAATCTACCATTACAGGCCAGCTTCTTTCCTTTCCTTAAAACTGCTTGGATTTGTAATTGAGACAATCTACTAACATTTTCTGATTATTTGTCAAGTGAACTTTAACCCACAAAAATCCATTTCTGGCTAGAAGACAGGAGCACATTTGTGGGAGCCTAAGTGGTTGTGCTCTGCTTCTTAGGGAAAGGGTATGTAGCTAACAAATGGGCAACCCACACTAGGAAACAATGCTGACCACTGACCAGTTCACATTTAATGTGTACAGACTAGGTTTGAGGTCATTCCTCCAGAAAGCAGCCTTTACATATGAACTTGAAATAATATGAACCTAAAATGGCCAGGATTTCAGGTAGCCAGTTGCAAATAAAGAACACTTCTCTGTTTTTTTTCACTATTGCTTATGTAGGTGACCTGAGAAGCAGGGCTCTGTCTCTTATTTTAACATCTGGATAGAGTTTGTTGTTTTATAGATCAAGTTAAATATATCAAACCTTGACAATCATTCTTAGACTAGGGATTTTATGGCAAAAGAGACAGGGGATAATAGTGATTCAGTAGTCTCCTCTGGACTGGACAACTATGGCAGAGGATAAAATGCTCTTAAAAGTCCATGGCTTAAGGAGGAACAGGGTGATTTATTTCTATCCTGTTAACCATCTTAGGATATAAAAAGCAGAATACACCTCAATTCTGGGAACTTTACACAAATTCAGTTCATAGGCACTGATGGTAAAGAAGCCCCAACACAAGGCAGACATAAGAGAGGTGCAAAAGGTCTACCACTATTGCAAGGCAGAATTATAAGATGAAGGAAGGATTCACAGGCCCATGTGAAGAAAACCAGATTGAAAAGTGTCTTACTGGTTTCTACAGGTGAATTTTAATCTACCTACAGAGTGATGCCTTAAGCTCAGAACAGTAACATTCCTACCATTTGCCCTTAGGATGTGTGTGGTGAATTCTTTCAGGTGTGTCCTCCACAGCTGATAAAGGAAGCAGAACTCACTTCTTTAAAAATACATAGAAAGTCATTTAAATATTTTAACTGCTGATACCCAAAGCACAACCATGAAAGAAACTTCATTATGTAAAGTGTTGATTAAAAACACACAGGAATTTTAGATTGTAAGTCTACTGCACAAGAGTGAAACAGTAAAACTTGATCCTTTTCAACTATGTCCCTATTTTCAATGATAACAACAAACAGTAACTTTTAAGTTGAGGCAAGTGAAAGAATAAGGATTTTCGGCAAAGAGATTCCACTAACTTTTGTATCAGCTTCTAAGTAAGATGTCCAAGCTAAGGAAGAAGAAACCAAGTTTTAAGGGAAAGAGCCATTTTATGCCAACTCCTAGCTCCCTCTCACCCCTATTTTTTTTTAAGTATACAACATGAAAAATGCTAACCGTTCCTCTGGGCCACTGGCTAGACAACCCAGCAGAAATAAAACAGCAATGTAAAAGCAACCATCAGCCTATGAGCATAGTGCTTCTATACTTAAGCTCTAAATCATAACCAGCTTGATACAGTGTCTGCAGTAAAGTTTAACTGGTAGACCCTGAATATTAAACAGTCTTCTCAAAGCAGCCATTTTTACCAAACTTGATGGCTATTGCTGCTTTGGGATTATAAGGTTTTTCAGCATGTCAAAAGAGTTACCATCAGGATGCACAGACTCTACACCTTTGCCTTCCTCATGAACTTGAAGGAATCCACAATCATCAATACCAACAATCCATGCTATTGGGCCCTCGTCGCTCTGGAGACGGACTTGTTTACCACTGCAAAAGAATTTAAATTGAGCAGGTTATAACAATGAAAAACAATTCAATGGGGATGACTACATCTCTGTGATTAGGCTAAACAGTAAAGGAGGGACCCTAAAGTCTCTACTACTAAAGAGAGTGTTATTCTTCACTTATCTGGCTCTTCAGAGAAATGTTCTTTATGTTTAATCTTCTCCTTACACGTCTCTGTGGAAAGCCTGGCCATCTATTTTTCCATCTCATGTGTAATATTCATTAATACAGCAGAATTCCAACTTAAGCAAAGCAAAGAGCTATCAAAACCAAAACATTCTGGTTTTAGAAATGATGCATGCAAGATGCCTCACAATGTAATTAATTTCATTTAATTTATCCCATTCTAGCACAAATATTCATATAATTTTACCAGATAAAACATAAGGCAGTCCATACTTCTTTAAAGGTACTCCACTAGAACATTCACAATGAAAGGCAGATAACTGAGTTTTTCCTAATTCTCTTAAAAGGGAATTAAAGAAGAGATGAACAAAAAATAAAGCTGTGCTTACCTGTGTACCCAATATTTATAGTAAAGGGGAAGAACTCCATTAGGCCCTTTCTCCTGAAAAGTATCTATCAGTCTTTCAAGCACAGTTACAGATTTTGCAATCAGATAGTCTGTAGTTAAGCACTTGAGCTTTGTGCCATATTTTTTATTGTGCTCTTTGATGAGATCATTGATGCAAATAGTAGGGTTGTTATTATTCACATTAAATCCAAAACCTGAGGAAGAAAAGAAAAAAAAGAAAGAACAGCATAGTACAGGAAACCCAAATTCTTCTCTTTCCAAGTAATGAAGCAACCAATTTCTTACCATAAAAATAAATATGCCTGTCCTTCCATGGCCATTTGGTGGGAAATCTTTGTAAAAGTTGTATCCACTAATGTATCAATTTTCTTCATTCTCTTGTATTCCCAAATCCATCCCCTTTCCTGCCTAACTTATATTTCAGTATCTTGCCTTAAATTCCTTTCTGCTGATAGACGCCAGTTCAAACAGCTCCAATATAGCCCCCATTCTAACAAACTCATAATGAAGACTAAACTAAATATTAGTATCAAGAAAGATACTAACTTGGTCGTACAGCCATTGAAGTAGAAAATTTCTTCAATTGTTTTATGTTGATAGATAACTACCAAAATATCTGAGAGCAGATGATAAACTATACTCTGAGACTGAATTTTATCTAGCAGCCTAAAACGTGACTAAGAATCTCTTCTATTTACTAAAGTTAACTGATTTCACGTTCTGAAAACCAAGCCTTTTTCTTAAGCTCACAAGTCAGCAATTGGTTTGCTGGGAAAAGTCCAGAAGAATCTAACTGTCAGGATTAGACTCCAGCTCGTTTAATCTATCTTGCCATAGTATCCTTTAGAAGCTTAAAGTTCCTCAATGAGGTTACTCCAGCTAGGATAATGTTGGCAAAAAGCCATTCTTGTTTAAATATGGCTCTTGGGGCCTTTTTTGCAGCCTGCTGAAGCAGGCTTTGAGGGATGTAAAGAAATATCTTGAATTACCTGTTTATTTTTCCCTCCCCTAATAACATGGACTTTCCTTTCTTTATGCAGTTTGAAAGCAGAATCAGACTTGTCACTCAGGTTTAGGGATAAGATAGGAAGCTCCAGATCATGTTATTTTACAACCTTGATACTAACGAGACTTTTAAAATGTGTAATTAATTCACCCTGAACTACCTTAAGAAAGGAGGTTCTCTACAATAATGAAGATGCTTTAAAAATGCTGAGTATGCACATGAAAGGGAGAACTATATAGACGACAGTGTTATCTACTCCAAATATATCCGAACCACTGAAAGAAGGGAGGGAAAAGGAATATTATACAAGATGACAAGGAAATCGAGATGGAAAAACTTAACACACTGTGCAAAACAGATATAGCCCACAGACCACCATTTCCATTCAAACTTGATAGATGTGAATATTATAATTTAGGTCCAGATTCAAAAACAGAGGCTTCGGCACAATGATGCTCACTGTCAACTACATCTGCCTGGCTCCCGTGGTAGAATTCACAAGTGAGATGGTTAAGTTCCCTACAGAGTAAATGGGAAAAAAAATGTGCCTAAGAGTGGGATTCACCATAGCCAACATACTAACGTGCTGACCAGGGAGATGCCTAAGCTAATAAAGAAGAAATTTTGAACAGGGAGTATTGTCCAAAAGCCTGCCTCTTATCCAAGCTTAGTTGCCACCTTCAGCCCTGAGTTAGATGACTGAGTTAGATACAAGACTGCAATTTATAGCCCAACCCCCATCCTGAACTTTGGCATTTAGGTTGTCTGTATGGGTAAGGACAACAGCCTCATTCTTCTCTTTAAAATATGAACATGGATGAAGGAGGAGGCACGGATGGTGGTGATGGTGTGTGCTTTTCCTATAACAGTTTAGTTGCCAGAGTACCTATTAGGAAGTGGAAGATCTAGTTCAGCGGTTCCTAATCTGTGGTATGGGTACCACCAGTAGTATGCAAACAACCTGTTAGTGGTACAGGTTAACAGATTTATTCTAATTACTTTATATGACAAACATTTGCTGGTGGTACTTAAAGTTGAACTGAAAAATTTGATGGTACTTAAGGTTGTATCATTTTAAATTAGTAGTGCACAATCTGTCAGAGTTTGGGAACCACTGATATAGTTCAATGCTCTCCTCAGCATGAGCGAGTACAAACCCATATGTTACCTCCACTTTAACAATGGGTTCCAGGGTAGACTAGACTAGGACAAGGGCACTCTCAACCTCCCCTGCTGAAGCTGGATCGCTATGTTAAAAAGAACAAAAGGTTCATATGTCAGAGAAAAAATGAGCATGAGGGAGCCTGACTATAACCAGGGAAAGGTGACCCCTCCTGGGAGAAGGGAGCTTTCAGTTCTAGTAACTATCCTTGCATTGTTCATACATTTTATAAAATGGCTCTAATGTAAATTGCTCAGGCAATACCATGAACAGAAGATCAAACTGAAGCCTTAGAAATCTTTACACACGGACACATGACTTTGCTTTGGATGCCTGATTAAGACAGCTGGCTAAAAGGGCCTTTCTGGCTGTTTTTGCTTCAGAAATGGACACTTTGTGGGTGATCAGCAGGGATCTGGGTATTCTGTTCCCCATGGAAAAGTGCATATCTTCCCTTTTAAAGATGAAAAACCTGTATTTTCCCTTTGAAGTGGGAAACACCGGGTTTCCCCTTGCATGCTGCCAGAGTTCTGCCCTGGAAAGAGTTGCTTGGGGCTGGGGGGAGTGGGAGCGAGCACAATCAGAGGCAGGGGGTGCCACATGCATGTACACATGCACACACATGTGGATGGCAATACAGCCAGGCAGGGTGGTGGGAGTAGCCCTGACAGCTGGATGCAGGTAAGTCTAGGGGGCAGGGAGGAGGTGGAGGGCCAGGGCTTGGGAACTGTTCCATTAGGGCCAGGGGCTGAGCTCTGGTGAGCCAGAATTAGCTCAGCAACATCGGAGGGCCCCCCAGTGGCACAGGAGTGGTCCAGGCATGCCGGAGCATGGTGCAGGGCCCCAATGGACTGGGGCTGGTCCCAGCCATCAGGGGCCAAACTCTGATGAGCCCAAACTGGTCCTGTAGCATTGGGCGGGGCGGAGGAGAGGAAGGATGGCATAGGGGCGGTCCAGGTACATGCACTGGTGATGTGTTGGGGAGGTAAGGGGTACATACTCCTCCCCCCCACAGATTTCTGCACTGATAGTGGGGCATGGGGCTGCAGCTTGGCTGGACTGGCAGGGTTTGCCTCCATGGCCCAGCAGGCAGGACCCAGCTCGGGAGGGCAGAAAGGGGCATGGAGACTCAGTGCTGCCGCCACTGCCAGGAGCCACATGCCAGCTGCATTGCTATGGCTGCCAAAGTGAGGTGCTCCCTGCCTGCCCAGCAGCAGTGGAGGGGGAGGGGGGGGCTGGCGGCACAGGGCAGTCCTGGCATGCCAGAGCTTGGCATGCTGCCCCGATGGCATAGGCCATTTTGGGCCATCAGGGGCCAAGTTCTGACAAGTCTGAACCAGCCCTACACAAATCGAGGAAGGGGCCATGCTCCAGAAAGTCCCACATACTCCTTTCCCCTCCCCTCTGGCCCCACACACTTACCCCCCACCCCACACAATGGGGGGCTGGGGCCTGGGGTGGAGGAGCAGCTGGGGGCCCCCTACCTCCCCCACGGCCGAGGGAGGTAGAGGGCTTGGTTTCCCCCACAGCTTACTGTCTCATCCTCTGCCCCATCCAAGCTGAGGTAGGTCCCTGCCCTGAACTGCTGTGACACTGCTCACCCACCGCACTTACCTCACTGCCCTGGGTGGTTACCCTTGCTGCTCACCCATAAGGCCTGCTCTGTCTGCAGATCATGCTGGCAGAGCTGGCGGTGGCAGGACAGGGGGCTGCAGGTATGCTGGCAGGGCTAGGGGAGCTCTGATTTTCCATGATAAAAAACCCAAAATCAAATGCCAAAATACATAGATTTCATAGACATTAGGGCTGGAAGGGACCTCGGGAGATCATCGAGTCCAGCCCCCTGCCCAAAGGGCAGGAAGTCAGCTGGGGTCATAGGATCCCAGCAAGAGAAGCATCCAATTTACTCTTGAAGG
Source organism: Crocodylus siamensis (assembly GCF_052110815.1). Lineage (NCBI taxonomy): Eukaryota > Metazoa > Chordata > Crocodylia > Crocodylidae > Crocodylus > Crocodylus siamensis. The sequence continues at coordinate 254,301,206 of NC_143395.1, forward strand.
TGTTCAATGTAGGTGCTTGAACCACCTCCGCTGGCAGACTGTTCCAGACCTTGGGGGCTCGGACAGTAAAGAAATTCTTCCTTATGTCCAGCCTGAAACGGTCTTGCAGGAGTTTGTGACCGTTCGACCTCGTCATCCCTTGGGGCGCTCTGGTGAACAGACGTTCCCCCAGATCCTGGTGGTCACCCCTGATAAACTCATAGGTGGCCATCAGATCACCCCTGAGCCTGCGCTTTTCCAGGGTAAAGAGTCCCATGGCTCTCAGCCTGTCATCGTAAGATCTGTTTTGCTGACCTTTGATCATGCGCGTGGCTCTCCTCTGGACTCTCTCAAGCTTCTCCACATCCTTTTTGAATTGTGGAGCCCAAAACTGGATGCAGTACTCCAGCTGCGGCCTCACCAAGGCCGAGTACAAGGGGAGAATGACGTCCCGGGATTTGCTCAAGAAGCATCTATGGATGCACGCCAGCATTTTGGTCACTTTACTAGCCGCAGCATCGCATTGCAGGCTCATGTTCATCTTGTGGTCAGTGATGACCCCTAAGTCTCTTTCTTCTGTAGTGCTAACCAACGTAGCACTACCGAGCCTATAAGGGTGCTGCAGGTTTTTCCTCCCAAGGTGGAGAACCTTGCATTTTTCGGTGTTAAACACCATCAGGTTCTCGTCTGCCCATTTGCTGAGCTTGTCCAGGTCAGCCTGGATCACCCGCCTATCTTCTGGCGTGGATGCTTTGCCCCAAAGTTTGGTGTCATCGGCGAACTTGGCCAGTCCACTCCTAACTCCAATGTCCACATCATTAATGAAGATGTTGAACAGTATGGGTCCCAGGACAGAGCCTTGAGGGACCCCACTGGTTACAGGGCACCATGATGAGTGACTGCCATCAATCACAACCCTCTGGGTCCGACCATGAAGCCAATTTCCCAGCCAGAGGATCGTGGTGGAGCCAAGGCCACAACTGGTCAGTTTGGCCAAGAGGTGATCATGGGATACCAGATCAAAAGCTTTTTTGAAGTCAAGATATATGACATCAATCTCTTCTCCCTTGTCCAGGTGATAGGTCACCTGGTCATAGAAGGAAATGAGATTGGTCAAACAAGACCTACCCGCAACAAACCCGTGCTGGCTGTCCCTTAGAATGTTAGCCTGGGCCAGTCCCTCAAGGATGGCCTCCTTAATAAACTTTTCTAAGATCTTCCCCAGGATAGAAGTCAGGCTAATGGGCCTGTAGTTAGCCGGATCCACTCTCCTCCCTTTCTTGAAGATCGGCACCACATTGGCCTTCTTCCAGTCTTCAGGCACTACACCAGAGCGCCAGGAGTTTTCAAAGATCCGTGCTAGGGGCTGGGCTACGACGCTCGCCAGCTCCTTGAGTACCCTGGGGTGCAGGTTGTCAGGGCCGGCTGACTTGAAGGTATCCAGCTTCTCAAGGTGTTCCTTCACGAGGTCAGCATTGATGGAGGGTAGGGGATCCCACTCACCCAGACTTCCCTGTCCCATAGCAGGCATGGGCATCCCATGGGACTGATGAAAGACTGACGCAAAGTACCTATTTAATAGGTTGGCTTTTTCCTGGGCGTCAGTTGCCAGTTGCCCCATCTGGTTTAGCAGGGGTCCAACATTGCCCTTGCTTTTCCTCCGGCTCCCCACATACCTGAAAAAGGACTTTTTGTTGTCCTTGATGCCTGAAGCTAGTTGGAGTTCAGTTGCAGCCTTGGCTTTCCTGGTTTGGTCCCTGCAGGACCGGACCAGCGCGGAGTAATCCTCTTTGGAGGTGAATCCCGTCCTCCATCCTTTGTAGGCTTTCCTTTTTAGCCACAGTAGGTCCGCTAGGTCTCTGGAGAGCCAGGGGGGCTGCTGTGCCTTCTTGCTGCCTTTTCTCCGTGTTGGAATAGATTTGGCTTGTGCACTGAGGATCGCTTCCTTGAGAAGCAACCACTCTTCTTGAACTCCCATCTCCCTGGGGGCATGGTCCCTGAGGGCCTGACCGACTAGCCTCTTGAGCTTGTCAAAGTTGGCTTTTCTGAAGTCAAGGACTTCTGTGTTGCTGACTGACTTGCCAGCTTTACGGCAGATGGTGAAGGTGATCAGCTCGTGGTCGCTGTCACCCAACTTCCCATCAATCGCTAGGTTGCCGATTAGATATTTAGAATGTATTGTATTATAATGTTTGGAGGCACTGGTAGGCTTCCAAACTGCTTTAAGATTTTAAATACATCAGTAAAACACTGTTCAACTGATACCTACATATATAGTGGCATTTCATTTTAATCGCAGAAAAACACACATTTTGGGTTTTTTAAACAGAGAATTTTGGATTTTTTAACAGAGAAAACCAGGATCCCTTGTGACCAGGGCACACAGGATCTTTAGATGTCTTTGTATCTACAGGTATTCATTATTACCCTCCAGTCACTGAACGCTTTTCTCTGGAACCAGATAACTTGGTTTATAAAGAGAAGCCACGTTTGTAGAAAATGATGGCTGCTTTTAGCATGGCAAGTAATATTTCCCTGTTGTAGCCATCTGATATCACTACTACTACTAATCCAAGAAGGAGTTGATGTAGTTCCCCAGTATTCTCAAGGCTGTCACCAGAAGAGTGAAAGACATCACAGGCATCCTGGAGGTAATACTGAAGAGCAATTGGAAAAGAACTTTTGACTGGTAGTGCAGACTATGGCACAGAAATCTTAGAAACTTTCAGTTAAACTTAAGAGGGTGTGATTACCAAATTAAAATATACATCTTTTCAGACCTACTGTTGTGAAGAATCTTCTTCTGAAGATCACTGAGGGAAACAAAGAATTAGTTCCAGATTGAATCTGAATGTTTTGGTGCATGTGTTGAGCAATTCCAGGTCCAAAGTAAAGTATAATAATATGCCAGTAAAAGGATTTCCTATACAAGAAGGTAAATTCTTTTTCAAGACCTTTTTTTCCAAGATGGGTTTGATTTTGTCTTTGGACAGAACACTATTTCATTGCCTTCAGAGTAGAATGGCTCTGAAAAAAACGTATGGAAGCAGCATGCACTTTTAAAAAGACAAAGAGGAAGCATTTAAGCGTCTCCATGCAGTTTCTATTATCTATATGTAAACTCAATAAAAAATATAATCAACTTCTAAAGTTTTTATTATTCAAAATTAAATGTAATAATGGCTGAAACTACTTTGTAGAAAAAGATGATGACTGACTTCAACTATGTAATTTCCTTGCACCTTTATATTTAAGCTATCTGGGAAGAAAGCACATCTTCATTCTCTCTGCAAAATACCCACATGTCGTGCTATGTCTATCCTCCTGAATTTGTCAAGGGACTGCCACTTAATTTTTGACATATCAAGATTGAAGAAAGGAACAATCTGCAGCTTCCTACTGAGGCTAGAACTTGCTGCTGAGCATACACAACAGATCTGCTCTGTTCCTTGCTGAACAGAGATGGGAAAATTCACAGCAAAGCAAAGATAAGATATGAAAAGGCAAAGTAACAGTACAAACCACAAGATAAAATTATATGAATGGTTGCTTGTGTAACCCAGGTGGTATTCCAAGAGGTACCCCCTCTCCAACTGAAGGGATCAAATCAGGTGCACAAGTGCTGTGGGAGGTGTAGGGACTCTCCTCCCCCTATAGAGCAGAGCCAGACCACCAATGGGGACTTAACCATATATCTTTTAATGAGGGAACAATACTGGATACATAACCAGCATAAACCAGGGGGTATAGGGTTTATGCCCCAAGGGGGGCAGGATTCAACAAAGGTTAGACACTTACAATCATAGACATATTCATTCAGTTGACAAAAGACAGGGTTAACCAAAATGTAAAACACAAACAGCAGAACAAACGATACTGGTTGGTATTACTGGAAGTACAAAAGGCACAAAATACAAAACGTCAAATTACAAGGAATATAGGGCCTTGGTACCTGGAGGGGGAGAAAGCACAATGGCCCCTTTCCACTGCAAGAGGAATATTTCCCTGTTAGCTCACTCACCCCAAGTCACCAAAGCTGGGACTTGAACTCAGATCTCCTACGTGGTAGACAGAAAAATCTACCACACAGCCACCAGTGCTAGTACTGCTCCAAGCTGCGAGGGGTCTTGACCTTCCTGGAGCCCCAGCCTTGGGGCAAGCTACCTGTCCCCTGATTGGAGGAGCTGGAAGCAGACCCAGGAACCCCTCAGGTCAATGCTCAGATCCTTGCTGGAGCTGGGGAGCCTCTCCTCAGGGATCCCAGAGCCCAGTGGGGAACCTCTCCTGCCGGCCGCACGCCGAGCTGCTGAGGGTTAGTACTGCTGCATTAGTACAGTACTTTTTTCTCTCTAGTACTCTAGATTCATGAATGACTACAAAGGTGAAACTGTCCATACCTGTTTTTCCCTTCTTTAAGATCTGTCATACCAATGCAGATGACTGTTTTCAGTTTCTCTAAGCCCAATACATGCAGTGACACAAATCAGTGAAGACACTTGTAGTTTTTTGGGTTTTCTCTTGATTTAGTGAATGCAATAGTTTGTATTCCAACTTGCCTACTGTCCTGGTTTGCTCTTATGCTTGTAGTATGAATTCACTTAGGCATTCAAAATGAAAAAACAGGTTTAGAAAAAGCTGGCATAACAATGCTTAAAAATAGATATTTACCAACGAGTATGTGAAACGTTTTTCCCGTAAGTGTAGAAGTCACCAGAACCCCACCAAGCTTCATAAGGTCACTGTAGTAAATATCATTTGGCCACTTCACTCGCAGGTCAATATCCTAAAGAAATAAATGTGCGTTTATAAACGTGGCTTTCTATTCCCTTACAGAAACTATAATGGCACACAGGCCATTAAGTCACTCAGTATTCCATAATTTCCATATCACGTTGCTGCCTCAGAATAGGTTAATTAAGGCCTTTAAGAATCAAAGTGTACAGAAGGCTTACTGGATGCCACTGAAGTTTCCTGGTGGCTTAGTATCAAGACAGATATCATTTAGTAAAAAGTTATATAGCAGCTACCAGCATCTTAAAGGCATTGTAAGTAACCCAAAAGGGAGACTAGAAAGGCAAGTAGCAGAGGTCTTCCCTGAATATATCCATGTCACTGGTATCCACAGAAAAAAAGTGCAGAAGTTATTTACATGCAGTGGAAGTGTATTACAGATTTCAAATTACAGTACCTATTCAAGAAAGATGAAACTGGTGACAACAGCTATTTATAAATGTCACCACTGTAATAAACTTATCCAAGATACTTTGCAGAAATTAGACAGGGAGGCAATGAAGCTCAGCAAGGAAGTTTAGAAAGGAAATTTAGCACAGGAGAAAATTCCAGAGCGCAACTAACTATATAAATATTTGATAAATGCCCTAAAAATATTCACACATTAAGCAGCTATGTTCAGTCTGCACTATGGTTCTGGCAACACAAACTGCATCATATGATGCCATTCCACTGCAATAGAGAGGTTTTTGTTAAAACCACAGAACTGAACTGAACTTTGCACCAGCTACTTAAATACAAAAAAGAAAGCAACTGTGCTTCCTGGAACTTGAAAAACTGTATATGACTAGATCCCAAGAGGCAAATTATGGGAGGTACTCCTGGAGTACAAGAGTCGGGTTCCCTCCTCCCCTCTTACAGATTATGAAATCCCTTTACAGGATGTGTGAAAACTGCACCTGGACCCATGTCTACTTTCCTGACAGATTTAAAGGCCAGAGAGGATTCCATTACACAGATGTCTCTGCCTATGTGGACAGGAAACACTAACTGATTCTAGTACCATAAAGAATTCTACAAGAGAACACCAGCAGTATACTTGTTACTGCAAACACTAGAACATCCCCATTTCCACTGTGGAAGGCCTTATAAATAGATTCTTCAGACACAGTTCTTTTCAAAGTATGCCACAGTTAAGACATCCAGCAAATCAATATTAAACGATCTTTTCTGAGCACCCCGTGCGGATCATTATTTTCTGTGTAAATAAGCTGCATCAAACTCAGAAGTTCAGCTGTCTTCATCCTTAAGTAAAACACACATCACTAAGACCAGTCCTTGCCTATTACTAAGACCGGACACTGGTACCATTAAGAACATACTGAATATGGCAAAGAATAGTCACACAGACATGCCCACAATAGCTTTCAGTGGGCACGTCTACATGAAACACTTACTGCACATAAGTGTCTACATGAAACACTTACTGCATATTAGCCTAATATACTGCTTAGTAGCGTGTCATGGCAAAAACTGAGCTAACAGCCAACCGTGCAGACACAAATGCGCAGCAAGCATCACTAAATAACCATGTGCCAGTGCTACTGTGCAGTAACTCCAGGTACTGCACATTTAGTTAGTACTTTATTAAGGAAGTACTAAACTAAATATGTATCTAAGGCACATTTATGAACGTGTAAACGCACCCAGTATAAACTATGTTGTAGTGACATGAGTTGTTTGACATAATACCAGTAAAGCAAAGTGAGGTGCTGTTGTTTCCCAAAAAGTTACTGACAACTTTTAAAATTAAAACAGAAGTGAAGTATTTGGCAGTAACTTTGCCAGTTACATGCAGGGGTAGCACATGTAAGAGATGAGTAGCTACTAAACAGTGTTCTGAGACGGAGACAGCTGAAACTATATGGACAAGATTTGTTTGTTTGTATTCAGGCACTGATGTGTACAAATAAAATTTAATATTGAAATATAAGATTTTTCACACTGATAATCCAGAACTGTAGATGGTGGGTAAAACTGCTGTCTACATAGAACTGTAAATATTAAGGACAAAGACCTAAAAATGACTGACTGATAATCTGAGAGACAAATATTTGATACTTTTGTATGGAAATCCTAAAATGGAGTTGGAGCATAGCGAACCACATTAAAGTATGTTAAAGTAATATTAAGGATCTGACTTACGCCCACAGAGGTATGGAAATTCAGAGCTAGGAATGAAACCCCATCCATAACTTAGTCCATTGTTCCCAGCTCCTGCAGCTCATATGGCATGTATGTTCCTCTGCTATGTGGAGAGCCCTGCATTACATAGGTCCAAGAAGGAAATTTAAGCATAGAGTTTCAGATTAAATTTTGAATTTCCTTGCTTTAATGGATTTGAGTCAGACCCTTAACATTATTTTAACCTGCTGTCTGTAATTTGATTTCCTTTCTTTAAAAAAAACCCAGAAACCTAACAGGAAGTTAAGAGAACATTTACTTTCACTGTTTGGGATGACAGGAAATTAAGCCAGACATATTTAGTGATTTTCTTGATGAATTCTATTGGTGATCTCCCATTATCCCCAACTATCACATAAGTTCTTTTTAGAAACCCTTCTAACATATGCTTTTTGTTTCTTACAAGACAGATTTCGCTGCTGCTTCCTGAACACAACAGGTTATTATGAAACTATAAACCAACATTCAGTAGACTCCAGTATATGTACTACTGGCATATTAATTCTTTTTTGCACCAAAATCCATTATACCAATCAAGTTGCTGCTACTGAATGGGCTAAAGTTAAAAAAGGTATCTGAAAAATAGCTTCTGTATTTAACAATATAGCACAGATGGCATGAGTAAGCAAAAAAGTTTCTTACACTATTAACTCCGTTCCCCTCTTTTATGAATCATAATTTAAAGAGCTAGTTCTTTACTCTCATCTATTTCAAATAGTCAAAAATTCACTCCTATCCAAGGATTTTTATGATGCAAATTTCAGCCTGAAGCAATTATTACAAACAAGATAAGAAGCTCTGAAGTTAAGAGGCTTTAACAGAAGGGTTGACAGACCCTGAACTATAGAAAAGCTACTGGGTGCCACTATAATAAGGTTCTTGTGTAAATGTGTGTAAGTCATTGATTTTGTATAATACAGGAAACATATGCTTTAGTTAACTAGTTCTGTAAAATACCAAAGTTTTATAGTTAGCAAATATTAGGAAATGGTAACATTAAAAAGGAGATCTATGAGGTGATGAAGAAGATTGGTTCTTCATTTTCACACTGATGACATGACACTTGATTCCCTCTTGAGAGCAATGCTCTTAACTTCTTGCTTTAGAAACCATTATTTTTTTTCAAACTTTCACAAGAGGTGGAAAAAATCTTTTAAAAGGGAAAAAGTGGCCACTGAAATTGCTCTAACAAAAAAGCAGAAAGGGATTTGTCAGTTTTATTAATTTTTTCCTCTTACTTTTCCTCAAAGTTTCCATAAACAGTATAAATTAATCCAACAGCATGAAAAAGTAAACGGTAAATTCATCATCTTTGGAGACTGAATTTTAAAAGCTCAACAGATCACAAGCAAAATTAATTTGGTGATCTCAGTCTAGGCAAAAGCAGACAATGCTCATTTGGCAAACTCCAAATCGGCTAAAAAAATATTTATAAAATTAAGAAACAAAAAGCCTAAATCTGCTCTTTTAGGTGGCCGTTATACAGTACAGTGATTAGAGAGCTAGAACTTGTACAATCAGTGACACTGCCTATTGAAGGTCAAGTTCAAGTCTGAACTCCATGGAAGTAAGAACTTAATGGGCATTTTAAAACAAATGAAAACCAAATGGGATACCTGATATCCAGGTATAGATCTAACTGAATCCACCACAGCGACAGACATCAGGTGTTGAATAAAAGGAATCCTCTGTCCTAGCTGGGAGTCCAAAGAAATAGAGAGATGCAAAGTTCCTAGAGCACAGCCCACAGGGCTGAGCCAGACATTGCCGCCACGACCTGATAGGGAAAACAAAGAATAAACAAAATTGAGTAAGCACTAATACATAGAGCAAAAAATTATATATAGACAATAGGAGATGAGAAACATATTTCTTCACAGATTACATTTATTCTCAGATTACATTTGAGAATCTACGGGAAGTAAATATCCAATAGTTTCCCAAATTATTTCAAAGAAAAGCTATATTAAAATTCTTTGCTTTTTCTTAGGAGGTAGTGGTTTTGTTACTATATGCTCAGCCCATAATGTTTATAGAAACTTCCTAAATAAAGAACTTAGATGCTACCAGAACTTCCTTGCTGTTTTGTAGTATGACTATTCCTTTTTTTCTTTTTAAAGTGAAAAACTACTAGTGAAAGGTACTCCTGAAAATGCTGGATATTGAAATCTTTTCTTAATCCACACCACAAACCATGGTGACTCAAGGCATAAAGTCAAATGGGAGCTTTGATTCTGATTCGGATGGTTTGCTTTAGTTTATTTCCACTGTAGTGATAACCACTTGTATTATATGGAAGGCTTTCTAACAGAAAATAGAGCAGATCATTCCACAGAAGCCACCAAATAACCATGGAATAATTATTTTTGGTCATTATCAACTTAGGCTGGAATAAATATGAAAACTGGGGTGGGGCAAAGGAAAGATGCTTGCTATATTATTATCAATTCATCTTGCGCTATTCAAAATATTCTTGATACAGTGCAATTTATTAAACGATCCTATTGACAACACTAAATACATTTTACTTTATTAGCATTAGAAGGAGACCTACTGACCTTTTCCTTGTGTTTGTCGCACTGCGATAGCTATTAAACCCATTTCCTTAGGCAACTCGAACATCAACCTGCCAATTAGGAACACACTTATCAGCTACAACAGTAAGCAAAGTTCAGGAAGATCAACCATTAATGTTTAAATATTAGCTTTATTTCACACTAAAAGCATGATTTACTCATTTTCAATGATTATTTCTAAGTATATCAAATGGGCACCAGAAGATTAAAAAAAACTAACTGAAAAATTATCAAGTTAAAATACTTAAAAATAATACATAGTTCAGTTAAGATGCTTACTTTAAGTACATGTGGGTTGCATTTCTTCAGACTTTCTCAGGGAAGTGCTTATTCCTTCTAACTTGTGTCACTGTTTTCAGTGACTAGTCTTTAAGGTGTCACCTTGCCTTGCCTTGCCTTAGCTTGACTTCAGACTAACAGAGCTAACTACCCTTCTATCTTCAGTGTGCAACAACTAGCAATTTCAGACATTTGTTTCTACTTAGAGCAATTTTTGTTCATACTCCAGAATATAAAAGCAGCAGTTTCTGATTATTTAGAAAACCAATATGGTGGCAATAAAGCAGTTTAAAAGATACACTATCCCCTGAGAACTAATTATGATTTAACTACAGTAAATAAATCTACACCTTCTGAGAACTCTAGAGAACACTGGCTTATTTTAGGCTTGTGTTCTGCTTTTAAAATAGTTTCACTTAAAAGAATACTAACTTCCCTCTGGGGATAAGTAGAAAGTGCACTCTAACACCATCAAATGAGTCAACATTAACTTTAAAAAAAATCTACCGTGAGAACTTTCTTCAAATATACTTGCTCTGCATTGCAATCCTTCATTACAATTTCAGTTTTGGGGAAGAGAGGGCTTATTTACAAATAGACTAGATCCAGGAGATGCTGTTGGTGTCTGGCTAAACTTAGTACATACGGCCAATGATTTACAGACTGAAAATTTCTCTTCCTATGGGGGATGCAAATACAAAATACTGCATATAAGTAAAAGGTGATTTTGCTTTAATGGTATGTGCTATGAAAATCAGAAAAGAGTAACTAGCTCAAATGTATTTCCCCTGAATTTAGGAAGCAGATTTCAAAGTCTTCCTGGAATCAAGAAAGTGACACTAAAAGTTGTAAGCAGAAGTGCACCCTCTGCTGCTCACTGGCTGGCTATGAATGTTATGGCAAACAACCACTGAAGGAACCATACAACTGCTTTCCTTCGTGGCTTGAAACATGGTATTATTAACGGCTGTGGCTAGATAAGGAAAGGAAATACAGAAAAGTAATCATACTCCCAAAGGTTTCAGAATAACTCTGCTTAAATGGTTTGAGTTCTAAAATGACTATCATTTAAGTATGTTATTCTGAGAGCCACAAAGTGGTTTGGGCTATAATGCACCTTCACTAATTACAGTTACTTCTTGAACTACAGCTGACAGATGACTTAAAGGCCCAACAGATGTTTTCTCATATTATTGCAAGAATCAGCATGAGACATTTCAAAGAGCCGGAAGATCTCTTTGCCAGTCCCACTTCCATTTCACATGAAATACAACTTGATAATTGTTCTTTTGGACACTATAAATTACTTATTGGGACTGTAGTGGACTATCTACCATCAAATCTGACCATTAAAGTACACCTTTGCTTGTGCTGGGACGTAGCTAGCAGAAAACTCCTGAGAGGTTTTTTGGATTCATGTGGCTTTCATATGGTCTCCTAGGAATCTTGCAAGTCAGAGATCTTCAGCATTTCTTTAGCAATACCGCCAAGTCTGTGGTAATCTAACAAGTAAATCTAATTTAAATTTGAAAGGTGAGTTAAGCAGAGATTACAGATTTTGCTGAAATAAACTAGTATGTCATTCCTATATTCACAAGATAAAATTGCTTTAAACAATAAACAAACCATAGGCGGTTACAAGCTACATCTATGGAGGGGGGAAAAAAAAATCAAGAAAAGAAAAAAGTTATGAAACCAAATGCAGACCTCTAGAACAGAGAGCTGTATGGCATGGAGCCATTAGAGGTTTGGCAGCAGGTAACATTATATTAAAAAAAAGACCGAGTCTCTACTGCTGAAGGCCAGGAAGAAATTCTGTAAGGAGGGACACAACATAGCGAAGTTGCTAGTACTTAGGCTGAGACAACTGGAGGCAGACAGATTTATCTCTGCGTTCTGAGATTGCTCTAGGGGCCTTACCGCACAGCTCCAAGGCAATAATAAAGTGCTTGTGAACTTTATATATATAATTTGTTTGTCTCTAGAAGATTCTTTTTCACTGTTCTATGCCAGAAAGAATCCACTCTAAATGGATTTGTATTTTCAGCTATTGGCAACCACTGAAAAAATAAAGGGATTCGATCTATGACTGATTGGAAGGAAAGGGATTTCCTCAGTGTGATGCTCATCATGTTTCCTCACAGACGTTTAATTCCTAATAGTTTCATAGTTGGTAGGGTCGGAAGGGACCTGAACAGATGATCAAGTCCGACCCGCCTTCTTTAATCCACTTTCCCTTCATTTTTAAAGTTTGAGGAAATTCTCTTATTTGGCATCTCCAAATTGTATTACACTCAGAATTAACTATGGATTATGCTGAGACGCTTAACCAAACCTACAAGACAGAACTCACAGTATTTTAATGATTCTGGAAAAAAGGGGTTTAGATTTCATTTCAAATTTTCTTTTCCACCATGAATATTTGGTGGTATCTCTCAAAATATGAACTAATCAAAATATATCAACTTTTTAATTAAAAAAATTCAACCAACAGAAATAAAAAAACATAGGCAGACAAAGTTCTTTGGATAATGTGGTATTTTTTATTAGACCAACTAAAATAGTTGGAAAAATTGTTCTTTGCAAGCTTTCGACTACAAACACCCTGCTTCAGGCAGAGGGAGAGTCAACTTCAGGGAAAGGATTCTCCCTATGCCTGAAGAACAGTGTTTGTACCCAAAAAGCTTGTAAAGAACAATTTTTCCAACTATTTAGTTAGTTTAAAAAAGATATCACATTTACCCAAAGAATCTTGTCTGCCTAAGTCCTTAGACCAACACAGCTACAACCAACACCTCTTATTCTAACATATTAATTTTTGTTTTTAAAAAATTGTATTGTCTTGACAGCTATGAATGCTGTCAAGTGTAATGAAAAACACTTAATTGTTTCATAGAACTATCAGGTCCAAAGAAGAATCAGTTCCTAGTACTAGTCAGTACAATGACTTTTCTTTATATACCAACATAAAATGGGAATTGAAACCACAAAAACTATGTTTGAATAATGTTAATAGCCTGACAACTATAAATTTCATTGATGTTGTGGGTTTAAGGCTGAAACTCTCATTAATGCACCCTGCTGTGTTACAGTATTGCAGAGGTATTACAAAAGGCAACATTACATTCCAGATGTTGACATTTCTGGGCACAATGGAGTAAGGTTATGGACAGATTTCTATCCTTAACTCTGCATTTCTCTGTTGTACATGGGAAGGGAAAAGGAGTTAAAAATCACACCCTTCAAGTTGCTTGTGAATAATTACAGTGATTTCATTTACAGAGAATGCTATATAAAATTGGAAACAGTATTAAAACAAAAGCATAAAATGTTTAGTCAAACTGAAGAAAGCCATGACACTTGATCTAAGTCTTCTATAATGTTTTAAATAAATAAAAATTCTCTCTTTTTTACTATTCTATAACCATAACTGTAATCCATTACATACGTTGGGGAAATTAGCAATATACCTATTGATATGTTTTATATATTCATATATTTCATTATACTTCCTCAGCCTCAAAAACTAATCCATCTCTTTACCTTATGTATAAAAAATTTGAGCATATATTTTTCTAAGGGATAAGCCATATTGAAACAAAGCCTTCCCATTTGATAGTGTTTAAAATATTTACAATAGCTCCAGAGGTCTATAGAAAAGAAATCAACTGACAACCCTATTATAGTCTAAAGAAATGTCCAGATGCTATTATATGAGGCCATTCCTAGTGTTATCATAAGGACATTCCCTAGAATCCTCCAGGAGGACAAATTGCCAGAGGTTGAAACACACAACTGCAAAGACTGTTGCTTCTATATGGAAGTTTTCTTGACAACACTGTTCCCTACCTAAATTTGTAATGTCCCAAAAATCCCTTTCATATTACAATTCAGCATATAAAAATTAGCAGCAGCAAGCAACACAGTTTTTTACTAAATTTTAGAGGAAGGACTATATTGCCATTTTAAAGAGCTAAAACAACATATTGTTTGCTAGTTAAAAAAGTTGTTTGAGCATATACACAATTCAATTTTTTTAAATGTCTCTCTCCTTCCCCCAAAACCCACATTATAGTAACCTACTAGTCTAGTTTAAATTCTGCATCAGGAGTGAAGTCTGTCAGATCTCTCACAGGTATTGAAATGAGTGGCACTGCCTTACTTTTATGTACTTTGCTGTACAGGCTCCCTATAAAACACATGGGGCGAGTTGGGGGCCTAAAAATGGGATCTAGAAAGCCAGCAGACTGAGTATGGAGTTACTTAACCTACTTTAGTGAGTCTCACCCAGTGTACTGGGACACCCTGGGGTGCCCTGAGAAGATATGGGAGCTGTGAAAGATAAGCTGATAAGCACAAGCTGAGGCTTGTCCCTACGTGGAAGATCCCAGACCTCCAATGCCCAGCCCCTGTGCAAGGAAGTAACTGTATAAATTAGTTTTTGAAATTGGATGCCATTCAACTCACAAAACGTATGGGGGAGAGGGGCTGCCTCAAGTCCAAAAAGGTTGAGAGCCACTAACCTAGCCATAGGAAAGTCAACTAAAGGAGTGTGACATAAACCCACCTTCCCCAAGAGAGGTAAGCACCCAACTCTAGAGTGCAGGGAAGCATCTCTCTCTACATTCAGCATTTACAGACAGGAATAATTTCCTGGAAGTAGATGACTCAAACTGTTTTTACTAAAATATCAGAAGAGGAGAAAGAGAAAGGGGAGGATGTAGTGATAGTTTCGCCATCATATTTTTAAAAGCACTCACCTGGGATACGAAGGAGCAGTTTAAACCTCTCCTCTGCCTAAAAGGACTTGAAAGCACATCTCCCTGTTTCTCTAATGTATCCTACTTGTCACTCAGGCAATAGAGTACTCTGGGAATGGAGGTCTCTCTCTCTCTCTCTCTCCTGTTCCCTCCCACCCCACCAGCACTCATGATAGAGCTGTTCTGATTTATGCAAGATACTGGTCTCCCCCATCCCAAGTAAAAGTCCTCACAACTACATTAGTTATTTTCATACTTTTTCTTGCCTCATTAATACTGAATTATACCAATGTCTCCCACATCCAGAGTGAATACTCTAAGATCTGAGATGTGGAGCAAAAGAGAGGCACTACTACCTCCTGCTGTATTTTGCCTGAGGTCTAAATGCAGTTTGTGAAACCTGGTGGGGCTAAATTTTGAGACCAACACATTGCTACTCAGCCCTGTCAGCATGTGTACTTCCACACATGCCCAGTAGCAAACACATAGGCTGCCTATACACATGCTTCTTGGCATTCGAATTAGAACACATCGGAGCAGACTCAATTCACTGAGTCTGCTCCATGTTCTAATTAGAACACTGCAGTGTCACATGTATTAAGCCCCCACACTTTTTAAAATGGCCAAAAAAGTTCCCTTAGGTACCCAGGAGCACAGGTGCCTCCAACATACCATGGCACCTGAGAAGGGGTTTTGAAGATCTAGGCATTGGACATCAGTATCTAAAACAGTGACCAGGCTTGTACATCTTTTGGAAATAGCACTCAATCACATTGCTACAAACCCATTCTGGGTTTCCCCCTCTGTACAGCTTGCCATTCATCATGTGCTGAGAATTCTTTACTCTGTTCTCATTATGTTATGACTACACAGGGCTTTTACCTGTCTTCTAAGCCAGTGGTATCAAATTCATTGGGCCCCATAGGCCAGAAGATTGGTATGGGACAGGTCCACTAGCCCGATGAATGGCATGAGGCCAGCCCTGTGGGCTGGATTGGGTGCACAGGTCCTCCCCAGCCTCCTTCTGCATGAGGGATCCAGTGCCTGCAGTGCTTGCCCGCAGGTCCAGGACTGTGCCACACATGATGCCAGCTTTGGTCAGATCAGGATGCAAGTTGCACTCAGTGCCTACTCTAGCTGGTCCAGAGAGTGGACCTGGACTTATTAGAGCGGGCAGCACATACGGTGCAGTCCCAGATCAGCCACAGCAAGCGCCATAGGCAATGGATCTGGCATATTGGTGGGGGGACAGGGGTAGTCCCAGACTGGCTCCACGTGGGACCAGCACTAGAGGCTAGATGACGTGACTCTATGGGACACATCTTTGACACACTTGTTCTAAGCAAACTCAAAATATACTTTAAAAAATCACCCACCCATCAGTTTATCTCTAGGAACACATAAGTACATTTGTGGACAGAGTGGTTGTGGATAAACAACTCTTTCCCGTGAAGAAAAAATGGTTAGCCACATTCTGCTGGACCTCCCAACCATGCCATTACCTCATCATTTCATCATGTGCTTAAGCTCCTAATCTCAGCTTCTTTTGGAGGGCCATCTACTTCCATACTTTACAGACTACCTAAATTGTTCAGCAATCACAATGATCATAGTCATTCTACCTTACAGACAATTATATAAAAGCAAGAATGCATTGTTACTCTAGAAAATTTTTCACTTCTATACAGAAATCAAAACTGCTTTCACATTATATATGTTTTCCTATAATGGCACTGGCATGAGAAAGTGATCATTTAGAAAAACAGTTTCTTTTAGCTTTCCAGATATATCAGTGTCTTGCATCCTTTCATAAAAAAATTAAGTGGTGAAGGTGTTCCAGAGCTCTTGAGATTTACAAAAGCCTTTGAAATTAGTCTGACACTTTCTCCTGTCTTATTATAACACTTACTTGAGAAGGAAGAATTGAATGCATTAAAGTTGTCATATTTTTCTGGCCCATAAGTGTCTGGTGACACTGTGAACAAAAATGTGTTAGCAAGACTTACACAATTGCATATACATTGGCTAGCTGGCAGGGAAAAAATACTATGATAGCAACGAGAGTTCAAACTTAGGGTTCAATGTTGTAAATATTTATTCCAATACATAGTGCTACTGTGATAAAATTAAGTTACTGTGGCCACTCACAGCAATAACCATTTAGGCTAGTAAAGCATTTTGAGAACTGGGCTCACAGAGTGAAAAAGGCATAACAGTAATACATATACATATTGTAGTCCCCGTTGCATTTTAAAAATAGTAATTTTCTTGTCTCTTTACCCTATTTTTATATCACTTATTTTATAAATTAATTATCTGGTTATGTTATTAGGCTTATTTTATTAAAAAAAAAAAAAGAGCATTTAAAAACACAGTACCATACAGCCAAAGGTGTCAGGAAACATACTCTAATAAGAAAGGACTCCAAAAAACTGGTTTGCCAACAAAGTGCCAGTAAAATTTGAAACCTGGGTTCAGACACACTGGTAATGTTCCAAAACTCAGAACTTAAAGAACTATTTTATTCACTAAATCCAGTTCTCTGCTAATATCATCAAGAGTATAAGTTTATAGTAAAGAAGGGCGTTTCCAAGGAAGATATGATGGGAGGGACATTTAAAGTTGTTTCAGTTTTAATTTTGAAAAATAATATTCTGAACAATTTATTTTTTCCTTTTTAAAAAAGTAATTTTTCAAACCATAACCTTTTCTTTACTTTGGAAGGGGGCAGAGGGCAGGAGATGGGGAAGGATGACACAAAAGCCTACCTGAAGCCTACTGAAAAGTTAAGATAGAATAAATGGAAATGCAACCGTTTTCATTAATAATGAACTCCAGTGCCAAGATTTAAGAAACATAATAGTTACTGGGATAAAATAAAACAAATTTATTACAACATATTAAAAAGTGATAGCTTTAGAACTTTACCAAGAATTATAACCATATCGATCAAAAACAGATCTAACTGCTCTTACCCAGAATAAGGAATTGTATGGTTGCTGTAAAATAATTACAATGTGCACATCAACATAACCTATAACCATATAACACTGATCTGTAATTTTATCATACTTCATAACCTCAGTAGGATCAAACCTGGGCAGTGTCAAGCAAAGAGACCTCAACATAAACCAAGGTTGTAGAGAAGATGATGGTAGTGATTCAGCTGGTAGCCAGATTGCTTCCAAGTTAACATTGTCTACATTAACTTATCATTGTGTCAGGAAACCCAAGCTTTATGATTCCAAAGCACTCCCTCTAAGTCACTACTGAACTCACACAACACTTTTGAATGTCATCTTTCACATGTGATAATAAGGAGAATACTATTTGTAAGCAGAGAGATTTCAGTCTTGGTGTCTTGTCCAAACACCAGCTTGGGTACATATGTCACACTTACCACAAGAATGTCTTGCATTCAGAAGTCTGTCTAACTTTATTCCAACCACGTAGTTGGTCCAGTAGAAGATATCATCCCCCCCAAAATCCTTGTATTTCACAGAATTCCGGGATCATCCGAGCTACAACATCATTAACACTACCAAAATGTCTCTGCAATTTATTCAGATAATTCTTCATTTCCTGTCCTAAGCTGTGTCTGATGTTAAATAGTAACCAGCTTCAACCACTGAAGTGAATGAAATTATTTCATATCAGCATGACAAGTACTTTGAATTAATTCTGAAATAAATGCATATGTAATTTTACTAAAATAAACATGAAAAGAGTCCCTTTCTGAACAAAACAGGATCATTTTTAAAGTAGAAAACCATAAGAAAATCTAAAGCAGATTTTATGACAAACCCGCAAAAATTATAATAGAAATTAAACATTTCTTAAGCAATTATACCCCTTAAAATGTCTCTGAAAATCACTTTGTGCCTGAAAGCTTGTCCAACATATCTCTCAAATATATAATTAGTCTAATAAAAGTTATTAAAAAAAGACTTTCCTCTGAAACATCCCTCATGTTAGGCCCTATATTACTTACATTCCACACAAACTTGTTTTTCATTTTCCCCTTTACTGCTAAATACTATTTACATCAAAAAGCAGTTACAAAGTTAGAGAAAGTTAGTCATACCAAGGAAAAGAATACTACAACATTTTCATTTTCTCATCTGGTTCTTTTTGTCTCGTTTGTTTTAGTTTGTGTCACGTATCATGTTCCAAATTAGGCTGAAAGTTATCTTAAGTGCTAATGAAGTGACTGGCTCAGGAACAGAGCAGTGTACCATGTTATTAGTCTTCCCCTGCCCCTTTTACTTTAATGGTATTTTCACTGTTTTCTCTGGCTAATGATACATACAACAGTTTTCCTGTTAAAGGTATAAAAATAAGAGATAACATGCTTCCTATATAACCTGGTTTTGGTCCCTGCACTAATACTATACTTCAGATGAGTTATCAGGTAGGATTGTATTCCTTCTGTAAAAGCGTTCAGCATGGGAAATAATCAACTGAATTTTCATGTAATTTATCAGTTTTCAGCACTCTTGATGGCATAAAAAGCATCTATCAGTATTTCAGAACAAAATATTAACTCTGCCTCACATCCAATCTCAACTTTTTATATAGCTTTCAAATACAACATATTTCAGAATGTATGTGCAGGAATTAGACTGGTTACCTTTATGTGGCAATAAACTAACATTAACATTTTGGCTGTGTTATAAATGTTAATAGAACAAATATGTATTCAAAAGTTACTGAGAAAATCAGAACTATATTAGCAACATTTTTTCCATCAAATATACTGGATTACATACTCTAAAAAAGAGGACTTTATTGCCTTGGTGTACAAAGAGACTGACTTTTAAAAAGAACAGCACGTGGGTAAAGTCCTGGTCCCATAGAAATCAATGTCAAAACTCTCATTAATTTCAAAAGAGCCAAGATTTTACCAGTTAAAACATTAGTATGTGGAACATCAAAATTGCTTCACAAAAGTATTTTTTAAAAGATTAATGCAACACATAAGAATGCCCTGTAACATGGAAAGTGCTCATCTCATATAAAGAAAACTCCCATAACTCCAAGTAGGAGATACTTGGAATATCTATAGACATAAATTTAAGGGTTTATCTTTATAAACAGAAAAGGGAAAAAGCAACTTGCACCCCAGAATTTTTTCTGGACTATCATTTGTAACTACTTAGTTTGTTTATTCCATATATCATTCTCTAAAATCAGCATTAAGGTGGGTTGAGAATTTTCCACATTAAGTTATTTTTGATGAAAAATGTAATTTCTGGAAAACAGGTGTTTTCTTTGGAGAAAAATTTGATTTTGCATTGTAGATCAGATGCTTCAATTTTCACCTACAGACTTATCTTCCATTATCAGATGTCATTTCCCATTATGTACTGGGTTGCCTCTTAGGCTTGCTTATCTATATGGTGATTTTTTTTAAAAATAGAAAATAAAAAATGAAACAACTAAATGAACTGAATACCTCATTCATGTCTGTAATTAGGGCATAAAAAAATGCCCTCATCAGGTACCAGCAAAGCTTCACATTAGCTGTTCCCATGTAGTGTTAAAAGAAACATCCAGATTTCTAAATTCAGGACTAAAGTATGCAGCACTTAATTGTCTCCTGCAAGAGCCAATGCTCAAAATGGCATAAATAAAGAACAGAAATGTTCTATTTCCAAATATTTAAAAGATCAATTTTGAAAACCACAGTTACTAGACTAGGCCAATTTGATGGAAAATTCCAATTATTAATTTTGTGGGCTATTAAAAGTGAATTTGAAAATAAAGAAGTTAACTTATGCTGGCCACAGCATTCTCTGTAGACTCCAGAAAGAGGCATCATAATGTAAAATTAAACCACAAACTCAACACACAATAAATGCTGATATTTAAATCCAAAAACAGTAGATTCTCTTTATCTGGGCTTCTGCAAATAAATCTACAGACCCCTGTGTAGTTTTTTTTATTTAGATCCTCCAAATGCAAATAAAGAATACATTGCCAATGCATGTAATAAATCAACCAGCAGGGGCAGATTAAGATAATCCAGGGACCTACATATTCTTGCCTTCATATCATGAGATCCCACTACTGTTCTGGGGTCTTTATGTATGACAGTAGGGGTTACCTTTTTGGCAAGTATGCCACATGTTTGCCCCAAACCCTCCTCAAGTGCCACTCTGACCCCCTTCCCCATTTGATGCTCTTTGTACTTCCTGCACTACCCTGCTTGATCTGGTGCTCTGCTTTGTGCCTCCTGCCCCACTTCTTGCTTAATCTGGTACTCTACTTTCTGTTTCCTGCCCCATTTACCACTGTGCTGACCGTCCCATCCCCACTCTGTTATAAGCCACGCAGAGGCTGCCTGTACTACCTGTAGCATGCACACCACAACTAACCCTTGATGTAGATGATAAAACTGACTATAGACAAAGTTCTGTTAGATTCATGAAGTAACACTGAATAAAGAATAATTTAACTGTAATAAGTTCTCAAAGAGTGAGTTGTCTCAGTTATCTGTAACGAGAAGCAGAAACTCATTTTTCAGACAAATGCAACTTTCAAACTGAATACCGCTTAAGCAGGATTTGGCTTTGTGGCTTGAAAAGAAAAGCACAAGGGACTCTGGCAGATCTGCAAAGCAGTCCACATCCCTGTGTTGCTCTGTTGCCAGTCATCCAAGAGGGAGCACATCTAAGATGATCTTTGCTTACCTCAAGTTCTGCAGCCAAGAAAGCTGCTCATTTTCTAATGCGTATCAGGCAAAACAGACATCTACAGAACATGGTTTTCTATTGGCAAGTTCACAGACATAGTAGTGAAAGAACTAAGCAGGCTGTTTGAGCTATTGCAAACCCACTACACTTGTTTTCCGAAGGAGAAAGAAAAGGAATTACGGTTCTACTAATGCAAGTGATAAACAAGAGCTACAGTACAGGCCTCCACAGGTACAGATGCTCAAGGACAAGACCTTAATGGAATCAGACTCAAAACAAATACAAGAAAAAGTATTAATGGCAAATGGCCTTAGAAAAGCCATTAAAATCAGCAAGAGTATGAAACATCCAAAGATCAACTAAAAATATTAACTAGCACCAGTCACAATATATACACAGCGGGTCAGCAATGATTTTGGGCAGAGTGCTAAAAACACCGGCAACCTCAACTTATAAGATGTTGAAGTGCCAGAGGCAAATGGCAGGGGAGCCACAATCCTTATTGTGGCAGCACAGCTGTGGCCCCTTCCCCACCATCTGCCCCAAGGCCCATGTGACAAACAAAATGCCTTCGTGTGCCTCACTCTGGCACCCATGCTGAGCGTTGCCCACCCCTGATGTACACAATGAAACAGAGAGGTAAACCTTCACCCACTTTACAGAGATAACCAGCTATACATGCACAATAAAAAGCATATGGGACACGGAATATGTGTAACAACAGATCTGCAGTAGATGTGGACTGCATCATGCAAAGCTAGAGGCAACCATCACTGGATCAAATATGTGCAAAATGCCACGAAGCAAACTATTTTGCATGAATATGCCACATAAGCAAACAGGGAAGTAGAGATGCACAGTACATGCCATTACAGAATACCTCCAAGTAGAGGAGTTTGGCAATGAGACCATTTTCTTTTTGGCTACAATACAGAAAAAAGAAAAGGGGTAATGAAGCATATCTTAAAAGGTCCAGAAGAAATAGACATAAAATTTAAAAAACTTGGCATAAATAAACTGCATCAGCAGGACTGTCATATTATGAAATGCAGAGTCTCCATGCAGTGCATAAATGCAGTACAGTACTAAATGCAGCTACATCTAAAATGTTAAAAGCTAGATTTTTATATAAAACAGTAGTAAAAAGGTAGTAAAACAGATGACAAGTTCTTGGAGAACATTTTTGACAAACCTCTGCCTTTTGTATCTCCAAGACTTCAGCATGTGATTGTAAAAAGTTGCAAAAGCATGATCTGAGAAGTGAAATTACAAGCCTAGAAGAGCAATTCCTGTAGCAGATATTATCGAGGGCTGCATGACAGGCAGCACAGGGCAGATTAATATTGATTTTCTAAATTTTTTATGGGCTCTGTGGGCTGGATAGAATGGCCTGGTAGGCTGCATTTTGCCCTCCCCTGTCCTAATGTCTATGTCTATGTAATCTAATGCAACTTTATAGCACTACACACAGAAAGAAAGGAAGAACTGGAAGAACAAGCGCACTAGTACCACAATACTTACTTACCACTGTCAGCTACAAATAAGCTAGCAAAAACAGTGAAACAGAGTGGCAATGTGACAAATATTTAATAGTTCAGGATGGCCTGTACAGCCCCAAAGCAGTTCCTCTATCTGTGCCTGTGCTGGGGCTGTATGTTGCTGACCCCTGTTCCAAGTAACTCAACCAAATGATACATGAACTGGCAGTCTAATGAACTTGCAGCAACCTTACTATTTGTTGGCCACAGTATTTGTGATAAGCTAGTTTTGGATAATGACCCCAATGCATATCTGGACTGAGTTTTCACATACACAATGTACAGTTGTTTTACCCACTGTGCAACAGACCAACTGAAAAACACAGTAACCAAGGCAAATGATGATGGACAAAAGCCTTACCTCAGAATACTTACCATATTTATTTGAAACCAAAATGAGGGTTTTCCCCCATTCAATGTGTAGGAAAGAGCCTTTCACCCTGGACTTGAGTAGAAGGCAGCAGGGGCAGGGAGCAGGTAGTTGCTGCAGCTCTCACTCTGGCCATGAGCCTGGGTTGGGATAATAGTCAGAAGTGTAGCAGCCACCTGCCCCCACCCCCAGCCTCTGCCCCACCCTCTTCTCCTGCTACTTACTATCAAGTATAGCTCTGGCACAATTCCCTCTGGGGCATGAAGCACATGCAAAACCCCAGTCCCTACCTCTCTATGCAGCAATGGCAGCAGCAGCTTTGATCCCAGGATCCTACTGTGTGGATGGGCAAGAGTAGGAACTTCCATGTGCTCCACACCTGGGAGGGAACAGAGCTGAAGCTGGAGCTACACCTACCAGGAAGCAGCAGAAGGGAGCAGGCAGGGCAAAAGCTGCAGGAAGGGGCAGGGGGTGTAAGCACTTCTGGGGGAGGGGCAAGTGGTAGGGACTTCCCCACTGCAGCAGCCATGGGGACGAATTTAAGATAAGCCTCACATAATTATATTCTATACATGGAAACATAATAAATGTATACATTTTCTATATATAAAATCTAATTATGGGGGGGGGCTGTCATCTTAAGTTCAAAGTCATCTTGGATTTGGATAAATACAGTAATTACCAAAATATACCCCGGGAATCAGAAGGCTCAACTCAGGAATATCCTGTGAAACTCTCTTTCCTAATGCATAAGGTTAACAAAATTAGAGAACTAGATTGGTTGATAGAAATCTCATTGGTGGTGGATGGGTCATTTTCGTCCTGGATGGATGTGGGCAGTGGGATCCCCCAGGGCTCGATCCTCGGGCCCACACTGTTCAACAGCTTCATCAGCAACTTGGACAAGGGGGTAAAACGCACCCTGTTCAAATTCCCAGATGACACTAAGTTGTGGGGGGATGTGGGCACGCTAGAAGGGAGGAATAGGCTGCAATCAGACCTAGACAGGTTACAGGGGTGGGCGGATGAGAACAGGATGGGTTTCAGCACTGACAAGTGCAAGGTGCTGCACCTGGGGAGGAAGAACCAGCACCATACCTACAGGCTGGGGAACTCCCCTCTCATCAGCACAGAGGCAGGAAAGGATCTTGCAGTCATTACTGATGCCAAAATGAACATGGGCGGGCAGTGTGGGGACACGGTCAGGAAGGCCAACCATACCTTGTCATGCATCCACAGATGCATCTCGAGCAGGTCCAAAGAGGTGATCCTCCCCCTCTATGCGGCACCGGTCAGGCCGCAGTTGGAGTACTGCGCCCAGCTCTGGGCACCGTGCTTCAAGTGGGATATGGACAACATGGAGAGGGTCCAGAGGATGGCCACTCGCATGATCAGGGGGCAGCAGCGCAGGCCGTATGAGGAGAGGCTACGGGACCTGGACCTGTTCAGCCTCCACAAGAGAAGGCTGAGGGGGGATCTAGTGGCCTGTTACAAACTAGTCAGAGGGGACCAGCAGGCACTGGGGGAGTCTCTGCTCCCCTGAGCACTACCAGGAGTGACTAGAAATAACAGTCACAAGCTGGCAGAGGTAGATTCAGACTAGACATCAGGAGGCACTACTTCACTGTCAGGGCGGCTAGGATCTGGAACCATCTTCCACGCGAAATGGTGCTGGCTTCTACCCTGGGGGTCTTTAAGAGGAGGGTAGGCGAACACCTTGCTGGGGTTGTTCGATCCCAGTACTTTTTCCTGCCATGGCAGGGGGTCGGACTTGATGATCTGTTCAGGTCCCTTCTGACCCTACCAACTATAGAACTATGAAATCCTACCATATAAAATGAAAAATCCTGGAAGCTTTCATAAGAAATTACACTATAAGACTCCAAAGTGCAAATGGTTGCTGTTACTCTAGCATGATAACTGAACTAGCCAAACAACCCAGACAATATGTAATATAGACAAAGAATGTAGAGTTATTTAGACAAAAACCACAAACCATCTCAAGGAGGGGCAATTGGTCCTATTCGATCCTGGGCCATCCACCCCACACCCACCATTGGGGCACAGGATGGAAGCAGTGGGTGAGGTCTCCGTGAAGACCAACCTGGAACCCCTGCGGCAGGGTGTACTTGGTCAGGTATATAGGATGGGGCCAGGGGTGGGCAGAAAGTGGCATCTGAGAGCAGGATGGGTGGGTGGGGCTGGGGCCTCATCCCACCACAAGGTGGCAAACCTGGCCGTACATGCCACAACCCAGGCTGCCCCCTGCACCTGTGCCAGGTGGTGATGAGGAATCCACTGTGGGCTAGATAACAACCCACCACTAAATAGCAGCGCAAATTGATACCAACTTTGTTGTTGCCACAAATTTTGGGCATTTGTGGTGTAACAAGCAACATTGACATCTGTTTTCTTAGCCTCTTGGTTGCCATAAAAATGTTATGGTGGTATAAAAGTCACATTTTTTTCCAGCATCAGTTACAACAAGCAAGTAGCACAATCACCAGATGGCACCATGTCTATACTAGTACAAGCAAAAACTCACTCCAGGAACAGAAGAAGATTTAAACCCAGGGAATGATACAAACATTCCTTAATGCTATTCTTAAGCAGAAGCATTGAAAAAGGCACCTCCAAATGTCTTTTGTTTATAGGGGAGCTATTCATGCACAGTAAGGGAGAGCATCTGATGAAGTAGGCTGTTGTGTACTAAAGCTTATACCTTTCTGAATAAAGCTCTAAGGTGCTACCCTGCCCTGCTTTCTGCCTGACAGTAAGACAAGAAAGGGAAGATATGATAGGAAACTGCTTCTGGATCTCTCTCCAAGTATGTGCTAAGCTCAGCTCAGCCACTGAGATCAATGCATTTGGAAAACCTTATTAACAGAAATCCTATTTAGTTTGCCCTGTCCTGTGTGAATCTGTATTCCAGTGAGAAATCTAAACAAAGACAGGGTACTTGCTTGGCCTTTGGCTCTCCCAAAAGTAAAATGTTGAGTGATTTGGAGAAAGTAATCCTCCCAGTTCTGATAACTAGATCTAAATACACCTTTCTCAAGCAAAGGGCTTGGATTTGTGCAAAAGCCAGAGTCATTCTGCCAGGTCCAGGGATTTCCCAGGAAGTTCTGGTTTGCAGAACCTGGGGCCAATCACAAATTTTAATAATTTCTTGGTTCAAGTGAAGAGTTACAATCTGAATTACTCAAACCAACTGAGTTTTAAGCAGGCTGGTAAAGCACAGGTTTGACACTGAGAATTTAAACACAAAGAAGGACAAAGATGGGTGACTGATGGAATATTGATGGCTTTCCCCCATTTCACTGTCCCTAGAATAGGTTCCCTTCAGGAATTATCCTATAAAAAATGAATAAACATGGCCAAACTTTCAGGTGTCCATATCTGTTTCTTTGCCTACACCTGTCTATTTAGGATGTAATTTAACCAACCAAGGAAGTAAAACAGAAGATAGAGAATACTATCACTTTTGGAAGCTTTGCAATAAGGCTGCTTTTTGAATTAATATTTCTCACTGCTAATTTTGCCTCTCTCATTCCCATTTAGAATGGTGTGGTAAAAATAGTTTTTCTACACAGTCATTTTAACCAGGCCATCTTTCTTTTTACACCCTACCCTTGGGTTCCCTTTTTTCACAGCATATATGTCTTCATTATCATTCATTTACTGCCAAGCTGTTAGCTCCCACCTTTGATACCTAGCCTACTGGGTTGAATCTTAAACCATCATTTTCATGCCCTCTCCTATGCTGCCCCTCACTTTTAAGAGGAACACCCCATATATATTTGCATAACTAACTAATTCCCCTTCAAAACTTCTTTAATCTCCTTTTGATGCTTACATGGCTATTTGGTGTGCTGAAAGCACTACTTACTATGCTGATCAATAGTCTCATTGTTTCTTTATGTTGTCCTATCTCTATTGTCGAGAAACGACTTGTGCCTCCTGAGACTGGGGGGGACACCATGGCGGTGAGTGGCAAGCATGGCAATGGTGTCAGCAGCAAGGGGTGGGGTGGCGAGTGGCAAGCAGGGACTGCCCGCAGACACCGCCAGCCACATCAGCAGTGAGGGGAGGGGAGGGGAGGGGAGGGCAGGTGGTGAGTGATGACCTCCTGCTAAAGCCGTCGGCAGCTTCAGCAGCAGCCAATCTCGGGGGGTACATGCCCCACCATGCCCCCGCTATGTGTCACCTATGCTGTCGTCTGATCTTATGTTTAAACTGTAGATTCTATACATCTTTTGGTTGTTTGTACAGCACTTAGCACAACTGGATCCTGATCCATAACTAAGAATTTTAGGTGATATCATAATAGAAATGTTTTATTATTAAGAGGCCTAAGTACTGCAGTTTTTAGATGGATTAAGCAAAACGTAGCTAACATTCAAATAATATTAGTAGTGTAGGTCCTTTATCATGAAGTCTAACCTCTACAGGGAAACATCACTGAGTCATACAAGCAAAGTGAATATGCTGCAAATGGAAAAACTCCCACCGATTTTAGTAGAAATGCGCAAAACAATTAAAAATATTCCAAGACCAATGAACAAATCATCCATCATTAAGGCATGAGCACACATGGTTCCTGGAATTCTAATGGCATTTTCTAGGTAGGTTGAGTACACTGCTATAGATATCAAGGTGCATAGCATTACTTTAATTTTATGGCCGTACATCAGAACTTAACCAATCTAAAGTCCTATAACAGGTAACATGTACATTAGGTACCTTATTCAGACAGAACACACATGCGTGCGTGTGCACATGCAAACACTTTTTTTTCTTTTTTTTTAAAGTAACAATTTTATACAGCAACTGGGGCACTTGCACTCAGAAATCAAACAATGGAACACAGAAAGACTAAACAGACCATATACTTACTTTCTGGTGGAACCTTTTGCTCTACCTTTATACAAATCAATGAAAACTGACCTATATAACGACACAAAGTCAATCAACAAAAGAAACCTATCTCTGAAACTGAAAGTACTATGTATATTTTCTCAAAGTGAAACTACCTAACAATTCTGAGTGTTCTATGACAGTGAAAATGGGGATACTTTCAGTTTCTTTCTAAAATAGGTTGGGTAGCATTTTGCCTGGATTTTCTTGTGCAATATTCACACTGTGAATAACAGAATTTTTCTTATTAACCAAATATGTATATAGTAAAGTGCTTATATAGCTATACACTGAAACATACTTTTGTATGATTAAATGTGCATTATTTATTACTATCTACGCCATATGTTAACATAATTATCTATCACATTATCAATATACAATAGTAGAAGCTCACAAAGAAAGGTCACAAAATAATAGCAGTATTTTCCTATAAATTACAAGTGCTAAAATTTATCCAAAGTATTTTAAACTCATCAGCCTGCAAGATCATTAAAATGGCACTAAGATATCGTCATTTTTTAAATTTTTGGTAATTTTTGTAATTTATGGAGAGACATTCCTGTTCTTACTTAGGCATGGTCATACTTTCCAAGTTAAAGATTCACTGCAAAGCATATAACTGACCCCACACTAAATATAAAAACCCAGTTTCACAGATGAAATACCTCCTGCAACTAAACA
Source organism: Crocodylus siamensis (assembly GCF_052110815.1). NCBI lineage: Eukaryota > Metazoa > Chordata > Crocodylia > Crocodylidae > Crocodylus > Crocodylus siamensis. Next base: position 254,329,979 of record NC_143395.1, read on the forward strand.
ATACTGTGGAGCAGTCAAAATTAAAGTTCCTATCTTACCCTTTCTGTTGACTTAAAGGGACACCCATTGGCATCAGTAATGTTCCAAACAGTTTTTCAACCAATTCTGGTCAAACAGCATTAATCAGTAAGTGTATATCAACAAATAATTATGTAATTTATATTAACTTATAATAACTTTTATTATTATTATTATTATTCCATACTAATTATTAGTATTATCTTGATTGTACTTAAATATTAAAGAACACTTAACTTACGTACAAATATAGAGGTGGCTTACTGCATAAAAAAATACAAGGTTATTCATGTGGCTGCCTAACATACCTGGGCTATGTCCTTATGTTTTTTGGTTGTCTTGTAAGCCACTGAAAACACTATCTGCAGGGCAGTTTGCCATGAGGCCCCATGAAATGCAGCTGTTCTTATGACCGCCTGTTTCCCAGACAAACTGGGATTAAGTTTCTATTGCCATAGAAGTCCTGCAGCCCATAGAAGCATTCTTTTAATTCAAGAGTGTGTAGTGTGTACGCCAGCCACCTTAAAAATAACTTGTGTGATGAGCACAGCAGGATTCAGCTTTAAAGTAAGATGCATAGAAAAAGGCAGAATAAAAAAAATGAAAATTTACAGTCAGATGCAAGAAGGTAGAGCAAATAAACTATTCATGTTTGTAGATGTATACTTGACATAAAAATTCCAGGTCACCTGAGGAATAAAAAAAAAAAAAAAAGAAAGGAAAATACATATATTCTGACAAAAGTCCCTCTCCATAAAATGATTTCCAGTATCCAGGATTATGCACAAACTGTTGTCAAGAAGAGCTTCTCAATTTGTCCCCACAGTCACTAAATACCTAGTATTAAATATTGCTTCAAGGACTTAAGTATTCCTAGATAAAAATCATATTATATTGTTTGTATAGGCGTTGTCTTCTATTACATATACATTTGTGTATATACAAAATGAATGCTTGTAAGACCTACATTTTTGCACATATACAAAATGAATGCTTGTAAACAAAATCACAGCCTTTGCGATTCAGTTTCTCTGTATTATTATCCAGGTATTAATATCCATCTATGGTTCTTAGAGATTTTGTGAAATGCTTCTAATAATACCATCTATCCACAGATTTTGAACTGACCCAACAAAGCCAACAGGGCTCTGCATGTGTGCATATCCTATATGAATAGGTTGCAGGACTGAGGCCTTACACTGGACTCAGATGAAATGAAAGGTTTCATACGTCCCATACTTAATTCCTTGAATGCTGCAATCTATATTTGTACATTTGTAAAACTACAGAATAATCTAACACTGATTTCAGGAACTTAATTAAAGCAGAAAAACACTTACTTCATATTATATTCTATCAAATAATAGAACACTTGTATCATTCAATAAAAAACAAATCGGAATAGTCCAAATAGGCCAACTCCCAAAAGGCTTTAGATGCAACTGGCGGGCTCCTGCCCGGCTCCTCCCCCCCTGCTGTTGCAGCAGCTATGTTCTTCAGACTCCCCTTCCGTCTTCTGGATTTTACCTCCTGCCCCTTCTCCTGGGGTCCAGGGTGCCCAAGATGCACCTCTGGGCAGCAGAGGAGGTGACTGGACTGCTTGTGCTCCAGAAAGACTGGAGGCGTGATCAGGGTGGGAGGGAAGCTGGAATGCTTTGTGCTGCCTGTGTGGCACACATGACCAGGAAAGGAAGGGCAGGGTGGTGGGGTGGGACGGAAAGCCAGGTTGCCTGCACTGGGCTGCCCACATGTTGGGGGAAGAGCACCGGGGGGGAAGGCAAGTGCACCTCCATGGTGGATGGAAAGCCAGGTTGCCTGCACTGGGCTGCCCACATGTTGGGGGAAGAGCACCGGGGGGGAAGGCAAGTGCACCTCCATGGTGAATGGCCTCTGAGTCTGTGGCCCATGCCTTGTGTGGTCCCAGGACTACAGCCCACATAGCATGTGGCCCCTAATTGCCCAGAAGTTGGACAGTTGTAGTCCAATGCACAGATATTAAATAAAAATACTGATGTTGCTTATTCCTTGGGATAGTGCAAGCTCCTTCTGGGTCATGAAATACTTAACTCTTCAAGTTTCTTTTTTTTCTTTCAAACAGACTCAACTGCTTAAGCAAACACCATATTAAACTGGGAAACCAATGAAGTAGCAATAAAGATAATTACTTAAAGAACAAAAACCTAGGTTGTTTAGAGAAAAGTGGTTCTCCAAAAAGGAAGGGCAGAAATTCTCAGTCTATGCAACACTAATACTGATCCTGTACTTAAAAAAAAAATCAGTCACGAAGACAAAGCCAGAAGACGTCACTGTCATCAATTTATCTAAATTCCTGAATAACACTGGTCATATGACTTTCATGTTTGACATGCAGCCCAAATCTCAGGAAAAGGAAACATCTTATTTTAATAAAACAAATCTCCAGTAATAGGGAATCCACCACAACTCAGTAAAGTTGTTGCAACTATTGACTTACTCTTATTTTGAAAATATCACTTTATGCCTAGTCTGAATTAGTCGAACTTCTAATCCAACCACTGGATTCTGGAATTAGAAAGTCTAAATACCATAACTTTTGCTCCATAGACTGTTTTAAGACATCCTTGAACCTTCTCTTCGTTAAACTTATCAACCTGAGCAACTAGAACAGGGGTGGGCAATTATTTTGAGCAGAGGAATGCTTACCCAGTTTTGGCAGGCTGTGGAGGGCCACATGGGTAGCCCCACCCCTTGACAGGTGCCCCACCCCTTGACAGGTGCCCCGCTCCCTGGTCACCATCTTGGGATCAACTTCCTAATGTCTTGGAACCAATGTCCCAGGGTGGGTCCCAAAGTGGGACACAGGCTGGCAAGGGTCTGTGGAGCCAGACTGGGCTGCACCAGCAGGGAGGAGGGAGCTGGCCTGGCTCCATAGAGCCCCTGCCGGTTGGGACCCTGCGCTCCTGCCACCCTGCTCTGGGCCCCAGGACACCAGTGCAGGCCCTGTGCTCCCACTGGCTCCCTGCCTGCTCACACCCAGTGCCCCCCAGCCCTGCAGTACAGAAGCTAGTGCTGAGCATAGGGAATAGCAGCCCCTCGCCCACCCCATGGCCAGCACTCCCTGCTGCAGCTGCTCGCAGCCCACGCGGGGCTGTCCTGAGCAGGCACAGGTAGCCCCAAGCAGGCTGCAAGTGGCTGCAGCATTGGTCATGGGGCAGGAAGGGACCACTTTTCCCCATGCTCAGCACCAGCTTCTAACCCGCCCCACTGACAGCCTGGCAGTGGGGCCGGGTTACAAAGTGGTGCTAAGTGCAGGGGAGGGGAGAAAACAGCCCCTCCTGCCCCATGCCCAGCACCCCGCACTGCAGGTGCTTGCAGTCTGCCTGTGCTTGTTCCAGACAGACCTGCATGGGCTGCGAGTGCCTGCAGTGTGGGGTGCCAGCCATGGGGCAGGCAAGGGGCTGCTTTGTGTGTGCAGGGAAGGAGCCCAGGGAAAAGCCCAGGGGGGAAGTGGCCCCTTTCCTAGACCATGAACGGTACACCACGATGCAGGCGCTTGCAGCCCACATGGGGCTGTTCAGAGCAGGCACAGGCAGCCTCATATGGGCTGCAAGCAGCTGCAGCGTGGGGCACCAGGCATGGGTGGGGGCCGCTTCTCCCCCATGCTCCTTCCCTGCGCAGGGTCCCCATCCTCCCCCAACTTACCTGAGCTTCCCATGCCAGAACAGCCACATGCTCCCAGTCCAGAAACCCCAGCTGGGGCTTCCGGCTAGGGGGCAGGGCCGGGCAGGCCTCACTGTTGTTGGAGCCCACTGGACTTCCCCTGGGTCCTAATGCCCTTGGTTCCTGTCATTTTTGACAAGAACCAAGGGCAGAGAAATATTAGTTTTCCTAATATTTTTAGGGGCTTTGCAGGCCAGATCTGCCCATGGGCTGTATTTTGCCCATACCTGAACTAGAATCTTTCCTTATAAGGCATATTTTCTAACCATGCAATCATTTTGATAGTTCTTTTCTGAACCGTCTCTAGTTTATCAACATCCTACTAGAACAGTGAACACCGGAACTGGGCACAATGGGCATGTGCTCCAGTGGGGGGGGGGGGGGGGGGAGAAGAGGTGCTTTAATTAGAACGGCTTTGAGAGCCGTTCTACTTAAAGTGCCCAGACCATCACATGCATCAGTATCCCCATGCTGAAAAATGGTGGTGGGGGTGCTTTAACGAAAGCTCCAATGAGCTTTCGTTAAAGCACCCCGCTGCCATTTTTCAGCATGGGGAACGCTGATACATGTGATGCTGGAGTCTGCTAGAGTGTGGTAATTACCATGGTCCAGTGAACTTGATTAAGTCTGCTTTGATGCACTGTAATTACACAGTGTTGGAGCTGCCTTGATGCACGTGTATAGGCACCCATTATCCCAGTAGCAGTTTAACAAACAAAGAAGTAACATAACCTCCCTACTCTTACTCAATAGTTTGTTGTTTATAGATCCATCTTTTGAGCCCAGTGCTGCATTGGCAGTTTATGTTAAACTGATTATCCACACTGAAACCTGCCACAGATCTACAGGGAAGGCTTGCCACCAAACTTTACACAATCTAAGGGCAGGGGTCAGCCTGTGGGCTACATCCAGCTTGTGGAGCTATTTAATCTGTCTCACAGATGTGGGGCTTCATCAGCATTTGGCAGTGGGGGGATGCCCACAACTGTTTTAGGGAGTGTACCTGTCTTTTGCTAGACCCTAGGCCTCCACATTTTGCTAGGGGGAACTGTGTACAGTACAGGTTCAATACCTGGAGACTGCTTCAGCCCCACTGTTTCTCACAATGGTTCCTTCAGAGTCCAGAAGATCATTTACTCGTTGAAACTGTATTCCTAAATTATACAACCACCAAGTGTTTGCAGCAACCCAAGACAAACTTTTTAAAGCAAGACAGCTTTTATTTGTCAACTGGAATACAGTATTTTAAGGTGCTCATAGATTGGAAAGCAAGACTTCATGTATTTTCTTACTGACAGCATTATTTGTCTCTTGGGCTCCAAACATCCAAGATTCCATCTGTCACACTTCACTGAGCAGTAGAATTTTTTCCACTGTATCCTGACACTTCAGTTCTTTGTTTCATGATATAGTCCTGCTGTTTTCATCTTGTTTTTGCCTTCCTCAACTGGCAGCTAGAAGTTAGTATCTGGTGGTTAGTCTTTTATTGTATATATGGCATAACTCCATTTATATGTGGACAGTTGCTGATAGTTCATGAGAACTAGTCCTAAAAATACCTATGACAAAACACCTCACTCATTTCCAAGTCCAGGAGAAGAAATAAACCTTCTGACCAAGTGGATCACAATGCAACACTGAATTAATCAAAGAACTCATACATAATTTTCATGAGAGAGAAAACTCTCCCCACCTTTCCAAGTTCTTTTGAGACACATCTTCACAGATTTAGCTCTCCAATGAAGTATGGCCTACACGATATTAAGATGTCTTTTGATAAGGTAACTCAATTACACAATGCTGTATTATTCTGCTGTGTGTAGATGGTGCATGCGCTCATGTGTACATACACAGCACCCTACTCTTTTTGCATTCTCTATGAATTTAAAATTCTGAATTCTTTTCAGATCCATGTAAGGAGCAAGGATGCGCTGCAGACAGTGCCAACAAAATTTCCAGTCTTTTGAATATATAAACCCATAGGTGGCATGCAGTGGGGCATGTGCTGCCCCAAGATTTATGCACCAACAGGGGGGTGTGGGGCTGCAGCCTGGCCAGAACCAGTGCCCAGCAGCAGCAGGGGCGTGGTGGTATGGAGTTGTGCCCCCACACTGCAAAAACTTCCATGTCTACGCATAAACCTGACAGAGAGAACTCAAAGAAGGGAAATTATTAAAGTCTCATACACTACTGAAAATACAAATATGGTATGAGTGTTTTGTGCTTCTGCAATATTCTTCCTTTTAGAAATATAGAATTAGGTCATTTATAATACAGTATTTTGCCAGCAAAACACCAAGTATGATAGTCATTCATCTTCAAAAGGAATAACTTTCATACTATCACTAACAATGACAACTGAAGTGAGACTGTATGTAAAAGACTACTTGAAGAGTTTATAAGCATACTTCATGATGCAATAATCCAAGAAGTTAAACCAGAGATTGTAAAGGATATGTGCAGATATTGCAAAAAAAAAAAATCTCAAATCTCAGTCATCAGTGGATCAATGAAATGTCAGAACAAAGATTTTTTTTTCTGTAAATACTTATATTGTGTCACTAGTCAAAATTTTAATCTGTGAATCACTAGTACAGTAAAGTGTAACTGCCTTTTAAACTACTATGGCTCACTATATCAAAATATTTTATTCTATTCTAAGGCATAATTAACGCATAGTATTAGAGAACAATGATATGAGTCTCAGTATCTTGGCTGTATTCCAACTGTGCAATTACTTTCTGCCTACCTAAAATTCCAATGCAGTTTCATTTAGCTATGGTATTGTGTGTGTTCTGTGCAAAAGTTTTTGGCTCCACTTTTGGCTAAATATTGCCACTCTCCATTTCAGTAGGGGCATTTCACTGATGGCTGAAGTAACAGAGCACATTGGAAAATGTGGATGAAAGCACTACATAGTTTTAAAAAATATTTTTCCTTGCCCATATGATTGCAAACAGTATTATCTTTCAGTTATACAACACTTTTCACACTATGTGTTCTGGAAGCAGTTGAGAAAACTGTACAGAAGGATTACCTCATCTACCTACCATAAAGAAAATGTTTTTTTCCAATGTAAAGTCTAAATGGGAATCTGTGTGTTCAGAATGTAATTACCTGAACTACGAACAGGAAACTGCTCATCATCATAGTATTATCTAGAAGCACTAATCATAGAGCAGGACTCCAGTATGCTGGTTGTTGTACAGAACAGCAACAAATATAGTATCTGTCTCAGCTTACACTTTAAGTATGAGGAGTTGATATTCAGACAGATAGGGGAAAAACAACAAAAGCTGGCAGCCAGAAATACGGACAAGGAACATCACCTCTTACTGTTATGATGTGTTCTGGTGGAGCTTTAATGCCAAAGCTGTTAGAATCTCAATGTTATATCTAATTGGACAATTCAAAGGCGTAGACAGAAGGGACAATTTCTGCCCCATCTGGCCATAGAAAGCAGCCTATAGCTGTGACCAAACACAAGTGCACAGCTGCAGACTGCTCCAAAAATGGCTGATCAGGCAAAATCTGAACCTTCATAGCATGAGGGATCAGATGAAGCTGTTTCAAAATGGAGCATCTTCTGTAACTTCTGCCTGCCCCCCAGCCTGGAGCTGTTTTCAGAATGGGAGGGAGTAGAAAGTGTTCAGTTTAGGATTTTTTTCACCCCCACTGGACAGCATGGTGGGTGTATTGGAGCTCCCCCCCTTCACCCACCCCACTCTTCAGCAATGGCTGGGGAGCCCCTAGAATGAGCTCCTTCTCTTCCCTTTCCCCCCTCCTGCTCTGAAACAGAGACAGGCTGGGAGAGAGGGGCTGCTGCTAGGGGAAACCAGCTGCAGGCTGGCAACCAGCAGCTAGATTTCTTCCTCCCCCAACCCCCCTGCAAAAAAACCCAACAAAACAAACAACAGTGAACTTCTGTCTGTTCCAAGAGATCCTTGCAACTCAGAACGCTTCCTGCAAAGCCTTCTCAGTTACAGCAGGAAGCTGCACTTCTGTCTGTGCCCCAAGATATCATGTTTTAATACTGGAAAGATGTACTTTGAAAATTGTCTGTCCCATCACTATTTTTTATTTCCTTAAATTAGGCAATGCTCACCAAAATTAAGAGCAATTAAGGACAATTGTATTATTTTCTCCCCATTTTCTGGTATGAAGTTCAAATCATACAACTGAAAGAGACCTACTGCTCATTTGGTTGCAACACCTGCAAAGATTCAGGGTGTGCTATTCCTACACCATCCAACCTTGTTTTGAAACCTCCAAGCAACAATATTCAAGTAACTTACCTATGCACTGTGTTCCACTGTTCTATGACTCTTAGAACAAGGAAGTTTTTTTCTGAGATTTTATTTAAATATATTTGGTTACAGTTTAAACCATTGTTCATATATTCTACCCTCTGCTGATGAGGGAACAATATTTCTCCATCTTGTTAATAGCAGTCTTTGAAAAGTCATTTTTATTGATGGCAAATTTTCTATTGGCTTCTGAAGATTAGAGAGATATTAGGTATTTGCAATCTCAGTTTTAATAAAATTATGACAATTTTGAGCATCTTTTATACACTAAAAGAGCTACAAGCACAGATTAACAAACATTGTTTGTGTTATCTTGAGACTTATGCAGATACCAGCTAGGGCAAAGAGTAGGATTTAGCGATAAACAGATTTACATTGACATGGGAAACTACATGGATTTTGGCCATTATAATACCCTGCATAATTATTTTACACAGAATTCAGACAAGAAAAAATTTACAAGATATATGTGCAATTTTCTACTTCTGAGCAAGTGCCTTGGAAAATAATTTTAGTAGTTCACCGATGATATTTTTAGAAATATTAAAACTACGTCTTATGTGTATGGCTGAGGACCACACTTATTTGCACTGATTGAACTTCTACTTCTACAGCATATTTCTCCTTCTCTATTCTATTCCTTTGCTTTTTAAAGTAAGAAACACACATATTTACTCAAGAAATGCTGAACTACTACAAAATGAAAAGATGCATTAGGTTTTGGTTCAAGGATATTAAATATTTGCCAGCAACAATCAAAATAGCAATTCTTTATTTCCTAAACTGCTAGTGTCCTTATTTTGCATAATGTACTGAACATAAAAATTGTTACATAAGATGATCCTTACCAAAAAAGGCCCAAACTCAAAACCTCCCTGCCACAAACAAGAAGACTCTGAAGACAATGTCTGGCAGACTGCAGATACAAAGCTGATAGGCTTAACTCATCCAAGATCCTGGCATTCAAATTTCTAAGAAAGATAGTAAACATTCTCTTCAAAAATCCTTATTTAACAGACACATTGAATTCTCTCAGAGCTGTACAAAACCATCCAAACAAAGTGGTAGCTGCAATAAACATATGTACAAAAGGATTAGTGCACGACCTTTTCATTTGCACAGTGTCACAAAGACTTCCAAAGTATTTTTGCTCTATGAAAAGAGTATGGTCACTTTCCACAATACACACAGTGGATGTGTCAAAAGAACAGTCTTAATAGCTATTCCTGTATAACAACTAGGTGGCTGTTTATTAGTCACTGTAGATACACAGATCTTTTTTTCTTTTCAGAATATACTTACAACAGTAATGGGACTAAATGCAAGCACTAAATAATTTGCAGTTTATAATAATAAATTCCAATCATGAGAATTATAAAAAGAATACATTTATTTTTCAATACGAGGAATCATACGTAAATAAATGCATATTTTTTATTTTTAAGTTCCTTAATGGTTTTTAAACAATGCACGTGACAGCATGCAAATATCATTTGGTCTAAAAAGTATCATAATCATCACAGCAGTGAAAAAATTAACATAAAATATACAAAATCTGATACAGAGCAGCAGCCTGTTGCAAAACAGATATGGAGTGTATGCAATCTCTTTTGGCTCAGTCTTTCCCATCAAAATAGATACCTCAGAGTCCCGTAGGAACGATGCTTTCTTCCCTTAGGCTGTTGTTCATTTTCATTTTAAATTTAACTTCTTTAGAATACACTAGTATTTGATACCATTAAGATTTGGACTGGGATATCTTCAGTATTTTGTATTCAAATAATATTGAGAAGTACTTTTAATTCAATTTATTTATAGAAAAAGTAAAAAAGCATAGAGGGGCATCTGTCATACATAGTATATTATATTCCAGGAGCACCATGCTATCCCGCTCCCTTTTGCACGTAACATTACCATGCTATCAATCTCAATGGTTAATACTGTTAAGACATTAACGTGGAATAAATATCAAAATTTTATATTGGTAACTTTTTGTAATAATCTAGCAAGCAGATGTGTTTGCGATCTATATCCTGTTGCAAAAAAAAATTCTAGCTACAAAGGCAGGACTTTTTTTTTTTAATCAGACTTTGTTGCTATTGATATAGCAAACACTGTACTGAATCACCACAAGCTTGATTTTCTTCATGGTGTGATAAGATTCTGCTACACTTGCACAGATGTACTTTTGAAATCAATGGGACTAGCTGCTACATAAGGTACCATTCAGTAAACTTGGTAAAACTAGACCCATTGTGCACGTGTGAAATAAAAAATTAGTTTAAAACTTAGAATTCTTATTTCATGTGTGTTTGTTTCAATTTATTTTTATTACATTTACAGAGTAACATAGTTCCCTCAGTATTAACTCCCTTAAATTCCAATGGTAGTTAAAAGAAAAATATATATTTTAGCAGATCCACTGTATCTTACTAGATACTTCAAATCTTATTTGGGTTAAATTTTTCATAAAAAAATTTTGTATCTGCATGTTTAATAAAAATAGGTTTTTTAAGCAATTCAAATAATTTTCCTGTTTGAATGGATCATTTCAGCAATGATCTATCATCCAAACAATTAGTTTAATGAAATGCATAAAAAAGAACATCTTTGGACTAAACATTAGGCACAGTGTTAAAACTGTTTTTTATATTAACATTAAACATCTAACTAGCTAGTTCCCAGTAGGTTGGTAGTTCTCTATCTTTTCTAGGTAGTAATCCCATATTACAGCAAAAAAAGGTTTTGCAAATTCCCTCCGTGTAGTCATTCAAGCTAGGGACAGAAGTTACACATAAACCAGTTTAAGTAATCAGAAATTGTTTTAAACCGGTAACAGAACAGAAGCTAAGTGCATACAAACCAGTTTCAAAATGACTTAAACTCGTTTAAGATAAACCTGGTTGAATGTAGTATCAGACTTAGGGTCAAACTGGTTTATGAAACGTCTGTCCCAGCCCCTTCCTTGTTCAAGTTATATCACAGTCTCCCAGCATCCAGCATGCTTTCCACCCTGGGCTGTACTGTGGTGTCTGCTCCAGAGAGCGGGGCTGGCTCCACCCCTCTGTTCCCTAGCTGGAGGAGTGAGGGCTGGCTGACAGGGGGGGCAAGCCCAGCAGGGGATGCAGCCAAGTCTGGGGACGGACAGATGACGACTGCCCCCCCCAGGCAAATCCTGGCTGAGGTCTGGGGCCAAGGAAGGGGGTGTTAAATACCCCTTCCCCCACTCAAATTTACTGTTGGCTACAACTGTGGACTACAAATCCCAGAGGCACCTGGAAGCAAGAAGAGGAAGAAATAAACAACCCTGAAGAGTCCTGTTCCTGTAATTCCAAATTGTAAACCCCAAAGATCTCAGGGGCAGCAGGAAGAGGAAGTGAACACACAGCCAGAGAGTCATGCTCTAGCACTCCCTGGCTTCTGGCCTGAGCCACTTCAGGCATGTGGCTGCATTTCCTAAATCAAAGGTAAATATCTGTTCACTTCTGTTTTATTTTAATTTGGGCAATTTAGACTAACCTGCAAAGACTGAATAGATTTAACCTCAGGCTGTCTGACTGTATCCAGCCTGAGAGAGAGGAGTGGCCGATACCTCTTTGGACACATTTTGGCCTGAAGATTGAAAATATGAGTAGCAGGTTTCTGCATTTCTATATAATATGCAAAATTTTGAACTAATTAAACAGGTTTTATTCCTGCTTCCTCTGCCCCCTACCACCTTCATTCATGTTAATTATGGGCCAGATTCTGCAACGCTTTTTCATATCAATTACTATTGATCATCACTGGGTGCATCTACACAAGACGCTTACTGCACATTAGTGATAACACTGCACAGTAGCATCTCATGGCAAAAACTGTGCTAATAGCCTAATAACTCTGTGCAGTAGGCTAACACACAGTAAGTGTCACTAAATAATCATGCGCTGGTGCTACTATGCAGTAACTCTAGATACTGCACATTTAGTTATTACTTTATTAAGGAAGTACTAAATTAAATGTGCAGTATCTAAGGTGCATTAATGAACATGTAGGTGCGCCCCCACTATGTCACAAATGTCTCCACCGATTTGAAGGTAATAATAGAATAGAAGGTATTAATTGACATGATTAAGGGGGTGGAAAAAGACAGTCTATTCAGGACCCTTTATTCAGGAAACATGTTTTGCGTGGCTGTTTTCAGGTTTATAAAATGTAACACTTTTGTTGGTAGCGTGCTTTTCATTAACACATCCATAACTTTTCAGTCACCTATGGATCTGTTCTTGTCTGTTTGTAACAATTAAATAAAAGGAAGCTAGTTTGCTCATCAGTATTTTCCATGCAATGAAGAAATGGAACTAAAAGCCCCCTGCTATATAAAAGATGTATCTTTTGAAATACTCAAGTGCAACCCAACAGTTAAAGACCAACTTGAACCCCCATCACTTTCTATTCAAAATGTGCACATGCATGTATGTATAATACATAATATTAACAGGAATACAAAGGACTCTCCTCACCAGACTGCTGCCCATTCAGTTCAGAACAAAATTATTTAGTCACTGCTTTTCATGTAGCAAAAACTGCAAATAAATATACAGCTAATTTTTCCTACTATTTCAGATTTTTCTTGCTTCCTATGGTTTGGTTTGATCCTATGAAATACATCAATACATAAGCAGGTACCCTATTTACATATCCGTTCACAAAATGCCTAATACACTCTTGTTGCTATATAATTAATAAGGTATGAACAGAGGACTGATATAAAAATACCTGGTTCAAATTCTGTGTAAGTATGCTATTGTCTTTATTATAACATTTAATCTAAGAATCTCTTTGCAAGTTAGGACATTCATTAAATATTCAAAATAATCCACCATGTAATCTGTAGAGCCATTGTGGCTCTGTAAGTGTGGCTAAAATTGAAAAGACAGACAATGCATCATGGAACTTTGTCCTCATGCAATTCACCAGTATTAACTGAAAAATTATAAGCTGTATGTTTTAATATAGTATGAAATATACAAACAAAATATCACACTTAATGCACTGCAAAATATATTTTTTCCAGGTAGGCAAGCATATCAAACTAAGTGCCTGATGTTAGGACAAGCTAAAAAGATCAGAATTCAACCATTAAAACCCCCCACAACATTCATGTTCATTAATATGGATTAGGGATGGATTTGCTTTCTCAGAAAATATTGCACATTCTATAAAGGAAGAAAAAATCCCTTCTTTCTCACATCACCCTAAAAATGGAATCACCTTAAGCTCATGAAAATGTCAGTGATGGATCATCCACTAGCTTACTTGCATTTAGAAGCCAGACTCACAGTAAAAAAAAACAAAACCCAAAACAAAAACATTTGGGATCAGTTCTTGGGTGCTTTTTAGGCTGGTAGTGCAGCAGGAAGGAACATGACCTCCTCAGCTCTGTGGCAGGTTAAGCAGCCTGATTGAACATTGCTGCTAATTAAGAGCTCTTGTTGTTTGGCAGGACCACCAGAGTACCTTCTGCACTTGTTCATGACAACAGCACCTCTTTCAGAAATTAACTCTTGATGAGTGCAGACAGGGGGCCCAGCTGGTCCTCCCGAGTCCTCCAACTATATAAATGAAGTGTAATCAGGACGCTGGTGTCTACCAAGGGAAGAAAGGCTATTCGTGACCTCTTTTTAAAAAAGAGAGTATACTTTTACATTGACTTAATTTTCTACACTGGGGGTAGATAATGCAGCTGGGAACAGTGTGAATAGAACTAAAATAACAAGATATAATAGTGAAAATTTCTATATCAAGCATTTTATTAGGAAAACTAAAATAATAACATTGTTTATAAATGCTTGAAAAAATAGTTATTGGTTTTCAAGAATCAAACAATAAATGCCAGGAATGTTTTACACAGAAAGCTGTTTGATGAAAAGCAGAGAAAATGCTGAGTGAAAGAGATAACAAAGTCATTATCAAGCCTGATTAACTGCTATCTCCCTAAATCGTTCAGATGTGTTCATCCAATCAAAATGCAGCTTTCCTAAGTTAATGAAGTCCCCCGTTTCAGAGAGGTACTTCATAAACACACAACACTTTACCTAAAAATAGTCTTGCGTTAAGGAACAAAACCAACTGCCATACTTGTGGCCCCTCCACTGAGATTCCCAAAGATTGGAATGACGTCCATTCTAGGTGTGGTTTCTCCAAGTGTAATTTAAAACATGCTGTAAGAGCAAACTGTCCTATACAGGAATCCAGACTTCAAGACAGTTTGTGTTTAATGGCATCGACATGAATCAAATTCACTATTTAAAAAGCTCAAATTTATTTTCCAACAAGAATGGTTGGATGATGGCTCCAAGTAATAAAATGGCAATGTTACAATCTAATACTCTATTAATGCACTGCATTTATCCACTGCAATAGTGATTTTATCTCCTGTATAATTTGAATTCCTTACCTGTATCAGCACAAGGCTGTCTAAAAGTATGTAACATAGATTTGTAGTACGGTACGTAGACAGCTCTTTAACTTTAGCGAGTAATAATCAACCCTGGAAGACACACAGGGTTATCACCGTTTTAAATTACAGTGCCATATAATTCCTAACAATGTAACAGTTTCTCAACATGCTGTCGAAAAAATGTATTACACACAGTCCTTTCCTAACTACTTCTATATTTTATCACAATAACCTTCTAATACAAGGTAATATGTAATTGAAAACTGGCACAAGGATATTTAAGAATCTGGTTTATTTAACAATTGTGCACCATTTACTCAAATAACAGGAGTAGGAATGACTATTTCCACCCCCAAACAGAATTTATGCATTTTATAAATCTTTTTTTTTCTCCTTTGAAAAAAACCCACTCCTTTCCATGATATATGCCGCTCTCATTTCAAGAAAGATAACTCAGTGAAACGGGATAGTCAAGACAAATGCTCTCAATTTAAGAGAATTACAAAGAAAGTTTGTTACAGGAATTTTTACTGAAAATAGTGAGCAATTATTCTCACAAACCACCTACTTAAGGAAAACATGCCTTATTTATACCTGTTTTAATGCAAGGGATACAACCACAAGATAACATCAAAAGATCTTTCTGAGTACATGTACCTCAGGATTGATCTGCACACCAACTGATCTGCACATCCACTTGGTCAGTGTGACAAAAGACTGTCAAATTTCCTGAGTATATTTTTTTATTTACCGATTCTTCAGTATTTTTATTTTTTCCAAGACTATGTGCTCTGTAGATTAAACAAATCTCTTGAGAAAAAATGTGGCTAAACCTGAAAATTCAGAAGCCTTACCTCACCATGGATTGGAGAGGAAAAAATGTGCAGTGGGACTCAAGACTTAGGTTCAATTTTCTACTCTGCCCCAAATTTACTTTGAGCCAAATCCTATTTACCCTTTATAAGCCTGAGGGGCAAACATGTGGGGATGCATCTGAAGTTTCTGGCACTTGCACTGTTTGGGATTCTAGTTCCCAGTGGCAAATTAGAATCACCATAAACATGTAAAATAGAGAAGATGGAGCCACTTGCCTCTTATCTCAATAACTTTGAAAGTGGGGTTTTAAGACACCCCCCCTCACCAAGAGTGGGGCTGAACTAAAAGCAAATGAAAGTGGAACTGTTTTTCGTTTTTTCACTTTTTTTCCTTCTGCTTCTTGGAAAAAGTTCTCTAACAAGCCATGAGCTAGTCATTGCCCAGAGCTTCAGCCTTGCCCTTGTAGCTGGCCCACTCTCTCTCTTGTATCCAGGACTAATTCCATGCAGGGATCTGAAAATCAAGATACTGAATTTGAACCGTTTGATGAAGAGCAAGTAAAAATAAAGATTGGGGTTATATACTGGGCAATGACCCCTGTGAGGCTGCTGCATCACAAACCAGTTGAAATTCTCTCAGGGTAAGGGATATTATCCCTAAAGTCTAGATGTTATAATAGCACGGATCCCTGTAGCTAGATACACAGCTGATAAATCCATAAGCAATCTTCTGGCCAAATGTGGATGGAATGACCATTTTGGCTGTTTGGCTGTCCAAATCTAGTAGAGTCTAAGGGACTTTGAGGTTGCAAACAAATGTAACAATCTGGAGACAGATGCTTTTGTGTATTGGTGGGAAGAAGAGATGTTCTTCAACATACTTTCCTTTTCCATACAGCATTACTCCAAGTTCAGCTGATTTCAAGTTAAACCACCTGCTGCTCTGAGACTATTGTGTTTACATTCATCCAGGAGACAAAATGAACAATCCAGAAGGCCCATGATGACTGTCTGCATTCAAATCTAAGGCAGAAGCCATTTATGAACAGTTCTGTTTATACCTGCAGATTCTTGGAAGCAGAACAAATTAATTTGATGAATGATAACATCATCTATCCTCAAGAGACAAGAATAGTGAGGATGAAGTACTCTGCCTCATTTATGTACAAAAGGAAATCACCCAGTAGAACAAGTGCTCTCTCTCTCCAGTATCTTGATCTAAACCTTAAATGAGAGAGAATAAGGGCATTGGCATGAGAAGATGATGCTGAAGACTTTACTGAAATTTCTCAGTAAACTTGCTTAGACAGGAGTCTGGATTGTTTGCAAGGTGGGTCTTTTCCTTTTTATTCTATTCCTGACTGAACTTCCAATCTTCCATTGGAAGATTATGCAGCTTGCCCTTTTTCAAAAGGAAACCTACATCTACTGTAACTCCCTTCCACTGACACTAGATCTGGACATAATCCTTGTTCCATTTCATTTTCACTCCATAGGAGAAACTATCTAGCTTTTCAGCTGATACAGTAGTAGAACTGCACATTGCATTTTGAACCACCTGTGAAATGCACAATTAAGTGACACTGTAGTGGGACATAGGTTTACTTTTTCTATACACTCTGTTACGTATTCAGAAAACACACACCTTCACTCATATATCTTTAAACCACGCCAGCACTGAGATAGAGGCTTGTGATTCTGGTCTCCCTGCACAGCTCTTTTGCAAGGGGAAACAGCTGCATTTATGCTTAAAGACTGTGTTCCACAACTTAGATCTGTTACATGAAAGCTTAAAAATATAGTTCCTTTTTTAGCCAATATACTAAGCTTGGAATTATAATGGAGAAACTTCAGAACCCAACTGGAGGGTCAGATGTTGAAAATACTGTTCCACAGCTACAGGAAGGGATTCTAAAATGCCTCTTATTACATGAAGCATTCCAGACATAATTACTAGGCTGCATATCATTCCACATTAATATCATATTGTATTGTACTTGGCACAGTTCAATTATCATACATTACTTTATATATTTCATTTGTTGCATAAATAATTACAGCCATCATCAATAGTAATAAATCTATCAGGCTGGACAGCCTGAGAAACAATTGGAAGAGTTTTAGTCATGATATAGGTCTGTATGTGTTTTTTAACTAGCTCCTAAGCTTTTAGGGAAACCTTTTTTTTTCTGAAGAAACATACAGGATAGAAGAAATTCTGAAGGATGAATTCTCACATTGAAACTTGTCATGCACTTATATTGTTGATGATGAACAGTGTCCTAGATGGGTAAGTACATTAGATAACCATTTCTTCTGGAAGAAAAAAATTAAGTTCCTGAATATTTATCCAAGAAATAAAACTAAACTCAGTGTGAACTTGTCTTGAGCATCTACAAAAGACTAAGTCAAGTTACACATTATCTGTGTTTCTTTTTCTTGGTGCTAGCCTGCTATAAGCTCCATTGGCAAACTAGTATACTTGTGTTTAGAGAATATGTGAATATATATATACATTGTCATCAGGAGAATTATACTTTGTGTATCCTGTTTGCTTATACTGCATTTGCTATTACTGACTGAATTAATAATTTCAAGTAGCCTTTCACAGAAATGGACCACTTCTACCATGACCAAACTATATTTTCTTGACAGTATTCTGTAGTGGAAGAAACTGGATTCCTAAATACTCTTAAATAAAAAAAACTGTATGAAATGGTACTTAATTTCAAATTTTGACCTTTATATTGGATATGTAAAAAGTTTGCAAGGATCAAATGTTTTATGGATCATGCAGCTCACGGAACAGATTAATTAGATTAAATAGGGCTCATTTACCCCTTATTTGTTCAAGCATGTAAAGTCAGTGATAAACAAATGCTGTAACTGTATAGCAACAATTGGTGGCTAAAGTGAAACAAAGTGGTTACCTCAGTTTAGTAGCAAAACAGTGTCTTACATTATGAAAGGCATTTACTTAACAATTAGCCTCCTTATTATTACCAGTACCTGCCAATGATAGGAAAGAACTGGTGATGTGGAGGCTTCTTTGGCTTATGATTGTTGTCTGTGGTTTAAGAGATTTATTTAGATGTATAAATCTGATGGGGTTGATTTTAGTTCTTTAGCTTAGTTATAAGAGAATAGAACATTTTGTGCAATTTGAGGGTTAAAGAAACATGGCACGAATTAAGAATTTATTATTAGGGAATTTATTAAACAGCCAATCCAGCACCAATTGAGTGTTCCTTAATTTGCATACTGCGGATAGAAATTATCTAGGAGTCAGTGCTGAGCAGGATTCAGTAACTAGGGGATTAGCACTAGAGTTGGAAGATGGAAAGTGGGCAAACTGTAGAGTTCAGAAAACTCATCAACACCTGAACAGTAACAAAACAAATCGATGTCTTGCATCATCTTCAGAAAGTGAAGCATCAATTCTTGCCTGAAATTTATGCTCAACTTGTTGAAATTGTGTAGGCACCACCAAGGAAATTTATGATAACTGTACATGAAGTGATGCATCCAAAAGGTAAACTAACTTGATGGAGACAACTATTTTTCACTCTTCTTCCTTTCAAATTTCACTCATTTATTAATGTTCCAGATAAAGCTCCAGATCTTTTGTATAACAGACTGCAAAGATAACATATACAAATCTTAAAAATATATATGAGAGATTTATAAACTTAGTTCATCCTTCTGCTACAGAATAATGGTCTCTACAATATTTAACTACCTAATACTTATCAGGTCTAATTCTGAATGTTGGGACTTCTCTCACTACAGTTAGTGAACTATACAATCCAACTGTTCTTTCTTTAAATTTAACTTAAATGATGCCTCTTAATTCTACTCCAACACGCCTCATTTATCCTTAAATCCATGACAATCATATTTCTACACTGCATACATTCCCTTCCAGTATATTTTTTTTTATTATGCACTCATCTTGATTAGCATCTAGCCTAGATTCATTGCTACTATTTACTTCTAGTGATCATCCTTATGTTTCAGACTCTTCAACCTAACCATTGTTGTCCTTTGAATGCCATTCAGTTTGTTTACATCTTTTACCACTCTAAGGTATTCAGATTGTGCACAATACTCCATGATCTCTCTCTCTCTCTCTAGAGGAGCAGAGAGGGATTATAACTAAATTGCCCTCTCACTCAAAATTGCTCTGTCTGAAATAGGACTAAAGCAAGATGGCAGAGCAGTGCAAGTGAAGTTTCCAATGCAGGTGGTATTGTTACTACTTTCTCTTAATAAAATAGCCGCCTCCAGAGTTAGTCATGAATTGTTCATTCTTATAAAATAAATCAAATATTAATTTATTAATATGGTATATAGATCATATTTAATACACACGTTTTAGTCCATTTAAATAGATATTTCAAAAATAGAGTTCTTGCATTGTATTATTTCCATAACCATAAAATTCTGAAAAACAAGACTCTTAACAAGGAGATTCACAATCCTGACTTCACAGTTCCTGACCACTACAACTTCTTATAAATGCTAAAAGATACTTAAAAACCACTCAGATTTGCCTTGCCAATATCCAGGTTATTCTTCATTCCCTGTCTGCAAACACTATGAGCAGTAAATACATTTCTAACCTATCTCATTGCAAAAATAAAGACCACTGCAGAGAAATATGTGAGATGACAAACAAATGAAAAAGCAAAAATATGAGATCACTTCATTTTCTTTCCTTAATTTGATTTTTTCCCTTCACTTATTAGGACAAGGAATTTTTAAAAAATCCCATAATTCTAAACTTCTAAAGCAGAAAAAAGGGACATCTCATAAATGTGAAGACATACTGTAGACGTATAATAGACATGCTAGCTCCTAAAAAATATGAGCCTCCCCCAATTTTCTTTTTATCATATCATATATACTAATTTTAGTAACCAACATAAAATGCCAGTCATATGTTTTCAATTAACCTCCTCTTACCAAATAATGTGGGAAGTATGGGAACAAAACGCTCTCCATGCTTCAACAGACTGCATTCAAATGGAAGGCTTCTGAATTGAAATTTGCTGCCAAAACACATGCATAACCTGCCCCTACTGATAAGAGGTGTCATGTAAACTGATTTTATTATGTCTAGGGGTAACGAATATAAACTGCATCAAAGTAGCTTTGGATCAAATCTCAGAAAACACTTCCTAGCTGTAAGAGCTATAGAACAATGGAACAAGTTGCCCAAGTAAGCTGCAGAAACTCCTTCCCTAGAGGTTTTCAAGAAGAGGTTAAATAGGCATAGGGCTGAGACAGTTTAGGACATCTGCATCTTTGCAGGGGCTTGGACCATTTGAGCTTGAGGCCCCTTTCAAGTCTACAATTCTAAGATATAAAAGATAAGATATTAAGGTCACAAATCTCTATCACCTTACCAGGGCCCCACAATCTCAATCTTTTCCTGGGGTCTGGCTGCAGTTGGGGATTGTATACAGGTGAACTAACTGGAGCTGAATCTAAACAAGACAGAGGTGATTATGGTGGGCAGACTACTTGCCTTGTGAGGGGATTGGAAAATCATTGAAGGAGTTCATTCTCTCCCTGTCACTCAGATTCATAGCTTTGGGATGCTCCTGAACCCTCTGCCTCACCTGGATTTTCATGTACAGCAGCACCTAGAAGTACCTTTCATCAACTCCATCTGATGATAAGGCTGAAACAACTTTTTCAGATTCAGATGTATTATCCATTCCTTCATACCCTCAAGTCTAGATGACTGCAATGTGCTTTATGTGGGACTGCCATTGATGAATGAATCTCTAGAAACTGCAGCTGGTGCAGAATGCAGTAGCAAGTCTGACAGAGGTGGGTCACTGGGAGCACTAAATTCCAGTACTCCATAGTCTGCAATGGCTTTCCGAGCAAAATTCAAGGTGCTTGTTTTGATGTGTAAGAACCTAAAAGATCTCGGGCCTATCTACCTTAGGAACCACCTTCTCCCTTATAACACATCATGATTTCTAAGATCAGCACATATCATATATCAATGAGCCAAGTTTGTTTAGAGAAAATAGATGAGAAATTGTTATTACCAGTCATTCCTCAATTTCAGAACTCCTTTCCCTTGAGCCCTGTTAGAGACCAAGAATGAACATCTTCTGATGCAAGACCTTCCAATTTGGGCAGGCATTTAGCAAGCAAGGTTAGGCTGGAATATTGTTTACAGGCTTTTCTGTTTTGACATTCCACTTGCTTTTTAAAGTTGTTTTGGCCTTGTGTTTATTCCCCTTTTTTATAAGTTATTTTGTTCTCTTACTATAAAGCCTCCTGAATACTTTACTGGAAAGGACAACATATAAATCTAAATAAACAAACAAATACTGCAGTCATTCAAATATAAGACAGCCCTGAATATAAAATGACCCCCCCCAATAATTAATTTCTATATATGGAAAATGTATAAAATAGTTAAATTCTCCAGGTACAAAATCTATTATTGGAGGTTTGCCTTGAATTTGTGCACCTCCCACTGCTACAGCAGGGAAAATAAATCTGGGGGGCCAGGTAGCCCCTTTGTGCTCTGCCCCCTCATTTCCTTTCCTGCCCCCTGTGCATATAGGCAAGTTACTATAGCTACCCATAGACTTGAGTCATCCTGAATTGAGGCATTTTACCTTTTCTAGAACTGCTGCAAGTTTTAGCACAGGTACTCCATAAACATACTTTTAAACAGCACTTCTGTACTTACTAATATAAAGTACAAACCTCTTTATTTTTTTTAATTTCATGCCTCAGTCCAAATTAGCCAAATCCATTCCAAATTCTTGTCAAGTCATGGGATCCTCCAAAAATGTATATGCAGATGAGGTGCAAGGCAACCTGGTCTCATGGTGGGTGGGACCATACTAATCATATGCAGCAAACTGAGATAGGGGGTAACAGAAGTCAACTGTTCGAAGCCTTGCTTGGTGATACCTGTCAGACATTTAAGGCTTGTGAGGAAACAGGAGTCACTGGAAATGGGAAAGAAAGGTGCAGCACAGCTGGGGGGAGTGAAGAGGAAGTAGAAATGTATTCAGTGTAGTGGGTTCACCATGATGTTAATAATGAATCAGCAATGACGGAACTGCATGCAATGGGCACTAGCATATATATCATTCAGAAGGACTACATTAACCTATCCTTGTCATAGTTTCCCATCAGCATTTCATATATAATATTTTATAAAAATTATAACATGTATGCAGAAGATGCTCTGTGTGTGTACGTATGTGTACACTGAACACTTATGTGTGTCTTGTAGATTTAATAGCTTCTGACTGTTTTGTTCATAGTAGGCTACTTCCATTTTTAGGGGAAGACCAATTTTCTGCCATATAAAGCAGATCAAAAACTTTTGTAGGAGCAAAGTATTTTATTCTTACAATTAATGAAGATACCAAATCAAAAATATTTCTGAAAAAAATTTCAAACAAGAGCAAGTATTTCCCTTTTTATTAATCATTCATTCATATACAAAAGAAACAGTAATTCAACAGTTTACCTGGGTTGAGAAATTTTAGTTAAATTTTGCAAATCTGCATGTGTTATATACAGATACACACATGCTTTCATCACGACTTAATGAAAACACTGTGTTGTAAAATACAAAGCAACACTACCAGACCCGCTTCCCTTCAAATGGAAATAGAAGTTAATGTTAATCCACTTTTGCCAGAGCATTATATCATTCAAATCCCCTGCTTTTTTGTACATTTTAGGTAAAGAATAATCTTCATCCTTAATGATCAAACATCAACATGTCATAGAGCCCTTTTAATATGCATATTCATTTTCAATTGTAGCAATCATGCAACTCCTTGTCTAACAGAGAAAAGTCAAGCTAGCAAAAAAATTTAAAAAAAAACAGTTTCATGTCTCCTATTTAGAAGTCTGTTCATGTTACTTTTAAAGGACTATTCAATTATCAATTACATTTATGTCCTAAAACAGACAGCACATTCTGTTGTACTAACAGACTTTCATAATGTAGTTGTGCAATTTGCAAAATGCAATTGGTTAATGAAGCTAAACTTAATTAGTTCAACTTGGATATCACATCAAACAATACTGTTTGATGTATTCTGCAAGATGACCAAGTCTCCTACAGCTGGCTAAGTGTCACAATGAAAAGGCATCTACACTTATTTCTGGGAACTGAAATGAGCTGTTTTAAGTGGAGCTTTTCTTCCATTTTCTGAGGCTGCACTGCTATGACCTTCCCAAAATCAATCCTTTGCGGATTAACATGTAAAGCAGTGTCGAATTAATTTCAGAAAGCGAATATGAGATCAGCCTAAGATCATACAAAACATCTAACTCCTAAATACACTAATGCTTCTAGCCGCTCAATGAGAAGCTGTCAATAAAAAAGGGAGGGGGTAGTTAGAGGGATTTGAAGCATGGAGCAATCTATCAGGCTAGTTAAAGCTTTGCCTACTTCTGTGGCATGGCTAATGCATTCCTCTAGAAGTTAATCCTATTTCTAAAGACCCTCCCGTGAGGAGCACATAGGCCGTGCCGAATGAGAACTAAAATGCATTAAAATTCTCAACAACGTCACCAAAAGGCACACTATTAGATTCTGAGTGCCGACAATAAGATGGTTCATTAAAAATGCAAGGTCTTAAAGAACCTACTTTTGTTAAAATATGTTTGATAGAAAATATCCAACACAACATTTGTGACACAGCAGCAAACATTATATTTTATAATAGATATTGTTAAGAATTCAAGATAAATGTTAAAATAGGCCTGTATGATTGGGTGTTAACATTAGTACAAGACTTTTTAAAGAGAACAGTTTCCAAGAAATTGCAAATCCATTACACAGGATAGCCCAATCTGTTTTAAATAATGCTGAAGTACAGAACTTCCTCAGTTTTCTCTGTAGCAACTCAACAACTGAACACAACTTCAGTATGTGTTTTTTGTCATTCACGTAACAAACAGAAGTAAACAATCAAGATACTGTAGCAGAATTTACATTCTAAATATATGGGGTAATAATGTTATCAACTATTTGTTCAGCAAAAATACCCTATCACTTAGTACTGAATTGAAATTAGATCTTGACCAAGGAGTTTATCAATAGGCAATGCAACGAGGAATCACTAGAATGGTTTAAGTATCTCTGAAATAAATTATGTAGCAAAGTCAGTATTATTAGCAGAGCTACAAAGAATTGTATATTAGAAAATCCTGTGTGGATCCTGATCCTATATCAGTCGAGACAGAGGGTAAAAGAGAAAGATACTGAAACATGAGAAAATGTATATAAAGGAGACTCATTACATATTATGAGGCAACATTGAACAGATTTTATACGAAAAGCATGGGAAACAGGATGCTCCAAAAAGACCAAGCTATTCTTCAAGACAGGGCTTTCCAACCAGCTGCCCATGAGAAGTTAACAACTAGCCCACGTGCTCTTGGCTCCACCCAGTGTTCCTCCTGCTGCTATGCCTCGGTCCCTGGGTTCCCCCTTCTTCCACCCACACCTAGAAGTGTGCTAATACCTTGAAGAGCTAATGGGTGTGTGTGTGTATGTGTGTGTGTGTTGGGGGGGTGTTGCACTGCCCACATGGAAAATGGAGGGGGGCTCCTAACTACCCATTCTGAGGGGGGGGGTTAGAAAAAGAAGTCATAAGTTGGACAGCCCTGCTTTAAGAAACAGTCTTGGAGAGTGCCAAAAACAACAAAACTTGGATAGTGCTACTGTCTCTGAAAGTAAGGTGGATTGGGTCAAACCACAAAGTAAGTGCCCATACCTTTTTGTTTTGCAAAACTAAACTATTTTGGGGTTTCCTAGATACTGTTACATAAAAATATGCATTATCCTTTGCAAAATTGGGGCACTAGGTTTGATGGGAGAACATCACGTGGCCAGTCACAGTTCTGGCACACCCCTCTGTCCAGGGCAGTCTGCCCTGTCTCACCTGCCATGACTTGCTTTTAATAATACAAGATGAAATAAGCAGGAGGCTGCTCATTTAATGCCCTGATGCCATACAGTCTACACATGGTTCCAACCTCCCCTTACCATGTCCCATGCCTCACAGATGGCATCCAAATTATTAGTTGCTTTGGCCAGAAGCCGAGCCAAACCCTGCCCCTTGCTGGGCCTGGCACACACTACATAAACACTCCATCCACTGTCACAGGGCCTCATTCATACCACCCCCTCTCACTGGGCCTTGTTCATACCACCCCTCATCGGTCCACTCCCAACTCTTGAGTGGCCCCTTTGGGCCATCAGGCTTGCCTACTTCCACTCCAGGCAATCCCCCTTCAGCCCTTCGGGTGCCTCCTGCAGCCTACTCTATGGGTGACAGTCCTTGCATTTAGCAATAGGGCAAGACTAGCCCCTCATTGGGCACTAGGCTCTTTCTGCAACCCTCCCCGGGGCAACTCACTACCCCTTACTGGGACTAACTCTATGCCCTTTTCCTGGGGCTTGAGGTCTTATACCCCGAGGGACTCAGGTGCCTCTCCTTCAACAACTGAGTAGTGGGGCCTAGGGTTATAAGGCACCCCTACCTGCATTTCACTGGGGAAGCAATTGGCCTGGCATTTCTGGGGAGCTGCCCCAACACAGGCAGTCCCACCAGGCCATCCTTTCCCAGCAGGGTGTAGTTTTAAGTCATACCCAGGACCAGAAGCCTCCTGCCATCCCCTTACTTCCAAGGTGTTCCTGAGCAGCCGCTCAGCTGGTTGTTGTTCTGCTGGCTCAGCCCCAAGTACCTGAGTTAAAATGGAGTCTGCTCACTCTCTCGTCCAATAACATGGCCCTCACCAGGTCATGTGACTGCCTCCTCAGCGCTGGCCTGAGTCTGCTGGCTGCCCTGCTGCCACTTAAAGCCCTTGAAGTGACAGGCATCAAAGGTACACTGTCATACTAGGTCAAAGGATGAAAGAACTGGCTCTAGAGTGATTTAAAAGATAGTTGTGGTCAAAAGAATGTGTGTAAAAGTGGCCTAGTTTCATTCAATGATACTGCTCACTATACATATATTATGCTCAATATGCTTACATTTCTGACCAAAAGTATTACTCTTAAAGTAGAAAGAACTTGTTATTTCTTGACTCGCATATCAAGCAGCATTGATAACTAAACTCTCCAAAATCTACAAAACCTTTATTCCTAGTAGCGACCTATAAGCCCAAAGGAACACAGCCTGAGTTTCAAATTCAAGAATTTTAGGGTATGAAGCAGGCCTATTCAATTTGGATTCGGCCTGAATCATGGACAGTGATTCAAGTCTAAAGATTCAATGCTGATTCAGAAAATCAGTGATTCGGACATAGAGACAGCTCTAAATGTTTTTTCTACATACTTTGAAGTAGCAGATGTGGCTCATGATTACTGTGATGCTGGGGTGCATGGGGCCCCCCACATGCTGCCCAGCAGACCTGGAAGTGCTTCTGGTTCACTTACGAGTCTGCTGCCGAGCACCCTGGGGAGCCTCCTATGCTTCTGTGGGACACTCTATGTGCCTCAGCATTGCAGCATTCACAAGTCTCCTGCTACCTAGAGGTATGTAGAAAAAACATTTAAAGCTGTCTCTATGACAGAATCTCCAAATCTTCTGGAATGTCTCTGAATAGATTTGGAGGGTTCCTATTTGATTTGGAGAGCTTAAAGGGTCCTCCGATTCGATTCGGATTCAGAGATTCAGACACCAAATAAAGCCAAATTTCCACCAAATCAAATCAAGGACTGAAGCTTCGCACAGCCATAGTAAATTTCAGGGCTGGCAGTTAGAAAAGTTATCATTTGGCTTTTAAGCTGAGAAAATTTGATATGGAGTCACTGAGAGACAAACTTTATGCCACTT
Source organism: Crocodylus siamensis (assembly GCF_052110815.1). NCBI lineage: Eukaryota > Metazoa > Chordata > Crocodylia > Crocodylidae > Crocodylus > Crocodylus siamensis. The sequence continues at coordinate 254,357,109 of NC_143395.1, forward strand.
TTAAGGACTCGTTTGTTGTATGATACCACTTTTTAGTATATAATTTGGAATAAATTATATTTATATAATATATAAATTATTTTTATATAAATTATATTTATATAAATTTTGCTAGCCCAATGGCTATAGATGACACATAGGGGGCATGGAGGAAAAATCTCCCCCGAGATTGGCCCTTGCCGGTCAGGGAGTGGAAGCACCGAGAGAAGCGCCGGCAGCATTTCCAGTTTTGCTGCCAGCACTTCTGGGGTTGGTGATCAGCCGCTGAGGGACACCCCCCCACACACACATTCCGTCAGCAATCAGCCACTAGTGGACCTCCCCCCATACCACCCCAGTCAGTGATTGGCTGCTGGTGTCCCCCCAGACCCAGGAGGCACCAGTCACTCATGCCAATGGAGCAAAGACTCTGGTAAGGCTATCAACTGGATACTTCTAGATTCAGAAGAGGAAGGAATTCAGTTCCCTAGGCCAGACTCTGGCAAGAATAATTTTATGAGAGTCTGAAATCACACTTGATTTAGCTATTGTATACTCAGCTATTTATTATACTGGTTTGCCAATGTCTAAGTGCAAGTGAAACCAAAGATACATGAAACACTGTGAATCCTTAATATACAACAGATGAATGGGTCTGTGCCACAGACACCCATAATGTCCTCTATATTACTCAATTTCAGTTAGGTCTGCTTTTTTATATGACAATTTGAGTCTCTCTCTCTCTCACACACATACACTCTCTCTCTCTCCCTTCCCCCCCCATCTTGAAGGTACTTTAAAAAATAATGCAACATAATTAATGTTTTCCATCACTTCTGAAGGATGAAACTGACTAGTTCCAAGATGAAAAAAAATTCTAAAACATTTTTTTTGTAACAAAGTATTTAGATCCATTTAGCTATCCAAAAAAGGGGAACTGAAAGGTTAGTTAAATACTTGAATATTGCCCAGGAAGTTTCATCTAGTAGATACACATGACTATACATTTAAACAGCCAAATAGAAAGTTGGTTTCAGAACATGTTCACATGATTCTACAATAGTTTTAATTAAAAATCAGAGATTTTTTTGTTTGCTTCCTTCTTTCTCTAGAAGTCCATCAACTAATGAACAAGTTAAGGGAATATACATACGTATATCAACTGGGAGAAATTCTTGCATGAACAAAAGCTTTGTAATTTAAAGGAAGTAGATATATCCATTTTCCTCAAATAACCTTTAAAATTTCAAAATGCAAGATTCACTACCAGAATAAGTATTTAGACATTCTAAAACCTCGCACTTCTGAGATGGGGGAGGAAGGGAGGGCTATATTTTTTCTGACACAAAATTTCTCTTTCAAAATTTGTTGGTTTTTTTTAATATGGGCTAGGGCAAAGAGTATTTTGTATCATTCCTTTTAGCAAAATGAAAGGATTATCACACACCTGCTCTTTGATTGATTTGACACCAGAGGTGTACAATGCCACAAACAAGCAGACTCATAGGAAATATTTTAGTTTTATTTTAGTTTTTCATATCATAAAAAATATACCATACATATGTCAAAGTATTTCAGTATCTACAAGAAAATCAGTTAATTTATGCAGTTATACAGTTGGACTAAAATTCAGATTTTAGGGACACAGCAGCAGGTTGAGCTTCTATACTAGGTCACATCTGGAAAATACTGTCTGGAATAAAGTAATATGGAAAAATCTTCAAAATTATCTAGTAGACTCTAGTCTTTTAGAACACATATGTTCTGGATAACACTGTCCCCAGGCAGATAGATATATGTACCTAGTAAAGGAAATCCAACATTGTCTTTGGACTTAAACATATATTTTCCTTCTAAAATATTATGTCCAGAAATTATAATAAAATAGCCTTTTCTTGAACTTTTATTCATTAGAAATATAATTCAGTACTAAAAATTATGGACAGACAAAGTATATAAAAAATTTCAAGACTCCACTTTCTGAATGGATGCAAAATCTGCACTTTGATTTCCATAGTAGAATATCACTTATTATTCAAGTACCAAGATAAGCCTATTACAGAGTAAACTATAACCATACAATGAAAGAAGATGACCATCAGAATCTACAAATGGTAAAAGTTATTGACCTGCTTTTGGTAAAGAGATTCTCACTATTACAAGGTATAGAAGAAGAGATCACATATCACTGATGAAGGTTTTTTTTTTTATTAGTTGTGCAATGCCTGGTAGCAATATTAATGGTTTTGCAAACAGCTCCATCACAAGAAAATTATTTTAAAAATGTACATTGAAAAAGTTAAATAGACTTAACTGAAGTTACTGCTATGCTACTATACAGTGGAATAAATAAAATAATGCATGCCTGCAAAATTATACACAGTATTATTGCAACCAGAGAAATGTAATGAGTTTAGGAGAAACAGGCAAGCATCACAAGAACTGTGAATCTCTCTCTGACAAACTAAGTTTTCAAAATCTGCTTTACAGTGAGATTCAACACTAGAAAACTTGCCTCACTTCAGAGTTAAGAAATGACTTCATGCCGCAAACAGGAAGCCCTCAAAAGCCAGACAATCAAACAGAAAATGTAGAGTAAAAGGTGGCATATGCTGCATCCCATTTGCTGGGCACAAGTTCAGAATGAAAGGACCAAATCAAATATGTAACTTTACCAGGACAATCGATAAAACTTTTCCCCAATTAGAGCTCTAATATCAGGACTAAGCAAATGGGAAGCAAATTCATTACTTCAAAGAAAACAGGGCCACTCCCATGATTAGAGAAAGTCATGTTTAGAAAGTCAGTCAGAGTAACTACTGTCATTGTTACCTAGTACAAGAAATAGGTGGTAGTCCAGCTGGCACACCACATTTGAACTGCTTAGATATCCAGAGCATTACGGAGGTACTTGTATAGTTCCTAAGAAGGCTAATTACAAACGGTCATTGTCCAAAAGTTCAGAAGTTGGAATAGGTCCTACAAAAATGCATTGGAAATCACCAGACAACAAGGTCCTAGATCATAACTTTTTAGACTGTACAGACTGAGACATACAATGTTCCAACCATTTATGTCACACTCATCACCATTATATTTAAATATTTAGTTAAATGGAAAATTAATCTAAGTATGCTATCGTATGCATTTTAAAGGTCTTAGGTGACCAGCTTGTGAAGACAGCACTAATGTTATCCTCACAAAGCTGTTTGAATTAGGGTATGGACAAATGTTTCCTTCATACCAGTCTCAAAAGAGGAGGGGCAGCTGCTACTGCTCAGGACCCCACAGCAGCTGTTACACTGTAACTGTTGTGTGGGCATGAACCTGGAGCTATACAAGGGTAGCAAACACACTCCATCTTTAACCCTGCTTCATCTAGGTCAATGTTGGGACATTTGGCTCACTTGTATCCCTACAGTATCATGTGCACCCATGTAACTGCTACAGCTGCTGTACAGTCCCTTCTGAATTTGCTACTCATCTGTATCATTAATTGCTCTGACTTGTTGGGACCAATTTAGATAAATACATGTCAGGAGTAGCACTACTAAATCCATGAACTTGATGGTCACTCCTTCTCACCACCTTCCCTCCTCCCCGAATATCAAGTAACATTGATTGTGACTAGCAATCCAACACTTCATTGTAAAAATCTGACTGTAATGAGATCATGTTTTCAATAGCAAAACAGCTTCTAATGCTAAATCTGAACGACAGTCTATGAGATTTCAAGATTCTTGTAAAAAGTAGAAGTGTGAAGATTGCTAATATGGTACAATGTGGGGTTCCAGTAGGAATCACTGGGCCATTGTCGTTGGGCAGGCAACTGAAAGATGGTGTCTGTCATCAAGCAGCTTAGAGTATAATAAATTAGAGAGTAATAGTAAGAGTGACTGTGTATAGGCACTTGATTATGAGATAGATTTACCACAGTGTCTTCACTGACCAGAATTTGGGCAAAATGCTGTTAGACGTTACAACTCTAAATCAGCATGGATTCTGCAAGATACTTCAGCACATAGATTTTCATCACATGCTTAAAATGAGGCAAATATTTGAGCATCTTCCTGAATGGGAGCCAGACTACTCTTAAATTAAAACACATTTTATTAGAATATTGGCAAGTACATTTTAAACACACTGTGTAAAAATCCCATTCAAATCCATTATTGAAATACTGATTCTGGTTAAATGGTGGGTTGAATGTCTGGAAATCTCTCTCTCCCTATTTCACTCACTGAAAATACAACAACTAGAATGGTATTTAAGGATCTGCTAAAAACTTTTTTTTTTTGGTTTATTCCAAGTCATTTTGAGACTGAGACAGATGTTCAACAAGATCCAGAAAATGCTTTTTGATGGATTGAAAAGCATTTCTCTAAGTAGATTAAAAGACTACAAGAGTCAAGATGTTCCTATTTGTGCTGCACACAATGATGCTTTTTAAAGAGATTGTGTTAAAACTGTTACCATGGTGTCTATATTCTAAGGTTGCATGTTGACAAGTATGTCATTAAAAAACAAGCAGATACTTCAGGGAAAGTCTGCTGTTTATCACTAGAATATGCAGTTTTAAGTAGGTGCTTCTGTGTACCCACCACACTCAGTTTCCATCTGCCTCATAAACGATACCTAACTGTATAGTATTTGGTTTACAGAAATTTAACCAGACACCAAGATACATGATACGTACATTTTTCCAGGTGACAATATAAACCATAGAACAAAACAGAAGACAAACTGCTTGCCCGAGTTTTATTTTCAAATGTAGAAATCAATGACTAGCCAGTTGACTGACAAACTTTAAAACACTGTAACAAGAATTTCCACCACTAAAATGCATGATTTTGGAAGATGTTAGGAATCTCCCTCTCCCTCTGGCTAAAACCAAATTTACATCTTAATTTCTTTGGCTATTTCTAACCCTGTAAAGTATACCTCTAAGAGGTATCAAGCAGCCCCAGACCTGAGCAGACTCAATAGGAGCAGAGGGTGCTATGCATCTCGAGACAATCAGGCTATTAAAGCTGCACAGGATAATACAAGGAATTTTTTCATGTTTTAAAAGAGAGTTTTACAGCCGCTGCAGCATAAGGTGATATCAGAATGAGACACACCCCCTCCAAACAGCAATGAATGTACAATCCATCGTATGAAAGAACAAGGCTGCTGACACACAAGGCTTATAATGAAAATGGGACTTTTCATAGTTCCTTTCTTTATTCTGAATTTGTAAAAAGAGGTGTGTTCATAATTCAAGTTAGCTACCTCAAGGCAAAAACCCTAATGAAGACAAAATGATGGGTTTTTGGTTTGTTTGGGGGTTTGGTTTTTTTTTTTTGGGGGGGGGGGGAGGAAATGGAGGAGAGAGGAGAGGGGAAGTTACATGAATTGATGGGTAAATGACCAGGTAACTCAAATGAAAACTAATTGCCTTGTCTTTCCTAAGATTATCATCTTAAGTTCTCTTAACTTGAATTAGGAACACACCTTTTGTCATAGCGAAGACAACGCCAAAGTCAATGGTGGTCTTTGCTTTGTAAAGATATGTGCTGTGGCTTCAGTCAGAGAAAAATTCTAGGACAAAGATGTGACCAAGAACATGAAGGCCACGTACAGACATTACACTTTTATGAGTATAAATGATTGGAAACCAGTCTATACCCATAACAGAACAGAAATTTGGCACATACAGACTGGTTTAAAAATTGTGGAACCCAGTTTAAGATTTGCGCACACACACACACACCCGCCCCTCCAAAGGGCAAATGTGTGTTCTGTTCACTACTGATCTAAGCTACACCGCCTACAGAAATTGGGTGATCGATTCTGCCTTGGGCTTTCTCAATCTCTGTACTTAGCCAAAATGTTTTGCAAAGTTTTAAGTAACTGAGGAGAGATTTCAAACATTTACAAAATGAACAGGTCTCCTATTGGCAAAACAAAACTAAAAATCAAAGCAATTCAAAAGATGAATTAGTTTATGCGCTGAAATATATATTTAAGGATCCTGTTCTGTTATATACTAAATTGCATTTAATGTAATTTTCAGCCCCATGCAATTTTTGGAAACATGCAATATACCAGCATGCAACAGCAACTGTCAACTTGAATGCTTGACTTGGCAATTTTACATGAATCCTTTATATTAAAAAAAAAAAAATTTGCATTTATATTATATCCTGATTTTGAGGGACAAAATAAAAATCCCTGGTATTCTTAATACTGCGGGAGCTTCTACAATTTTAGTTAAAGCATAGACCTTGCTCTCACTGTTTTAAAAATTTATGTTCTGTTCCTCAAGAAAATGTTGGTAGTATGACAAAAATAACTAAAAAGAGAGAATGGAAATTCTGATTTCCAATAGTTTGCAACTTGAACAAAATTTTGAATGGAATTTATTGGATGAAGAACAGGCCATTTTCTAGCCCGAGGCTTTTTTCTGGTCACTTTTAAAAGTTCTGCTGCAAACAATGGAGGGTATTAGAGATCCACCAAAAAAGCTGCAAGAATCTTTTATAACAGAAAGGATTAAGCAAATTAATAATAGGGGTCCCATTATAATACCTTTGAAAAAATAACAGAAATAACATTTTCATGAATACTTCATAGAAATATAAAAACTGCAGTTTCCTGCTATTATTTAAGACAGTAAGGTGGAGTCTCCAAATTTTATAAACTAAAATCTACCAACTATTTTATTCTATGTTAAATATACAGATAACTCCTGAGTTTACTTGAAAATTACTAAGAGAAAACAATAAAGTAATCTACTGCAATTCTATAACTAACATCATGTTGATCTCTTTCAGTTTAAACTGGGACTAATATCCCTCAGTTTCAAATCTTGCTAATTTTATTGCTGCCCAACCCTCAGTCACTGTAGTACACTATATTATAATCAAACATGTCAAACAAAGCGCACTCAAATAAACATTTACTACGTTCATCTGTTCCCAAAAATGCAGCCTTTACAACTTTGCTTCAAAAAAAGGAAAATGTTGGCTTAGTCAATATTTATTTCCACAAATGCATTAAGTAATATGAGAAAGTATGTCATTGCATCAAAAATGAAATTCTGTATTAGTAGGGATTATGCCAACAAACATCAATGTTAATTTAAAAATGGATTAACAATTAAAGATTAAAAGTACATTAGCATTGATCTTCAGCATGAAAAAGTTGTGATCAATAAACTAATCTGTAAATTTGATTAATTGAGTAAATCCTGTTTACCAAAGTACAGCATAAGCATAATTTACAAATGTGAGAAGCAAAAGATGACAAACCTGTCTTGCTTACATCTGAAAAAAAATTATTTTAACACATTAGATCACTATTTACATAGCTGTGGAAAGACTACTCAGTTTCTTTGAACTTCAATAATGTACTATCACACAGAGATTTAACAATTTCACTGCGAGTTCACCACAATGAGAATTTTCCCCAAGGGTGGGTCTCCCATATAGCAAGCTTGTCTTTCTGACCAATGAAGACAGGCATACACAGCAGCACAATTAGCTTCTCTCTTTTCACCTAAGGGATTGGTTAAATATAAAAGTTGTACCATTTTAATTCAACAAGTACACTGTATTGGCATAACATATCAGTATTCAAGTGGGGAAACTGGTGCAAAACATTTTTATAGCAAAATAACGACATCTACATTAGAAGTTGTACCAGTGTAACTAGAAATCACACCCCTTACTGACCATTTTATCAGTGTGAAAACTATTTGGACCAAACCATTAAGTTGCAGAGGAGTTAAACATTATGTAGAATTAGCACTAACTCTGAACCATGAAAATGATAGGAACTGTGACAGGATACGTCAATAATAAAAAAGCAGAATTAAAGAGACTTAACTACATTTTTTCTAATTTTAGGTAATACCAAGTTACCAGCAATTAATAATATGAAAGCCAAAAAAAGCATTCAGCGCCTCTTTCTTTTAGTTATGTGTAAAAAAATAGCTTATGTGCTGAAAAAAGCTGTTAATTGAAACACTGCTTAATAAAAGACAGTTAAAGAACAGATATTAATTTCAGGAAACTTACGACACTCTAGTGGGATACTTGAGGGAAATATGGAGTCCCCTCCAATTCATTTGTTTTTGAGAAAACGAGGTTTTCCCTATCCCAGCCCGAGAAGGGAGAAAAGCACTACCATATTTTCTTCTACAGCCGCTACTGTAGTTTTCAAAGAAGTAGATTTGACAAGGTTTGCAGTGATGTCAAATTTTGCCCTTCTAAGATTAAGGACAATTTCTAGACATTCACATTCCCTATAAATAGAGACAAGTTGAAGTTATGAAAAGGTCCCCCACATTTTTCAGGGAAAGCAGCAAGTTGCATCATTTCAAATCTAATGTGACCTGACAAGGGAATAAATTTAAAGTTCAGGCTGCCAGGTGTTTGTTCACCAAGATCTAATTCAACGTGCAGGGCCTCTAAGACTTAGAGAATAAATGTCCGTAGTTAAAAATGGGTCTGCTCTGGCTAAAGGTTGCAATCTATGCTGAAGTAGAGGAAAACCAGTTCAGTGCCACCCATGTCTTTTGCTGGCCAGCAGATTCCAGAAATGCTTCAAAAGCAGCAGGCACCAAGAAAAGAAAACCAAGTGCCTTTCAGGACTGAGCATCTGGTAAGTTTACTAAGAAAGTTATTAGGAAGCCCCCAAACCAATCCCTTTTAGACCTCTACTGGATAGAAGACTGGTAGCACTAATGAGAAGTAACAAACATGAAATGGGGTAGAATGAATAGGAATTTAAAAAAAAAAGCCGTTCAGGGAGCCAAAAGAAAAGGAAAGAGGCAGACAACAGGCAGACAACCCAAAAAGGTTTGTTTACATACGATTATAAAAGTACATAAAAATTAAAGGTTCAGGGTGTCTTACACTGCATATACAAGTTGGTTGTCTTAAAGCAAAGGTGGAGTTCAAAAATAAAGCTTTTGATGAGCTTGTTTTGTAGGGGAAAATATATAACCTTGATCAGATAATAAACTATGGTGGTAATTATTTCCTTTTCTGTGTACTTAGGAAGGTCAAGTGTACAGAGTCAGGTATTACTTTGATTTTTTTTAAATGAGTACATGTTGTTTTAGTCACTCTGAAATTATGTTCTAGTCATGTTAAAAGTTAAAAATTTGATTCTTTCTATAAAAATATTTTGCCTTCTGAACACGACTGCACTAAATATTGTTTTAAAATGCTTAACAAAATTTGGGTAATTTAGAAAAAAAAGGCATCTGGGAAATTCAATGTCAAGTTTCAGTCTATACCAAGTTATAAATCCCTGAAAAGGGTATATAATTGAAGATGGAACTGAACCTTATCTTAGCTAGTGTGCAGTGCTAAAACTCTTTAAAACAATCATCCAAAATCTCTGGCAGGAATTAATAAAACAAAAAATTAAGTCACTTTTTTCCTCCCAGGAAGGCTAGAACATATGAGAATAACTAAGTATTAGCAAGATCAACAGAGGTCAAAACCAAAGAAATGAATGGTAATTTTTACACATTGAAAGAGTTGTTTTCTCACAGAAGTGTAATTTTAGAGAAATTTGCGAGTCAACTGCAATCATGAACATTTTGTCAAGCTATATAATGAATGCTACTGTTTCCATACAGTCCTTGTGAAACCATGAAATTCTATCCATTCAATCAGGCTTTTTATTCAGTGCACTCAAGATTCCTGGTTATTCCCTCTACAGCAATTTTTTAAGAAGAGCAACAACATATAAACTGGAAACAAAATGGTAGTATGTTTCCTGAAATACAAAAAAGCAAGCTTTAGCAACAATACCTATACAATGCATATTTATGCACTTTATTGCTTCCTAACATTAAGAATAGCAGTATTTAATCCTAAACATGTCACTTCAAAGGATGTTCAGATGATTTAGTACCAGCTGGTTCAAGTTCTTCAGAAATCTCTGAAATAAAAGTTGATGAGAATGATATATCTGGCTGTTGCAGACTTTGACAATGATTATTCTGAAAAGCGTCACGTACAAAACAACTGCAGAGTAAATAAACTTTCTTCGATCCCCATGACTCATCTATAGTGTTTTTTAAAGCCACTGGAGTACTCCCAGCAATGTAATGGCCCTAATACCTAGTACAGGTGGATTGCACCAGAGGAAGCTGCAGCATTGCCAATTCCTGTGATTTTATTGAAAGAACTGTGAGATTGAATACTGTTCTTAAAACCTCAATACATCAAGTTATAGCATGGCATGAGAAATGGACCTCTTTTTAAAAATCCTAGAAAATTTTCAACCCTCAAAATTGCACAGGAACTTGAGAACAAAAGACCAGAAGGCAAATAAAAAAAAAGTAATATTTTTAAAGCCCCATGGTTTTTAAACTGCTTAAGATTTTTCAGAACCAGCTCTGGATTTTTGTACACAAGGCCGATAAACTTAAGGTGTGATTTGTTTTGATACAATTTGGGTCTGGGTAAACTGTTATGTTCTTGCTCTTCAAAGAATTATCCTAGGAGGAATAACCAACACAGACAAAAAGATTAAATGCCCAGAGAGTCTCAACAGGAATTTGTGCTACAATGACAAAGGGAAAATGTGGTGAAAAGAGGAAGTAGATATAGGGAGGGGAAAAAAGGTCAGTACACATCATACAAGATCTGACTATATAATACAGAAGTCTAATGGAGCTAATGTCAACCAATGGTAGGATAGTACTGTACATGCTTATTAATTTTATATTGCACCTTGCAATCATTTTCAGGTAAGTAGCATTATAGTATTATTTCAATAATTAAAACTTAAACAGTAGTATGGTGACGACAAAAAACACAGGTAGTTGCTTCTAATACTTAAGAGCAAAAAGGAGGCTACATGAAGAAGAAGCAATAGAGCTACTTTAAGGTCATCAATATTCTTGACTGTTTTCCCATAACCTTCCCTGTTGGACCATATTAATAATCAGGAAAATCAAGAAAAATTATACAGCGTGTACATCAAAAGTAATAAAAAGGTAGGGGGGGCAATGAACGTTTAGCATATACAATGAATTAGCACAGATATACAGCTAATTAGCAATGCTTAGCATAGATGCTAATTATCACACATTGAAGCAGATTCAATTAATCGAGTTTGCTTGAAGTGTGTTCATTAACAAGCTCCAGCGTTTCAGTGTCCCCGTGCTTCAAAATGGCAGCAGGGGCACTTGAACTAAAGCTTGTTTGATAAGCTTTAGTTCAAGTGCCCCTGCTGCCATTTTGAAGCATAGGACGCTGAATACACATGGCGCTATGGGTGCTTCAATTAGAGCGGCTCTCAGAGACACTCTAATTTAAGTGCTCCCCCCACACTCCAGAGGTATAGACGCCCTAGGACCACAAGGCCTCTCCCTCTACATAATTTCAAAATTTTCAGATTTTTCACAAATGACCTTCTGGATTAGATTACATGCATCTTTAAAACTAAAATATACTAATCGAAGTTAAGAAAGTGAAAGGGACAGTTATACTGGAATCAACCTGACATTAACATTATGACTGATGCTCTAAGAATGTTTTGTCCCTCCAAGCCTTATCATAAACTGAAGAAACAACTTTTCACCAACACAGGAATTACTTTTCAAATGAAGTATTTGATTCTCAATCAGATCTAATGGGTATTCTTAGTTAGGGAATTTTGTTTTAAAAAAAGTTTCAATCGCTTACCCACATTAAAAGTGCTGCAGTTACTTTTGTATACCAATGCATGCTTAGTCTTGAAATTGGAACTGTAGCACTACTGAGATTAAAATAAGATCCTTACAATTACGACTGCAAAACAAACTGATAGCTGTTTCTTCTTAGTGATGCTGTAAAATTCATTTTAGCAGTAATATCATGAAAAGAAGTATGTATTAAGATAACCAAAAATTCTTATTCTTGTAACAAGATAAATACAAAAAATCATGCCATTTCTTTTTTTCCCCCCCTTCAAGTTAAACTGGTTTCTTTGCAGATAAGGGGTGGAAAAGAATACAGATAATCAAAGAATCCCAACATAAAGGGTTGGAGTTGGAACATTAAATTGTTAAATACTTATCAGATTATACAAGTGTAGTGACACATATTTAAAATATTGTGTAATTAAAAAATAAGGACAGCATCCATGGACCGCACTAGCATTAGGAAAAAAAACCCTCATTCATCTTTTAAGGTACAAAAGAAGTAGAAAGTTTAACACTGTACCATAGAATCATTTTCTATGATCTACGATAGAATGTTAAACTTTCTTTCTTTTGTATTCTACAAGAATGAATGAGGTGTTTTTTTTAATGTTAGCTCAAACTCCTATTAATGACATGCATATATATTCAGAAAGAAAATTGAACAAGGGAACATTTAAAGAATCTTGGGACCTGTCTAAGCTACAGAGCCTCTGCCCATAGACAAATGGTTCTCAACCTTTCTAAGACTTAAGTCATCCCTCAGAAAATGCTTGAGGTATCCCTCAGTTCTTAGTTTTTACTCATTCTTTACTACAGAAAAATACTATAGAAGTTTTTCTGTTGCAAAGAACTCAGAAAGACCACAACAGTGGTTGGGTTTCTATTTGAAATTGTTGGTTACATCCGGACAATTGTGGCCATGCAGCACGTGGACACAACCACGTACCGCACATTCAGCTGTTCTCCATGCTGCAAGGGAGCAGTGTTGGGGTGGGGGGAGGGGAGAAGTGGGGGGTGACCTCTAGATATCCAGGGATCAAAAAAACCTGCTCAAAAAAAATAAGTGGAACAGCGCATGAAGGGACAGTGCGTGCTGCTCAAAACCAGAGCCTGGCCAGCAGCTGGAGCCACACTCCAGCTGCCAGCCAGGCTCCGAGCAGCTGGACCACCACTGCTGCAGCCCCAGGAGGCCCCAAGGCACCCAGTAAGGCTGCTGGGGCCAGCACAACACAGTGGCAGCACAGCAACAGCACACAGTATCCTGCTGCTAGTTGTCCCTGGGGAACCAAGCATCCGCACTCATGTGGACATGGCCCCAGGTTTATCTTGTGAATCATATTTGCACATATAATGGTACTATATCCTGGGGCACCCTGGAAAGGATCTTAAGGCACACACCCTGTGCCACAGCACCCTGGTTGAGTATCACTGCCCCACATCTATGCCAGCATGTCTGTCAGCAAGGTCTATATTGCAGACGCAGAGTATGCCGACAAAGATATTTCTACTAGTGTAACTACATCACCTCCCAAAGTAGTAAGTAAAGTTGACAAAAACACTTCTCTCTTGGCATAGCTATGTCCATACTTGGAGCTTTACTAACACAGCTACAAAAACTAGGAGTATAACCTTTTCATACACTTAGTTAACACAGTTATACCACCAAACTCTATAGTGTAGACAAAGATATACTGACACTTAAAAGAATATTTTCTTATTTTTATTAGAAATTTGAAATGCAGTTTTCTTGACAGAGGCTTACTGCAGTTTGTAATGAAATACGAATTCTAAAATTCATAAAATCCAGATACACTTAAGAATAACAGATACTATATCACAGAGGCATAATTATAAATGCTGGTGCCCTGAGCAAAACTTGGGGGGACGAGGGTGCTTCTTTGCTGTTTCTGCAGCAGCCCTGAGTTGCCCACCACCAGCTGTAGGAGAAACCCAGTGTTGCCCAATTTCAGAAACTGAGCTAAAGCAGCCCATGCTGCCCAGCCTTAGGAGGCGCTTACTTGCTAGAAGAACCCAAAGCCACTCAACTTTGTTCCTGTTGTGTCCCTCCATCTGCCTCCTACAGTCAGACAGTGAGAAGCTGCTTCTACTCAGCTTCTAGGGCTGGACAGCACGTGGCTCTCCAGGGGGGCTCCTGAGAACTGAAGTGCTTCACTTATTTTGAAGAGGTTTTTAATTTGATAGAAGATTTTTAAAAATGACATCTAGTATTCAATATGTGCAGTTCATTGCTTTCATAACATAAAAACCATCGATTTATGTATTTTTATAATACAGAAAAGTGAGTCTCAAAATTCTATCAAGTACTGGATGTTTTTCATGCTATTCTAAAAATAGCTCTCCTGTCCAAATTCAAATGAATGGTTTTTGGCACTGGTGGAAAGAACCCCATTTCACTGCTGTTCACATAGTGATATGATCACAAAGATTGCAAAATAACTTGCTTTCCACTTTTACACTAGAAGGAAAAGGGAAGAAGTATGGCACAACTGGATAGCTTCTACAAAACTTGAAAATTCTACTTGTGGTGGACAATCAACACCATCCGTTTCCCATCAAGTTTCACCTGTACTGTCTTTTGTGAAAGCTAATTAAGTAAAATAATAAAGAGGAGGTATTCTGGTCTTAATGTATTATATAGCCAAGAACTATTGCAATTTCACATTGCAGGAGGTATAAAGATCACTCCTTTACAGAATATGGAACCTTGAGAATGGACAGTTACTGCTGGCAACTGCAATTCCCTTCTTCAGCTGAATGGTTAGAGCTATTTTTTCCGTTAAAGATTTACAGGTAAAATACTGAATGGCATGGACCAATACCATTAGTCACTACTATAACATACAATAGAGCTTTTGTATATCATACTGCTTCTTCAAATTATTTATGTATAATATAATATGCATTTAAAATTAACAATATATACCTTATACTTCTCTATGAATGCCAGGTACTGCCTGGACACCTCCAGGAAAGTTCTGTTCTTTATGAATAGCAAGTCCATTGCTTCATTGGAAATTCATTTCCAGTGATAATCCACAAGGTAATAACTGGAGTGGAATTTACTATCAACAGTTTTACAAGGCACTCGCTCCTCCAATCAGCACATACCAAATATTACATTTTATAAAATAAGAGTTAAAAAAAACTTTAAAATTACATTTTATTATAGACAGACAGACAGACAGATATGATGGGTATGAAATCCAGCCAGCAATACAAGGTTGAACCTTTGCCCTCACAGACTTGCCATTTCTCTGAAAAGACAGTTCTATAAACTGAACCAACAATCATGTTTTTGTTTTCTCACATACATGAAACTATATTAAGAACTTTAAGAGGCAAACCACATTGGCTTCTTGCGCCAAAGGTTAGGATGTTTTCTTCTTTTATTTCCCCCCTTTTCCTTTGAAACACACTTTTTATCATGAATGGGAGCAAGAGCAATGGACAAATTCTAGCAAATGTTTCATCATGCACACAGTATTCAATGCACTTATTTTTTGCTATCCACTGAATTTTGTCTAGTGTTAAAGGACATGCTGGTAATGTACTGTACATTTTTTATATTTCTTCACAGAGAAAAGCTGTTGCATTGTTTTGCATCTTGGCTAAGAAACTGACACTCTGTATGGAAGTGATGCAGAATTTATTAAAATAAAACTGCCAGTGAGATTTTGCTTTAATACCCAAGGGAGAAATATGATCACCCAGGCCAATAAGAGAAAGATGTGTGCACTGGGTGCTCTACTAATTACAACTGCTTTGGTGGGCAATATTGTTGGCGAAACAGATGTTAGGGACCTATTAACAAAAGTTTTTCAAACATCTGCTTACAATTTTAAGGCAATTGTAAATACAGCACAGAAGGTCAATTGGGCTCATTAAGGTCTATGTGCAAATCTACTGCTGCAGGTTTCTTTTTAGCTTATACTGACTTTTTTTAACACAGGAAATAGAGTTTAATAGCAACTTGTGTCAATTTTGATTGTGATTTCATACAACAACAAACACTGATCGCACGCCCTGTGCTTCACCAAATAACCCATTTTCCTTCCTCCTCTTCCACCATACCTACAGCACACTGATGAGGTTCTGTAAGATGAAGCACAAGGTAGGGGAAGGAATTATAAAGGGGAGTGCTTATACAAATATGTTCGATTTTATTTTTTTAAACCAAACATAAATCAGGTTAAATAATCTTTAATCCACTGAACCAGATATGAATATGCCTGTTTATACAATCAAGTATCATGGCACACACACTGTTCTTAACTGGTTTTAATAACTCTTTTAAGCATAAAAACTGAGGGGTGGTCATGAAAAGAAAAAACTAAATAGGTTAATGTTCTATAACTCTAAACAGATTCTATTGATTGGGCATGTTTTTTAGATATGAATACACAAACAAGCTACTGCAGCTAAGTTCAGGTGGGAGTTACAGTTCATTACTTACTCTACAAGAACTACCTGGGCATGTCCCCCCATGCAGAGGCATGCGTTTCCAAAGGCACAAAAAGCAGTGGCACACATTTGTGCCACTGCTCTCTGCCCTAGGGCACATCCCTGCACGTGCACTCCAACATGTGTTAAACTGTCCTGGGTGTGGGAGGGGAAGCTGAGGCTAGCACCTCTGCTGGCCCCAGCAGCCTTACCTGCGGTCCTGGGGGCCTCCCAAAGCAGCAGCAGCAGCACCAATCTGGCTAGGCTCCATTTCTGGCAGGACATGCTGCTAGAGCATGACCTGCACTGTTTTTTGTAAGGTTTTTGTTTGTCTGTTTTTTAATACTAGGACATCCTGGTATCAAATTTGGGCACTGTGTTGCAAGTTTGTAGCACAGTGCACAGATAAACATTTGGTGTGCACGGTTTGCAGCTCCTCAAACAAGTTCGAGGAGCTGCAAACCACACGTGTGCTTGTCTGGACACCTCCCCTGTGTGCATACCATGGAAATGTGAGGTAACTTCTTCCTCTATAAATGTGGGGTAAACTACCTCAGAACTACCACAAGTTAAGAGCATGCACACAAGCTATTTCTACAGAGGAGCTAACTTAGTAAATCCACATCCTAGTTTACCATAACCTGTTCACGTAGCCAAACACTTAAATGTTTGAGTCTTGTCTTGCCTTTTTAAAGTGGTATCTCAAACTAGGAAGAGTGTGGCATTTTCTGCTCAGTCACTAGGAAGCCAAAGAAAACAAGTCAACATGCTCTGAGTCAGTCAAATGAGTTTTCTGTCTGCAGTAGTTTTAAGTTGGCCAACATGGGCATAAAGCAGAGAGCCTCAAGGTTCTAACACAGATGCAGCAGTTCCTCAAAGAGGAAACAGTGATGTCAAATTCAGTAAATATATTAATGATGAAGCTTTGTATGTACAATTGAATGGTAAAAATCTCTTGTCAAACCTTCATTTAGTAAATTGAACATATTCATTAGTTAATGCCTGACCGCTGTAACTTTTAGAATATGTGCAGTAAATTCTGGCTCAGATCTTTGCTAAGCTGGGGGTGCTGCAATGGTGGCAAATTTAGTCCTTGGAGAGTGACTTCTGCATTTTAGCACCAATGTAGTGTTCAAAAGTATTGATCAAAACATATTTAATAGATTGTAAAGCGTACAAGATTTGTAAAAGTTCTTTGTATTTGCAACCTTGACGCTGTGCTCACACAGATCTGAACAAGTAACACGAGTCCTCCTTGTCCAAACAACAGCTAAATCTGAAAGCAAACATAAGCGCTCTTAGAAAACATTCCCATCAATAAAGACTTGTCTTTACTCAGCTTGGCCCAATATTACTTGCTTTAAAAACTTATCACCCCATCCATCTTGCCTCTGACTTACTAGCAAGGATATTTTCAATGTCTTATGAATTTTTTTCCAAACGCTTTTTCCTCTATATAACATTTATAAGGGTCTAAATAAACTGTGGATCTCTTTATTTCTTGTAAAGGAAGTGGGTGGTTTCATTTTTTTTAAGAGGGAAGGAGCCTGGAGATTACCATTTATATTATACAACCTAATTTCATTTTTAAACATAAACTGCAAGTGAAATTTAGTAAACATAATATGATTACTTTAAACTGAATTTGGCTAGGGCACCAGCACTAAGCTAACATTGCTACTATTTAAAAAGTGTTGTGGGACGCTCAGTGACCAACTACAGTTATGTCCCCTTCAAAATATGGCAAGCCCCTGTTGCTTAGATCACAAATGTAGAAGCCTGTCTAGATAGTTTTAAAAACTAGGGGAACTTTTTTTCTATTTGAATCCATAGCACAGAGTAGCTTAAAGTGGTCTAAACTACTGCCTGGTTTAGATTTTTGGAGGGGGAAGAATGTTCCACAGTGAAAGCAGGCCTTGGGGTATCTGTCTAGTACATGTGTGGACAGAAGAGTACTATTCATTCACAATGCAACTGCCAGCATCATCTTAAAAGATTTTCCCAGTGCAGTGCTTGATCTGGCCTAATTCTGAAATTGCAGTTAGAACTACTAAAAAGAAAAAAAAAGTCTCCTCTCATTGTATCAGATCCCATTTGGCATTGCTCATGAGCATTCACCAAAAAAGGAAAAGGTATACCTTCCAAATCAAATTTCAGAAACTGAAACAAAAGTAGTGAGAGAAATTCATGTTTTCAACTACAAAGAGAAACAGGTAAAACTGCTGATGAAAGCACTTGCTTAAAAAGGGATAGGAGGAGGAGGAAGATGAAGTTCTATGAGACCATTAAGTATCCACCAGTTCACTGCAAATTATACTAAATACTCTGGCAAAGAAACATTTGGCAGACATTAGCAACTTGCAAGCCAAGTATGTTCCTCACACCAAAGTATAATGTAGCTACAAAAAGAGTTTGTTTTGGAACAATTTCTATAGTATGAAAAATAATCTTGCCTAAACTCTTAGTGAGCCTGGATTTACCAAAGAGGAAACAGGAGAGAGCCATAACTACTTATGTGACAGATCCACATATATATGGGGTTAGATAAACTTAATATCATCCCTGAAACAAGATATTGAAAAATTCAGATATTAACATACATCCATTTTGAAAAAAATACAGTAGGTCTAAAATAAATAAGTTAAAATAAACAGAAGCACACTAATACTTTAACAAGTTTAGCATACAAATTTAGAATAAATGCAAACTATGTTCTCCCTCAACTTCACACAAAATATGTGAGATTTTACTACTGTCCTGGAATCTATTACCTTTTGCTGGTTTTTAAATATATTTGAAAAAGAAATTTACAACTAAAAATCACAACTAGCCCATTGAGGAACCCTTTGTCTTCAAACAGGATGTAAAGTTTGGGGGCTTGTCTCAAATGCAAAGGGTTTTTTCCTTCCCCTTTACTTAAATAAAGAAAAAAAAAAAAGGCGAGGAAAATTTAAGGTAGAAATTTAAATAAATGGTTAATTTCATTTTAGCTACACTAGTGCTCTCTAGCTTGTTAGCCAGGCTGTATTGTTATCAGCATGGAAATGCAGACTCTCTCCAAACTGTTTTCAAAGGCCAGATGCTCAAATAGGTCCTGAGCAGTAGAATTAGGCTCTGAGACTCCATTAGGATCAAGTTCACAGGTTGACATCTTCCAAACAAAATATAGTGAAAAGATTTCCCAGGTGCACTTTAAGAAGTTTGAAAACAGTATTTCACTTGGGCATACCATTTGAACCCATTATGCTATCCAGCTGGAAATGGCCCATCCACTACCTGCTCAATGCAAATGAATAACACTTATTGCAGTGGTGGCAGCTCCAGCCAGGCCCCAAACCCCAATCCCAGACAGGAACTACCACCACCACTGGTGCTGCCAGGCCAGGCTAGTGCTGCCATGTACTCTTTGTCCAGAGCTGGAGCACAGCTGGATCCATACCAGAGCCAAAGGATGCATCTACACATGAGCTTTGCTGCAGTTGACTAATTAGCTCTACCATAAAGTGTCACAGTCTATACATGCACCTGTACTAGGACACAGTAAATTAACTAGCTCTGACACTGCTATCCTATAGCGGAATTATTATGTGCACTGAAACACACGTATAGATGGTGACAGGGACTGGCTTGGGCACAAGGTTGTTAAAGTGTGGGGGCTGCAGGCTGCCTAGCTACACACTTTAGCACCCACATCCCCCAGCCAGCCCACCTCCCAATGCTGCCACCCAGAGCCCTGAGCTAAACCCCCAGCCCCCATGCCAGCCCGGCGCTGTTCTGCCCATGCTCGAAGTGCTGCAGTCCCAGGCATATGTGTAGACACTGTACCTGGGAGCAGCTGACTGGTACAAATAGTGCTGGAGTTTATTTCATCGACTTAATGGCATGTGTAAATACACCCAGAAAGTAAAGCAGTGGGGGCAGAGTATAGACACATCAGGGAGGGGAAGGCAGTAGCTATAGCTCCAACCCCAACTTCAAGTCAGGGCCAGAGCCAGAGGCACAGCAACCATTTGCCCCCACTCTAACTGCCTTGTACTCAAATCCAAGACAAAGGGCTTCTTTTTTTATATTAAATGGGGGAAACAATTTTGTGCTGGATTCAAGTCAATATGGTATGTTAGACATTTATCTAACTAACATAACTGACTTTTTTTGGTAATATGCTATTTTTCATTCAGCAGACCCATCAAAATAGTTGCTCCCATGTATGGTGATATTCCAAAAACAGGACTACATGAAGCTGATTGGTATCAAATTGCAAAAGCACAATTATTTCTAATTTTTGTACTCTATATACCAGGGTTAACATCATGGTTGGAAAGCTTGTATCAATAGTTTAAAGAGCCAAACAAATGTATCAGAACAGACCTTACATATTGAAAAATGGACTATAGTCATTAAGCCATCTAAACAAAGGGTGCATGTACACAAGACACTACTGCACAGTGATTTATTTAGTACTTATATAAGCAAGTACTAAATAAATGTACAGTAACTGGAGTTACTGAGCAGTAGCTCCGGTGAACATCTTTTAAGTGATGCTACTGCGCAGCAGTCTAATAATACTACACAGTAGTGTATTGGCATTGTTGGTGCTGTGACACTACTGCGCAGTCAGCGTCTTGTGTAGACACACCCATAGTAGAGAATACTTTTTCCCCTGAGGACTTTTTTTAAAACCTCCTGTTAAGCAGTTTCTTCTATAGTTTTGTCATAAGCAGCTGACAGAATATATAGTGCTGCTGTAAACACAGTGAATGGCAAATCCCAGGCTACAAGCTAAACTCACTGAAAACTAGGCCTCCTAAAGCACACACACTCACACTGGAAAACAGGATTCCAAATGGGGCTGAATCTAAACTTATCAGGGACAAAATAAAGGTCTTGCTAATTATGACATTGAGCCACTGATGGCTACTTGTTGAGCTCAGTTATCCAACCAGTTTTGCACCCACTTTATACTACTTTAATCTAGTCTGTATTTCCTTAATTTGTTAATGAGAACGTCAGAGGACTCAATGTCAAAAGCCTTGCTGAAGTCAAGGTATATCATAGCCTTTGTTCTCTCTCCATTCATAGAACCTGTCACCTTATCACAGAAGAAAACTGAGTTGGCCAAGCATAACTTGCTCTTCATGAATCAATGCTGGCTGTTCCTGATCACCTTGTTCACCTGTAGTCAGTTGCCTAAGACAATAAGCATTTCTACCTTTACAGTACTGTACTTATCTATCATTGTGATTGTTTTATAAACATCATAAGTGTATTTTGATGCTTCATTCATATATATAAAATGTCTGTCCCTATTTCAGAATGACGAGTGAGAGAGAGACAGAGAGAGAGAGAATGAGAATTTCAGAATGGATGGATATTTTTATATATACTTTTTATCAACTTTTTTATATATTTTATTCATGTGTATGTCATACACACACACACATACATGAATAAAATATATAAAAAGATTTGTTCCTATCTCAGAATGGATGGATATATGTGGTGTATGTGTGTGTACATATACACATATGCACACATACATACATGCATACAGATATACATACACACACACATCTATCAAATATCCATCCACTCAGAAATCCTCATTCTCTTTTTCTCTCCCTCCATCCATTCTGAAATAGGGACAAACATTTTTATTCACATTGTCCTGGGGAGCCAAACAGTAAACGGGACTTACCGGCAGAACTTGACAACAAGCATGCGACGCCGGAGGAAAAACCCGCGGTGCGTGTCAGCTGCCTTTTTGTACAGATACGCCCAGCTGGTGATGTCATAGAGAGACACCAGGCGGCAAAGTCAAAAGCAGCAGCTGCGGCTGCAGAAGGGGCGGATAGCCCCGAGGGAGAGTGACTACGGGCTCTGCCGGCAAGAGGGGCGGATAGACCCAGGGAAGAGCAGTCTCCGCCGGTGAGAGAGGCGGCAATTGAGAAGGCTGAAGAGTTAGAAGAGGCTCCGAAGGGGCGAAGACAGACCGCGTGGCGGGAGGCTGCTCATGACGGGGAAGGAGCGGTAAGCACGGCCACGGAGGGCACAATGGAGCACAAGCCAGATGACAGCGTGACCCACAGGTGGAGTGCCAAAGCAACACAGCATAGGCTCCGCCACACAAAGGGGGAGATACCCCTGAAGAGCCCCAAGAGGGTGCAGCCGGGCAGGTATTGCCGCCGAGCCACGGTACAGTGAATAGGGGAAGGCACCAGGGAAGCTGGGGGCAAGGACAGCCCAGAAGGACCGGTGAGGTCCAGACAGAAGGCTGAGTAGTGGGTTTTAGATTTGTTTTGGTTGTATGGGATGTCCCCGGTTGAAGAGGGAGAGCTAAGGTAGCATCCTTATAGAAAGGGGGTTGACGGTGTCTTGGTGAGGCCAGAACCTGTGCGGAGACCCCATCCAAGGTCAAACAGGGAGGAGGCCGGGTGGGGACCGTGGGCCAAGCCTACTGATGAGCACCATGATAGGGACAGGCTAGGTGGGGAATATTACTCTATGGCGGAGGACCTGAACCCATGGAAGGAGAATGCACTAAAGGTGGTGTGAGGCTGGGGTGCAGGGCTCGTGGAGCCCCATGATGTGACCACCGAGGGATCCTGGGCCACGGAGTGTACCACAAACCGACTTTGACATTGAAGTACCTCAAGTCGTGGCAGGCGAGAACAAGGTCGGGGACTTGGGTGAGAGAGAACTGCTCTGATACCAAAGTGATCCCAAGAAAGGGGTGTCATCTTCCTATAGAACTAGGACCACCTGAGAGCTGGGAATCGAAACCCAGTGGTCACACACATCTATTCATTAGATTAACTTGTCTACTGCAGAATAAGTGTATTAAAAAGGATTTTTTTTAATTCTAAAAAACAAAATACTGTAACAGACATAAAAGAAAAATGTATTAAAAAAACCCCAAGTTTAACCTTCAAATTCCCACATTAAGGAAGGTCAGATTATACTTGCAATTACAGTCTGATTTAAAACAATTAAGGCTCTATATTTCCCTCAAATGTAAAGCAAATTTCACACAGATAGCAATGGGAAGTCTTTAAAAAAATGAAAACAAACAAACAAACAAGGGTGGAATATGCTCCTAATATGGAATTTCAAATCCAGGTTCTATTCCTGCATCAAGATGCGCTTGTAAAGACCCTTAAAGACTGCACACAGTCCCAAAGTCAACAAGACTCCATATGAGACCAATGACACATAAAAGTGAATCCTGAAGAAGCACTCAAGTCAGTGGTTGCATTCAGCATCTCCCAATGGGAAGATATTATAATAAATATTGCTCATTAACTGTTAACCCATTTACTAACCTCGTGCACAGCAAGGAGTATTGTCATTGATGTTTAGCAGACTAACTGCATAGCTGGGAGAGATTTAGGATACATAAAAGACTTTACAGAAGCAACTGATCAAGAAGCTGATGCTGAACATATGAATGAGATAAGGTGAAGCAAAAAGCAATATATAATAGAACAAGGAACAATAATTAAGGAGTTTTCTAAATGGTGATAGGAAACAAACTCTGAAAGGGATAAGTAGTTAGGAGAAGGACATGTCTACATTTGAATGTAGATATCTATACATTAGTTATGATGCCCCAGAAAGACTGAAAGTAACACAGAGAAGTTGAGGAATAAAGAATGGATGCTGGTTTAGTCATAATTTTGTCAGGAATGTAAAACTATAGGATAATCACTGCTATGGGTTACCTGTGGTTCTAGTAGAGAAAATGAAGCAGCAAGGAGTTTTTTGATATTTCATGAAACAAAAATTTTACTGTGAAATTACTAGCAAAAGAAATGCAGACACTATAAATACCACTAAAAATCCTCCAAGTCACAGCCCCCACACAAGCAAAAACCACATGAAAATATTACCAATTCTAGGAAGACTAAATATGCTGTATAATACAATCCACTGTAGAAACCTATATGTGAACTGTATTCACACCAATAATCACCTCATTAGAAAAACCACATCTAGGAATCATATTCCTACTCTTCTTGTAATGAAGTGGACTTGAGCCAATGCATAAGATGGATAGACGGTTAATGTTTTTTGAAACTTGAAAACCAGAACGAAGGACCTCAGATTTACTAAAACACATAAAACTGAAAACATACAACGCAAATACTTCTGCCTAACAGCTCATACCCTCAATGACTTTAATATCACACTATAAAAATAAGAGACATACAAACACTGAAGTTTATGACAGACTAAAACACACAACTGAAGTTCTGGATTTATTTAATTTAAAGTGAAGTGCTCAGTCTGTCACTGGGAACTAACATGCACCCTAATTTTACTTTAAATAGTTAAGTCACTGATTTCTCTGCAGATTCCCACAGAATATCTGTGAAATTCTAGGTTCAAGTTAGGGATACACCGATAAAAAAAATTTCGCCGAAACCAATGGCCAATTATTAACCAGCCATATCAGCCAATATAAATCTGATAACCTATATGATGCAGCCCGACAGCCTGGTGAGCAGCATTGGGCCAGTAAGTCTGTGGTGGGGGAAGGGGCATGGTGGGGCAGATCAAGGCCCCCATGGTAACGGAGGTAGTGGGAGTGGGGTTGGGTTGGGGCAGGTGCTGCCCAGCTGGGGCAGTAAATGGGCCTCAGGGGTGGGTCGTGGGTGAGAGCCACAGGTAGCTCATCCAGAAGGAACAGAGGGATGAGGAGAGGGGGCTCCCCACCAGTACACGCATGCCCAGGGAAGGCATGGGAGGCATGTGCCCCCTGGATTTGTATGTGGGGCAAGGGCAGGCTGCCTGCTGTGGGCTTGTGGTCAGGGGCTGCGCTGGCCTCTTCCCAGTGGGGTCTGGGCAGGGGCTGCGCTCCCAACAGGCGGGGGCAGCACTGGGAGGGGAGATTATAAGGAATTCTAGGGTGGCTATAGCCCACTCTGCACCCCACTGCTCCCAGTGCTGCTGCCGTCCGCCCCACACCTGCCTGCCCTGAGTGCAGCCCTGGCCCAGCCCCCCTTCTGGGAAGAGGCCAGCACTGCCTCCGGCTCTGAACCCACAGCAGGCAGCCTGCCCTTGCCCCACATACAGATTCAGAGGGCACATGCCCTTCAAGCCTCCCCTGGGGATGTGTGCAGCTTTGGGAACTGCCCCTCCCCATTCCATGCATCCCCTGGACAAGCCACTTGTGGCTCCGTCCCGTGCCCCATCCCAGGGGCCCATTCACTGCCCTGGCTGGGCAGCGCCTGCCCCTGCCCCCTTCCCTCCTGCACTGTGGGGACCTCGATCTGACTCCCCATGCCCATTCCCTCCCCCTGCCCCTTTCTCCCCACAGACTTACCAGCCAGATGCTACTTTCCAAGCTGCCTGGCTGCATGCATGCTCCAGCTGTGCACATACACACAGCAGTTATTGATGACGTTATCAGCTACACTGGCCAAAAAATCTGATTGCTGATAATGTTAATTTCCCTTTTATCAGTGCCAATCCAATATGCCACTGAGGTACTGGTGCACCCCTAGTTCAAGTGACTTTGTCAAGCACAGAACCACATTAGTATGTGAAAATCCAGTTTGTTTACATTAGCTTGTATCATACATGAGACTGCCATTCATAAGCTGACCAGAATCAGGGTACATTTAACAATGCCAGCCTGCAAAGTCACTGGTGCATCTCTTTACTAAACTTTAAGTTTGAGCAGCTGGAGCAAAGCTTGTCAGACACTTACTTCCCTTTGTCCAAATCAATATATACACATTACATTTCTGTTGTTGGAAATCTTCAGAAACCCAAAATTGTCATGTGCTTTGTATAATATGCTCATTTGTAATACTTTTACATAATATTTGGAAAATTAAAATTATGTATTGAAGTATTAAAGTTTACTTATTCCCTGTTTACCTTCTAAAAAGTCTGAAATTAAAATTAGTTTGTGTTTGTGCATTTACTGCCACTTTACAAACCACTGTCATGTTTTTGGCAAATGTGTGGTAATATGCAGCACACCTCACAAACAGTGCACAAGTGCACATATTTGTAGATGCTGTGCATGCTACATTCATGGTTAACTTTATTTATTTCTAAGGCATTCACCATGAAATCTGAGATTCTTAATGTTCAAGCAATGAGCTGAATAAGTTTGTATTAATGGGGAAAAAATACTATACAAGGACTTAACATTAAGGAAGACAAAATGATAGACCTCAATCATTACCTACTGCCTTCACTTCAGAGCGAGGAAACACTTAAACAAAAAGGAAAATTTATATTAAAAAGTATTTGAAAAACCTAAGGTTACCACATTTTATGAGCCATGCCTGAGTTGTACATAGTACATCTGGTATAAGATATGCAATGTACAAGAAGGGGAATATTTGGAATACAGGAAACCCTCGCTATTCACGGGTTCTGTATTTGTGGTTTCAAATATTTGCCAATGCTGAACCCGCATTTTAAATACACTTTATACACTTAACAGGAGCTCCTTGGGAGCTCTGTGTTTGCTCCCACCGCCGCTGCTGCGCTCCTGCCATTGGAGCTAGGCCCCTTTCCACCCAGCCACCAGGGGCACTGCATTCATGAATGTAGTGCCTTATTCGCAGATTTTGCTATTCGCAGGGGATATGAGAATGTATTCCCCGCGAATGGCAAGAGTCGCCTGTAATATGTGTTTCCCAGAGTTAAAATATAAACCTCAGCACTCCAGACTTTGGTTTGGCATTTTCTCCTCAGTGGCAGAGGCATTTATCTACTCTAACACTTTGCCACATATGAATTATTACTTAATTGCAGATAACACCAAGCTTGCAGATGACATTAAACTGGGAGGATGTAATAGGGTGCTGGAGGGTAGGGCTAGTATTCAGAGTAACCTCAACAAATTGGAGGATTGGGCCAAAAGGAATCTCATGAGGGTCAATAAAGACAAGTGCAAAGTCCTGTACTTAGGGTGGAACAATCCCTTGCATCAGTACAGGCTGATGGCTGACTGTCTGGGAAGCAGCTCTGCTGAAAAGGACCTGGGGGTTACAGTGGACAATCAGCTGAACATGAGCCAACAGTGTGCCCTTGTTGCCAAGAAGACTAACAGCATACTGATCTGCATTGGTAGGAGTGTTGCCAGCAGATCAATGGAAGTGATTATTCCCCTCTATTAAGCACTGGTAAGACCACATCTGGAGTACTGTGTTCAGTTTTGGGCCCCTCCACTACAGAAAGGATGTGGACAAATTGGAGAGAGTACAGCAGAGGGCAAGAAAAATGATTCAGGAGCTAGGGCACATGACTTCTGAGGAGAGGCTGAGGAAACTGGGCTTGTTTAGTCTGCAGAAGAGAAGATGGAGAGGGGATTTAATAGCAGCCTTCAGCTACCTGAAGGAGGGTTCGAAAGAGGATGGAGCTAAACTGTTCTTAGCGGTGGCAGATGATAGAACAAGGAGCAATGGCCTCAAGTTGCAGCAAGGGAAGTTTAGGTTAGATATTAGTGTCCCGGGGGGATGAACCAAGCCCCAGAGTCACGGTGGGCCGGGGTGGCAGTTAGGCACGGAAACAGGCCGGGTTCCTTTGGCTATGGAGAACTGAGAACCGGGAAGCGTAGCGGTTTCTTAAACAAGGTGGAATTTATTTGACTTACGCTTAGGTGCGTAGGAAAACTATGTCTTCAGTTACACTACTCACAAATACCACAAAGGGGTCTGTTGGCCCACGAGGTTCGGTCCGAAAACCTAGTCCCAGGGCTGGTCAACAGCTCATGAACTGGGAAACTGAACAAACAAAACTGTAATGCGTAGAAAGCTGTGGTGTGACGCCAGTCCCAATTGGTGGACGATCGGGTAGCCGGAGAGTAATGCTGAGGTCAGGATGCCAGAAGCTGAGGTGAAGTCGCAGTGGGATGGTCCAAATCGTAGTCAGTAATCGGTGAAACTTAATCGGGAACCAGGAGATCAAAACCGCAATCGCTATAACAGCACGAAGTGCCAATCGGGGGAGGAGATCAGTAGGCCTGAGAGCCTGACTGCCAGACAGTCCCTGGAAACACCAGCTTCTGTCTCTAGTGACGCGATCTTCTCCCCCCAGAGGGAGGGGCCCTCAGACTTTTTATAGCAGCCCTATAGCCAATCAGGCTGCTTGGCTGAGAGAAATTTCTAGAGGTATTATCTCATTCCAGTTGTACACTGGGCATGCTCTGCAATAAGATCTGTGTAGCAACTGAGTCTGCTCAGGGCTGAAAGTGGGTCAGGGCTGATTGACAGCTCCTGAGGTCACAGAAAGGGTAGTTCAGGCCCTGTATGGAATTTTCCACTCTCAGTCAAACTGAGTTCATGCATTGGCAGCACCTATACTTAAAATTTTTCTCCAACAATTAGGAAGAAATTTCTTACTAGGAGAGTAATAAAACACTGGAACAGGTTACCCAGAGAGGTTGTGGAATCTCCATACTCGGAGATTTTTAAGACCCAACTAGACAAATCCTTGGCTGGGATGATCTAGTTGGGGATAGTCCTGCTTTGAGGGGATAGAACTAGATGACCTCCTGAGGCCCCTTCCAACCCTAATTTTCTATGATTCTATGAATTATTCACAAAGGATAATTGCATTTTTTAATGCAAAGAAAAAAAACCCACTAGAAAGTATTTTATCTCACCTTATTCATCATTGCAGTATTTCACTGTCTCAAAGAGCAGAGCAACAAAAAATGTCAAGAGAGTTTTCAGCCATCTGGACCTTGCCTAAACATACACCAGAATTTAATAAACTAGAATCTATGTAATATTCAATTAATTATTTGTTACAATAGAACCTTACTGACATGGGTATTTGTGCATCCTGGGTGTAACTGGCCAGAAAGTATTCATCTTTTCTTTTTTTGTTTTTCCCATGAGAAGGAATGGGCAGACACTGACCTGTCCAGATTGTTCCCAGAAAGTCAATGGTACCAGAAAGTTCATTAAGCTCCACTAACCATCAAGCACTTGAACTTCAACAGTTAAGTCAGATGAAGACCAGGACATTGAACAGGTTTAAACTGGCCCAAGTATACACATAATCAGATGCTGCCCATTATCCCACATTCTACCACTTAACAAAAAAAATAAAGACAATTTGGAACTTTAACATCCCCATTTTATATACAGTGCTGTGTCAAAAATGACAAGTAGGGCGTGGCTCCAACAGAGCAGGCCAGGCAGATATGAAGCATGGGATGGGGGGGTGGCATGGGGCCAGATACAGAGCAGTGGGGGTGTGGCATGAGGCCAGATGCCGAGCGGTGAGGGGGGAGGTAGTGTAGGGCTGGATGCGGAGTGGTGGAATGGGTACATGGTGGCAGAGGCCACCACGTGCAAGCTTACCCTGCTCCTGGGAGGTAATTGCGACATGGGATGATGGGTGGTGGCGCTCCATCCCCCCCCTACCTCTCCCCATCATTTTGACGGGCAATTCACTAGTGGGATGAAAAAAACCACAGACCGAATGCTGCTCTACCGAACAGTGATATAGAGCCACAGACAATACTTCTTTTTCAGTGACCAATAATGAACAAACATCAGAGAAGTTTACTTATCCCCTTTTCTCAGCCTGACACAATGGTACATGAAAGCACCACAATTGAAGATTTTCCAGGTCCTTTTTCCAACTGGCTTGCATAATAACATTCTACAGTATTTTGTTGGCAGTAGAGAATGGTCCTACGTATCAGTAAATAGTTCATGTATGTTAACATGAAGTGTAATAAAGTAAATCCACTCTACTCAAGTAGATATGCCAAATACACTTGTATTTATTATTGTCAGACCTTCTCTACCCCAAGTGTTTGCACAACTAAGAACATCTTATAAAATTTCAGTGCAACAGTGACACTGTAGCTGTGGGTCCAGGAAGGAAGAAGAATGTCTGTCATTCAAAAGTTTATTCGACTCTATCTCATCTATGCAGCTGATTCAATAATAGATATCATCTTAAGAAATCCTTGGTTCTCTTATATTCTTTCAGTCTTCCTTACAGCTGCAGTTTTATATTTTGTTTACAACAATGGAGTTCTTAAGAGTCTATTATTTTATTCCAGTCTCCCACCTCTTTTGCAATGTCTTCTAATTTTTTTCTTAAGAAAAAGGTAACTTGAGAATCTGTGCCAATTTTCATATAGCACTTCACTATTTATCAATATTACAGCTACACTGAGAAGTTTAAAATTAGGCATTCCCTCGTGAAAGGTGCTTTACAATGTAGTGGGAATACAGATTCATTTTTAAAAAAAAATAAAATTAAAAAAAAAAACACTGCCACAGAGGAGAAGGGAATATATGAACACATGGGTGACAGCCCAGCAATGTGCACATCTTGCAGGTTTCAAGTCAATTTTTTAGTTCTGCAGAGAACAGAAAATGGGAGATGTTTATATCACTATAAATTTTGCATTATTTACCCATTAAAAATGACCAATCCCAAGTTAAAGTTAAAGCTATCATGGAAATAAAGAATTATCAGCATTCTTTTAAGAAAACCTTGGAGAAAAATCCTGAATACAGAACAGTTCATTCACAACTCTTAACTTCTGATTGCCAGATTAAGTGGTAGGAGACCCTTTCTTCCAATTTTGACATTCATGAATATTGTCAGCAATATCGTATGCACCACTCAGTAAAGGCTATTTCATCAAACTGCTTTAAATAAAGTCCTGCAATTTCTGTAGGAGCATCTAGAAAATGTACTCTCTGCTGGTGACTTATGCCAGATGCTGCTTACCAAAACATAAAATTTAGCCACACAACTGAAACAAATGCATACAGTTCTGGTAAGAGGCAAAAGAAAACACTATGTAATATGCAGTAGGAATGAAATAAACTACAAGCATATAATCAGGCCAAAAATATTTCTTCAAAAGGGAACATGAATTGAGCTATACGTTTTCAATCACGGTCAACAACTTCAAAAATATTAAGAAACAGCATCAGTTTTCATAGAAAACTTTCTTACATTCTGTACAGCTAAAGATGCATCTACAATACAAACCAAATTGCTAGTTGGTTAAGGTAAAGAACATGTCATAAGCATTTTCTCTTTTGCCTGTTAAGCAAAATTATTATTTCCTATTCATCAATATGGAGAATATTTTCTAGCATGCAGTAGAGTATCTATGACAAAGTGTTCCATAATCAGTCTCCAGTGGCATAGGTACAGCACAAGATTTTGTGGAATCTGACTTAACCAATCAAACTTGAATCACTAGACCCAAGGTTAATCAAGCCAGATAAACAGATTGCAAAGATTGTCTGAGAGACTGATTTTTCATATAAAAGCTTTTAAAAAAAATACAAAAAGCTTTTCATTAAAACAAATTCCTTGTATAAGCATCTTTTCCCTTCAACCATTACAGCCATCCAAAGATTCTTCTGTAGTGTCCTCCTCTTTGGATTAAATAAATGGGAGCACGTATAAACATTAAGAACTGAAACTAATTAATAAAGCATATCTTATTGTATACCTCCATTTAAAATGGTAAACTCCTTGAGGAACAGATGCTATTCTATACATGTCTTTAAACTGTGTTTGTTCCATAGTATCTTTTGGTGCTTCCTTATATTTTGTTTAGTGTCAAGACAATAAAGAAAAAATAAACATGTCCCAGAAGACAACATCAATGTCAAAGCTACTGAGAAAACTACATGTAGACAGTGACTTAGTAGAAAAAGGAAAAATTAAAATGAAAAGTAATATTAACAAAACTAAAACTGTAATGCTGTGTTAACTTTTCAGAACTATTATCTTTCGAGCTAGTACGGGACTGAATTAAAAATTCTGAGGATGCTTTTTACTACCACAGGAAAAATCCCACCCATCCAACTGCTTTTTCAAATCCCTTGGCAAAAGGTGATTATTTCATCCCTCATTTTTCAAAACAGATGGATAAATTGTAACGGAAAATTCTAAACATTCCACTGGCATTGATCCTTACTAACCTGATATGGTCTACTAACTTAAAATTATTCCCTATCACATACATTCTATATGACATCAGCTACCACACAAGATTTTAATATGCATTAAGCAGGTGGCCACCAGCAATTTCTTTTTTATCTAACATCTGGTATTGTACTCTGTAAAAGGTAGAAGTCCTTAATTTTTTTAATAAACCAGGAATTTACTTGTAAAATTTCAAGTAAAATATACTTTTAGAACTGCTGCATTTAATTTCCAATCCCAAAATTCTAAGGTTATTGCAAAACAATACTCTACACTTTTCATACATCTGCTCAATGATATTTTAGATTCTTTCTCTTCTTTTTTCCAAAGCAACCTGACAGATGACTTACTGAGACTGTATGAGCCTTTCATGCAATGCTTTATATTTTTCAATGTTATAGTCTTAACTAAATTAGCTCATTAGCCAAATACACCAACTGAAAGCATGGGGGAGAGGTTAAAAAAGTTAGGAAAATAAAATGTAAATCAAATTAATTGCCCCTTCATTGTTACGACTTGAATGAGGACCCATATTTAAAAAAAGAGGGGGAGTTTTTAGTGCCAAAATGAGTACTTCGTCTTCAACACATATTTATATACATTAAGATACTCAATAACAGATTCTGGTTCTGACTAACATCACCTATCTATTGCAGGACAGCAACTTGTGATTTACACAAATTTGAGCAGAAGACACTTTCAGCCTATAAAAACCAAGCAGTACTGCAACAATATGTTTATTTAAACCAAAAAAGTATTTTTCTTTAAAAATGAGAGAGACAGAGAGAGAGAGAGAGAGAGAGAGAGAGAGATGTTCCCAGTCTAAAATTCCAACATCCAAAGTAAACTTCAGTACAAATGTGGACTTCATACTCGATAAAAATACGAATTCCTCAAGAGGTTTCTGGTTCTGTAGCAACAGATTCTGAGTGAGAATGGTTTTTTTTATTTACTTTAACAAATGTTTCTTTCTCTAGTTTTCAGAGAACTAAAGGAGTATTTAAATAAAAAATTAATTGTAAAATCCGTTAAATATGTTGGATTAAACAGGTCCCAAGTATACAAAAATATAAAATATATAGTTAACGAGTCATTTTTGAACCAACAGAAGTTTATATGACCATTTTAGGGGGCTTTGCAGAAGATTACAGAAAGCTTATTTTGAAAATCTAATCTTGAATCTTAATTTTCTTTTTAAAATAAAATGTGAATAGATTGGGAAGCATTAAAGCCAGGTGAGCTCAATTCTGCATGTAAATCCACTCAAGCCTTCAGTATTTAATGGTCTCTATTCTATTCAGATTAGCCCAATGCAGTATTTTGCTAAGTTGCATTTTTATGTATAAACAATTTCAAGTGTAAAACTTAAAGCTGCCTATGTAGTTCTGTCTAGGTATTTACATAAAAAATCTGATTGAGAGGAAGAGTTAAAGATGACAAAAGAGGAAAGGTTAAAATGAACAGGCAAAGCAGACAGAAAAGTGCATTAAGATCTTCAGAATCAGCTTTAAGACCTCTGGCAAAGCCAGTAAGTTTATCCATTAGCCTCACAAAAGAAAGTTAAGCCCTTCATCTGACTCTCAATTGCCACAAATTTCCGAAGAAATACATTTAAAAATCATGTGGCTGGGGGTGGAGACAAAGGAGTTATTACCAGACTCTGACTGCAGGAGAGAGAGAAGTCTAGCCACTGAATCCATCTGCCAACACTTGAAATATCCTTCAGTGGACAATTATTCAGATAAATAAGGGGTACTAAACCTCAAAAGTTTGTGTACAATCGTTCTCATGATTTTTAAATTATTTACTCCAAATAATATTTAAATATGCTCTGAATACCAGGTGTTTATTAGAACTATTCTATCTGTTCTTCTTAAGCTTAAGAGCATAAGAAGCGTCATACTGGGTCATACCAATCGTCCATCTAGTCCAGTGTCTTGTCTCCCACAGTGACATAAGTGGACACTATAGAGGGAGACACTGAACCAGATCTCTAGAGCAGAGGTGTTCAACCTCCAGGCCTGCAAGTCAGTTGAGGCTTGTGGAGCCAGTGTATGTGGCCTATGGGGCCTCCCCATGGGTCCAGAAATTTGGCAGCAGGCCATTAATATGGCCACCCACCCCAACCAAATCCCTAAACCCTAAGCCCCGCATGCCCAGTCAGAGCTAGGCTGGGCCCTCTTCCCCGTGAAGGGCAAGGTTAGGTCTAGGTCCCCCTACCTCCTCCCCATGGGAACAGGCCATATCTCCTTTCCCCTCATGGGGTCAGGTCAGGGCCAGGTCAAGCCTCCTTCTACCCCGTGGGGCCATAGTGGGGCAGAGTTATGCCCCTTCACTCCTCCCCCCACTGAGTTACTTACCTCCCCTCCCTCCCGTGGGGCCAGGTGAAGCCCCCTTTCCACCTGTGAGAGCAAGCTGCCTCTGACCCTCCTCCGTGTGGCCAGATGATGACTGCTGTACTGGTCCAGGTAGCTGGATCAGAACCATCGTTTGACCACGGTCAGACCAAGCACTGCCCCTCTGGCCCATGGGAGAGAAAGGTTGAGCACCACTGCTCTGGAGTGTTCAATACCTTTTCCAGCATCTACCATTGCTGGTGTAGAGATATCAAAGGAAACATCTCCAGTCATTCTGTTCAACAGCTATTAATATATCTATCATACATGAATTTGTTGAGTCCCTTTCAGAAGCTAGCTGTGCTATGTGTCTCTACCATCTCCTGTAACAATGAATTTGACAAGTTACTTGTTTATGCAATTCACAGGTACTTCCTCTTGTTAGTTTTAAAACTAGTTCATTTGCTAGTGAGATATAAAATACTGAAGCATAAATAAGATTAATTTCTTTCTTCCCTTTCTTTCCTTCTATCCTGATGCATCTCACTATCTCCATTCCTCCCTTTTCCTTTTACATATTACTTTCCCTTCACTCTCCTCAGTTTCTTCCTTGAAGAAAAGAGCATCCCCTTTCTTTCTAAGTGTTTTCCTAAAGCAAAGTTTCCAAGAGGGGAATGCTCCAGCTATAGAGGAGGTGGACAGAATTCATCCCTTACGACTCCAAATTATCATGCCACAGAACTATCTTTTTATATGAAAATATAACTAATAGGTGTACAAATATCATATATAATTAAACAATAAACTTTATGCTTTCTGTTCTTTCAATATGTTTCTCTTTAACACTGAAATGACAATTAAACAGCAGATTGATTCAATAAAAAGGCTAAATATGGGTTGCACTCTGGTCACATTCTCAGTATACTTGATTTTCAAAGGCATGTGTGGCCTAAGGAAGAGAAGAGATTTTAATATGAAAGCCAAATGAAATTCTACAGAAGAAGAATTTAATGTTAATGGATTGATAAAAAAGGTGAATTACTTGGAATGAATATAAAAAAGTTTTCTGGAAGTTTTAAAACATTTTTAAAGTTTAAAGTCTTTCCCAAAGTTGATGATCAGAATTTCCATAAGGAAGTATCTCGGAAGGTAGAGTAACACGACATTTAAAAAAACTATGGCCCAGTGCAATGCCTTATATTTTAAAGAGATGGGCAGTTAGGTGTGTCAGTCTGATGTCAGGCAGAAGTCAGGGAAACAGAATGCACCTTACAGAATAACTAAATTAGAGAATCATTGGATCAATTTCTCCACTGACTTGCAATCTATGCAACTTCACTACATTATATAGAATATGAAACCGTATCAGAAGCTGCAACATTCATTGGAGACACCATAATCATTACAATCTGGACCTGCAGTATTGA
This sequence comes from Crocodylus siamensis, assembly GCF_052110815.1. Taxonomy (NCBI): domain Eukaryota; kingdom Metazoa; phylum Chordata; order Crocodylia; family Crocodylidae; genus Crocodylus; species Crocodylus siamensis. The sequence continues at coordinate 254,392,946 of NC_143395.1, forward strand.
GATGTCAGGTTCTGCATCACACTGAAATCTGATAACCAACACAAGTGGTCAATCTCAAATTCCTAATGAACACTTGTCTACAACAGAAAATGCAACAGAAGTGTAAATATTGTTAACTGTCTCAAAAAGATCAAGGACTGAAAAAGCATGAAAACGTCACTACTGCCTCCTCAGATATAAAAGTAAACTTTTCTTCTTTTACCTTATCTCATTCACTGCATTGGTCTCAATGAGGTTTGATCTTACTATGCAATTTTTTACAATTCACTTAAGTATATACAAGCTTCCTTCTATATTGTAAAAGGGAAAAAATAAATACAATAAGTTGTAATGCAGAATGATGCAGGGTTAAAAATCAGCAAGTCAAACGCAATTACAGTTTCACTAACTCTGTTTTGAAAAAAATTCCTGACTAAGGCTAGTTACACAGCTTAACATCCAGCCTTCATGTTTTAAAGTCTGTGCATTAAAACACAGCCATTTTAGCCTTGTTGAAACTGTACCATATGCATTCTCTAACTTTTGTTTTAACTATGCAGCCTCAGTGTCACACTAGTATAGCCTGTTGTATTTAATGAGTTAGTGGTCAAGAGACCCCTATTTATTCATAGGGAGAAAAAAATCTGTACTAGAACTAGCAACAGGGTAACATAATACAGGGAAGGGGCACAATGCAAGTTAATTGCTCTGCTCCACAAAAATGGCATCTATTTTTCATGACCCAGGTCCCCTTGGGAACTTCAAACCTCTCCATATAACTGAAAGTGCCCATTTTATTAAATGAAGAAACCTTACTAACTTTACAAAAGTATAAAAGGAAAGAGGCATATATTTTGCTTCCAATTCCATGAAAAATCAGACACAAGGTGCATGAAAGCAAAATAGGGACCCAGTTGTTTAATACCCACAGGAATTGTTCGTAACAGGTGGAAAGAAAAGCAAGGATAATTGACACAAGGGTATATGCATGTGGAGATGACAAATCTGAATAAAAAAATCTTTCAGCAAGCATGTAATGAAAAACGGTGCTGTACAGAGAAGTCCTGGGAACGGCAAAGAACCAAATCAGGGCCAAGAACAACCAAATTCTTGGCTTTCCTACCACACAGAAGGAACTAGCTCTTGGCTTTGTTACAAATACACTTGTCTAATTCTTAGTTATCAGTATGGAAGACTATCCGTTCTCATAGTGGATGATACAATGGAGTACAAAATAAGAAGGGTGGGGAGGATATGGGGAAATCAGAGTACAGTACCTTTAGCGCTGCCTTGGCCAACAATGGACAGAAAGACTGCTGTTATGTCTTGTCCAACGCCAGGAAGTACAGTCTAAGAGAAACAGACTTCTGTTCCCTGGTCTAAGTGCTATCACCTTCAAGAGCAAGAACATGGATGCAGTTACCCTGATAAGACTTTAACGAAAGAAAACACACAATAACTGAGAAAAAGGTCCTTGAAAAATAAAAAGAGTTCAGGTAATATTATAAAATTAACACACAAATCCTGCAATGCATACAATGCAGAAGGTAGCTGGATGTGTACTGTAGGTATAAAAATCTTCAAAAAGCAGCTCCATAAATATGTCATTTTAATATTTTAAATTAAACATTTAGTCATACAGTCCTATTCCACATTAAAACTGAAATATCCGTTCTATATAATATTGTTAAAAACCTGCTACATTTTAAAAGATGGTATGTACTTTTAGCACTGCTTTCCATTTCCATTCCTCCACTTCAGGAATGGTAAATTCAAAGAGGGAATCTGTACTTTTAAAATGGTCTCTAAGGAACAACTCCATATGCAAAAAAAAAATAACTGAAAGACCCTCCTCTCACTGACTTTTCCTTCCAGAGACTGCTACCCTATAAACCAGTGGAGAGCCTTAAGATCCTTTCAGGGTGGCTACAACATGCTACACGATATTAGCACTTTTAGGTGTGACAACATGATTCACAAGATAAACCCAGAAATTTTAAATAGGAATCCATCGTGTTAAAAACACTCTGACCTGTTGTGGTCTGAGCTCTTTGCAATGGAAAAACTAGTGTTATTTTTCTGTAGTCAAAAAATGAGTGAAAAGTAAGAGCTAACATTTTCTAAGAGCTTATCAAGGGATACCTTAAGTCTAAAATGGTTGAAAAACCATGGCTATGAACTATAACCATTGACTGATGATAATCATGAAATGACCTCTTTCCTCCCCCACCAGCTCTTTCCATTATTTTACATATATCAGGTAGGGATATCATTTTCCCTAGTTAAAACTACACAGAACAAGAATAAGAAGACTGTAAGAATAAATTAGAGGTGTAAAGGTGATATTTCATAATACATACTTTTTGTATAAAGAGAGTGAAAGGTATCCTTCTCAGCCATTACATCATATTTCTACTTACTAATGTGAACACTTAAGGGGGAAACAAGTAAAAATAGAATATGAATTTATGGATGATGTTTTATGTAAGGCAAAAAAAGAAGGCTTAAAACCAAAAATCTGAATCTTTTATTGTGCAAAAACATGCAATTGCTAAACCATTATTAAGAGTAGGAAAAAAATAATAATAAAGTAGCTAGAGGGCAGGCTAGAACTATAATTTTAAAAAAGCTGTTGAACGTTAATCTTAGTATATGCATCGATAATCTAAAATTTGAAATTGTAGTCCAGTTAAATTTAAAAACCAGAGTAAGACAGTCCTTAAGCAAAAACAGTTTTGACAAGGGTTATTTTTTTGTGCAATCAGCCACTTTAAAAGTGCTCTGCAATCATGCATATGTGTTACATCATGGCTGTGGAACACTTTCAGAGGCCTGATTGCATGAAAATATAACTTATATAAAAGCCCATAGACTGGTTTAAAAATGGAGGAACCAGGTCTAAGCAGCCTCCCCCTCATCACCAAAGGGCAAACGTGTGTTCTGTTCACTACAAACCTAAAATATGTCACTTACAGAAAACTGCGTAACTTAGATTGATTCTGCCTCAGGCTTTTTGTATGTCTGTACTAGCCTTAAAGAGCACCATTAATGTGCCAGGATCGTACCAGACAGTCTAAAACCCAAAGTTGATTTCTTGCAGGGTTTAGAAGCTAAGGGCCAAGATCCTCCAGCATCACTAGGAGGAATGACAAGGGTAAGAGGTCAGTAACACTATTTAATGTAGGCCCTGGCTTCACAGAAAAAGGTGCTTTTCTCACTCAACTGAGTTTATGCTACAAGGAGACCAATTCATATTATCTTAACAGTGATAAACTGTGTAAACAGAAGTATTATGGAAGGTATTCAATCAAGTTAAACTGACTGTTGAAAAAAGCACCTTCTTGGCTGTCTGGATAGGGCTATAGCAAACTCTTCTGCAAATATTTCCAGGATTGTGCCTTACACAGGGAAGGATGAGGGACAGGATGCAACAAAAACAGTACACAAATTTCCATGTGTCATAACTGTTTCAAAGTTTTACCTTTTTAATGTTTTTGGCTATCCACATAGGAAAGACAAGAATTTGGAGGCTTTTTAAAGTAAGCAAGCTTTAAGCAAAGACTGAAAGGGTGCTGGTTATGGTAAATGGAGTGGGACAGGCATAGGGCTCCAAATATATATTTGGAAGAAAGGAAAGTAGCAAATACATTTAGTTGGAGCCCCATGCCTGTCCCCCTCTATTATGCCATAACCATCTTTTTTTAGGCCTTGATTAAGGGTTGCTTACTTTAAAAAACCTCTTAATTCTTGTATATCATTAATTCTTATATAAATAAATATCAGACAAGGATTCAAAATTCTTGTCAAAAGGCACAGAATACCTATATGTACTATTTCTCTATTAATCTAAAACTATTTGTACCGTTTAACATTAATTCTAAGTTCCTGGGGGACTGGACCTGATGATCGTGTAAGGTCCCTTCCAGCACCCAACCTTTATGAATCTGTGAATCAATGAATAAGGCACACAAGTTACAGCAATTGAATACACATGCAGAAGTTTTAGACTTAATCTCAAATCCTAATCACCACTTTCCAAAATGAGAAGCACAAACGTAGTTCACTTTCACTGCAGAGTGGACTGCAATTTCAAACTATGTGAACCCCAAAAGGTATTAATTAAAAACTCAAAATAGATTTCAGTAATGCGAAGGATTTTCTTTTTTCAAAGCATTTAAAACTTTGGACACTGTTTATTTTGAACTGTCATTTTATTTAAATAACCCTATTAATCACTTACAGAAATAATTTACACTCACTTTTTCCCTCCTCTAAATTTTACTCTTCTTTTATGTGAAAAAGCCCATATGTCCCATCACTGTTCACTATACCACCCTAAGAGTATTGTGCCTATTATTTCTCTTCCCTATTAGTGAAGAAGATTGAATAGCATTACAATATTTATACCTTCAGGCATTTCATATTTAACATATGTACCATGCTAGCTTTATATGTAAACCTACTCTACCAAATACAACTTTACAGTGGCACAGTTGATATGAGTAAGGAATAAAATTAAAATCTCATAGAGTATATCTAATTGATATTATAACATATCAAACTATTTCAGCCAATAAAAGCATGCTAGAAATATTTCTTTATCAACCCCAAGTCCCTTGGGCCTAATAAGTATGTCTCTAAAATGCAATGCTTATATCACAGCACCAGCTGCATCCTTAAAACTAATGGGCCTATCCTAAATCATACAATGCCAAGCATGTGGGGGAGTGGGGGCTACTTCTCAGAAGGTTAACCTGTGCAGGTGACTTGGTGATATGTCTATTTGACTGGCAAAACAGAAAGACACTCTGGAATGTGACTTACAGAAATAACACCCTTAAAAAGGAGGGTGGAGAGAAGAAAGGAGGAAGAACAACTCTTGATGTTGCTTTTAAATATTAATAAATAATAAAAATTTTAGAAACGTATTTTAAAACTACTATTCTCAAAGGATTTAATAAGAGACACGATTAATATGAAAATCATAAAAACTTTATTTTACAATTGGACTAATCCTTTTTAATTGGACCTACTTATAGATGAATGCACACTTTACTTTTTTACCTTTGCACACGTAAAATGTATGACAATGATAACACAATGTGTATATTAATATATATAAAACATCAATATAAACCATCTGGCAAGCTAATGAATAATCAAGGGATTCCAAATTAAACTACAGAATTTTCCCTTAGAATCTTTAGGACAACACTGTCAAGTTTAATCTATTCACTTAGACTCCAGAATCAATTTTTCAAACTTTATGACAGGTCTAATAGTTTCCACCTGTTTCTCTTGCTTGACTTTTGACTGGCACGTTACCAGCCAGAGTGGAAATGTAGACAAAGACCCCTATTAGGCTCCGGCTGTTTCTCTACTGTGAGGTCACTCAGCCATTAAATTAGTTCCAGCCCACTTTCTCCTTCTATGTCTCAATTTCGGGGGGATATGAAGGTTTGGGGAGTGAGAAGGAAGGAAAGACAAAGATTTTGCATTCAGATTGTGAAAAAGGTATAAAGAAACGCAAGAAGCATTTTATAATCTGAAATTTAGTAGCATATTTCTAACCTATAGCATAATGATGATAAATTCATACCATATTTAAATTTTTATTAAGAGATGTATATATATATAATCTTTTCTGACAGTACACATTAGGTAAATGTAAGAACAGCATTTATAGTTTTAAAATACCATATATTCTGGATTTAGATACCTTACTAAGTTTTGTGTACAGTTAAAAAAATAAAAAATTAAAAAAAAAAAAATCAAATCAGGCCACCGATATCATTACATCGAATCATAATTACTGGAAGAAAGGCAAGTATCATTATTTTTTCATTACATCAAGGGCAAAACGAACCAAAAGCCTTCATTGTATAACATTTCTTTAAGAGCCCAGACACAGCATCTGTAGTTACAAAGTGTGCTTGGTAGTCATATTTACAACAAATATTGTACATTAGTGGAGCTCTTAGCTTTGTTTGGGACCATGGCTATTTATTTTTAGGGCAAGCCAAGAGATCCTTTTCCTGAGACTTCTCTTTTGTCTATGTATCTAATAAACATTGTTTCCATGAGTTGATTTTCATTTAGGGCTGAAGGCTAAAAGAAACTGATGTAGTACATATTCTATCAACTGTCTTATGGCTCATTTAGGACCAGTGCTAAATTAATATTACACACTTGATTTAATTTATTTTCCCCTACAGTTAAAACTACCAAAAAAGGTCTTCATATCAATGTTTACAAACATCTGACTTTCACAAGCCTAAAGGCACTCTATCAAACTGTAAACAGCATACCTATAAGGAATGTATCAGCCATCATAATAACGCAGCCAAATAATACCAACCACAATCTTCACAATAAATACTTTGGCCAATTAAAACAATAGGCTTCTGGCAGGCAAAATTAATTACCCGTGTTAGAATCTGGCCAGGAGCTCTCTTTCTTGCAAAAGTTATTTAATGGTCAGGACTACTGTTTTTTACATCTCATTTGAAAGCCAGAAGCTCAAATAGCATCATGCTGAAGAAATATTTGAAGACACTGTCCTATATACAATTCTGCATGTATGTAGTTTATTCCATTGAGGCTACTCAAGTGGATAAAGCATCTCAAGTACTTAAATGCCTACAGGATCCAGCCCTGAATTTAAAATATAAGAAAAACTACACATTTACAGAAAAAACTAATATTGCTTCTTGCAACACCTGGATTCTTACCTGGAGATCTTAAATGTTTTCCAGACTGGACCTAACTTAACTAGTGATATCTAATGAAATCAAAGCCACTGAATTAAGCAATACTAATTAACATTTACAGGTACAGACCCTGTTACTGATAGTATCATCTGAAACAGATGTTTATGCAAAAGTTTACATCACGATAAACGAAATGTCAAGTCCCAAGTTTCCTCAGACAAAATGATGAGCCTGATATCAACCTAAAAGGTCAAACATTTGTATCAAGTTAAAATGCAAAGTTTAACTTGATATCAAGCCAACCCCTCAAAGATGAGAAACACACTCTGAAGATCCAGTAAATGACCTCCTTCTCTCCATGGGTCACCACCAAACACAATAAGAATGCAGGCAGGTGCACAGATCCATGCAGACAAACCTAACTGCAGGACTAGTGCCTAAATCCAGGCAGCTTAGGGGAGAATTCAGTTTTTATATCTAACATCATTTTAGTTGGTGAACAACAGAAACAGAAATAAAAATGTTTCTTCTCTAGCATTTTATTGTCCACTTATTCATAAAAAGTGAATCAGTTTTGTCCATCTTCAAATGGAATCATCTAATTAACATAATTTATACTGGATAGAAATGCAGTTTTAACATTTGATTTCAAGTTTTCCTAGCATGTATAATTGACATATCTTTTGTAAATTCTCTTGATGAATCAGATTAAAAGGGCATGCTAGAAGGGCTACAACCAGATCTCGACAGGTTACAGAGGTGATTGGATAAGAATGCGATGGGTTTCAATACAGACAAGTGCAAGGTGTTGCACCTGAGGAGGAAGAACCAGGAGCATACCTACAGGCTGGAGAACTCCCTTCTTGTCAGTGCAGAGGCAGAAAAGGATCTTGGAGTCATTATTGATGCCAAAATGAACATGGGCCGACAGTGTGGGGACGCAGTCAGGAAGGCTAACAGCACCTTGTCATGAATCCATAGATGCATCATGAGCAGGTCCAAGGAGGTGATCCTCACCCTCTGTGTGACACTGGTCAGGCCGCAGTTGGAGAACTGCGTCCAGCTCTCGGCGCCGCACTTCAGGAGGGATGTGGACAGCATGGAGAGGGTCCAGAAGAGGGCCACTCACATGATCAGGGGGCAGCAGGGCAGGCCCTACAAGGAGAAGCTACAGGACCTGAACCTGTTCAGCCTCCACAATAGAAGGCTGAGAGGGGATCTGGTGGCCGCCTATAAACTTGTCAAGGTGGACCAGCAGGCAATGGGAGAGTCCCTGTTCCCCCCAAGCACTACCAGGGGTAACAAGGAACAGCAGCAAGAAGTTGACTAAGAGTAGATTCAGGCTGGACATCAGGAGGTGCTACTTCACTGTCAGGGCAGCTAGGAGCTGAAACCAACTTCCAAGGGAAGCAGTGCTTGCCCCTATCCTGGGGGTCTTCAAAAAGAGGCTAGACAGCCACCTAGCTGGGGTCATTTGATCCCAGCATCCTTTCCTGCCATGGCAGGGGGTCAGACTTGATGATCTGCTTAGGTCCCTTATGACTCTACCAACTGTGAAACTATAAACAGGTAAAATGTATTCAACCTATGCATTTACCCCTCTGCCCCCCCTTCCCTCAGCTACTAACATTCTAGTATTTAATGAACAATATAAACTAGATGTTTTATACTATTTCATATCTATAAGTATATCTTTACACTATTTCAGTTTAAGCCTTACTCTCATCAAATAAGACTATTTTTAAAAACCGTATCTAACTACCCCTTTACAAGGAGGTATATTCCAAGGTCAATTTATATAGGACCTAATCTATAACTGAGGAGAAGCAGTTCTTGCTCACTAACTATGACTACAGCCAAAGTGATTTTGATGATGTTAGCTTTTATTTTTTCACCTTTGTCAATAAAAGACCAGGTTAAATTAATCTTGAAACAGTACAATTCATATGCAGGCCAGAATTACCATACATGGATTGACCCTTCTTTCAAGAGCTTTCTTTATCCAATGTTACAACTGCAAGTAGGAATGCACAATATATCTGGACAATAGTGCAACAGCATCCTGTAGGAAAACACTCCATCCAACCAATTAGTTTACTCTGTCAAATATTCTAGTATTATAAAAGCCTTAATCTGTCTATCTGTCCATAATGCTTTGTCAGACAATCAGAGCATGAATAAACAGCCAACCAGAGTGCGAAGACGTGTTCAGACAGGAGGCAGCGCTCCGCTATGATGGCCGGGCACAGGGGACGGAGTGGGGGGGCAGCCAGTTCTGGTTGCCTTGCCCCTCCCTCCCCCTCCCCGAAGCAGCAGCAATGGAGGTGACATCAGCAGCAGGGGGGAGCGGAGCCATGATTCTTTTGAAAGGTACCCAAGATGGGGTGACTATAAATTCTATCATTATTCTGGTAACTCCATAATTCTGTTTTATATCTTAAATGAATTATTTTTCTCAAAGGCACCCTAAAGAGATTTAAGAAAGGCTATTTACATACTGTCTGAAAATATTTCATCTCTGATCAACATTTTGAAAACAAAATGTTGGTGAATAATTCTTCATACAAGGACGTTAGGGTGAATTTTAAAACCTGCATAAAATTATAAAGAAAGCAATAGCTATTTATTTTTTTTAAATATTAAGTGCCAGCCTCCTAGATCTGCTTATCCAAAGCAATTTTTAAAATATTCAAATTAAGTTTAATATTCTACAAAAGAAAAAAAATAAGTAAATCTTAATACCAGGAAAAGAGCTGTCACACCAAATTTTCCATCTAAATTGACAGCTATAAATTCCTATATCTATAAATATCCTAATAAATATTTAAATATCTATAAATTCCTAATAACCATAGTATTACCACCTACTAACTACTATTTCAAAACAAATGTCAGTATTTGTCCTTACATCACATTCTATATATGACAAACGTTACACGTATGAGAGGTGGGGAAGGAGGGCATACTGAGAGTAAATGTAGCAAAGAGAGAAGTTTTTGACTTAGTTCTCAACACTATGAGATTAGTTTATTCCTTTATATATGCATCACTGTTCAAAATGCTTGTCTAAGACGGTCTACACCATTATCTTACCCATCAAGAAGATTCATTGTTGTTGATGTTACTTCAGCAAACAGAACAATCTTTCCAAGCTTCTTTGTTTGCAGATTATGTCGATATGTCTCCAGACTGAAGTGCTCAGATGAGAAGTCCCCCAGCTCAGTGATGACTGGCATTCGATATGGTGTTATCTCCATTTCAGGCTTGTAAAATGGCATAAATTTAAGAGACATCTTGCTGGATTTTATTAATCCTTCAGCATCTACATTTTGGTGTAGCCACTTCAAAAAAGAAGCATGGATTTCCTGTATGTGGGGAAAATGAAGTAAATGAGATAGAAATATGCATAACTGCATATTAGTGCATACAGACTTTCTTATGAGAATATCTAAATCAACATGGAAAACTAGCCTTTTATTGTTTCATTTCACCACCTCAGATGTATTTCCATTACTTGATCTGCCCCCGGTCTGATTGCTTGCTTATCATACCCTAAATTTGTGACTCAATTCCCTTTGTAGCTTCTCAGCCTCAAGCCAAAACCTTTCCTACAAGGCTGTTGGTGACCATACCCTGACACTCAGGCATGAAGCCAAAGTAAAGCACATGAATACTTCCACACTGAATGGGTTCTTTGGTACATTGTACTACATTCCCCTGGTACAGGTCCTAGAACCCAGGGTCATGTCAGGCTTTGCTGAGAATGCAGCAACCATCACGCATAATTCATTTTCATCACAATGAACACCCATTTCTCAGCTGAGTGCTGGCAAACCAAGTCACAAGTGAAAATAACTGTAGAACTCACCGTTACTATGTCATATCATGAAAAGACCTTGCTGAAACTGCTGAGAGATAATCAGCTGGCTAAAAGAGATGCACTCCAAAACATACATCAGTAATTAAGACGACTCAATTTTCAGTGTACAGAAGGCACTTGCCATTGTGCTCTACTATCAGAATAACGCTGTTTGTACAGGTGCATGTGTTAAAGTTTTCATATAGGAAATAAAATGTATAAAGATGCAGTCATCTCGGTAGCTTCCTTGCTGATTAGCTTTTGCCCCTTTTTGCAATTTTAGAAAAGTGAAACTACATTTACTGGAAACAAAATTAAAGAGATAAATTACTGAGTCCATTTCACAGGGTCTGGTGAGATGCCCTGAAACATCAGGTAGATATTAGTAAGCTTTTCTTTGAGATGTAGGCATTCCTTTATTAAAATGTTTTGTTATCCCTTTCATATACTTGAGACTGCCAAAACAACCAAAGAAAAAATAAATGAGGAAACTTTTCTAAAGTTAGGCCAAGTAAAAACTACAGAAACGTCAATTAAAAGAAATTGGTAACAATCGTTGCAAATTTGAATTCTAGGGAAAAAAGCATGCCATTCTTTGTAATCTGGGCATGAGTAGTGGTCACCAAGTATGGTTGGGACTGGTGAGAGGGTTTGCTTGTCTGGGAAGTCTGGAAAAGGAGGCAACGATTGGAAACAGAGGGGAAGTTGGAGTTCTCAGGTATTACGATATCTTGTCTGTGGACTGTTTATTATAAGCTGCTCTGACCCTTCTAGATAGGGCACAATTATAAAGCTAATAAAGAAATAAATAAATATTTAAGACAGAGGTGGCCAACCTGTGGCATACGTACCACAAGTGGCTTGGGCAGCCTTTGGGTGGCATGCAGCAGACTGGAGAGGGGAAGGCAGCATAATGGCAGGGAAGGCAGCAGAAAGCAGACCAATAGATCAGGTAGGGAGCACAGGACAGGGATTAAAAAGGAGAACAGCAGTTTGGGAAGCAGAAGGCAATTAAAGCAGCACTCAAGGACAGTGCAGGGCTACTTTGTGGCAGACCTGTCAAAAAAGGCTGCCTGCCCTCTTCCTGGTTGTTTTAAGGTGAACCAACAGTGAAAAAGGCTAAGGACTTTGAAGAAAGGAGCTAAGGGCCCTGACATTTTTGGACAAATGGATCCCCCGTATTAATCTTTGTATTAAAAGATTAATGCAATAATGTAATTTACTTCAAATAACCAAATTCTAGACACATCCCACTTGTCCAGTCCCAGTATACTGTCATACAATCCAGTTTAAGACAGAAGGTATTCACACCCATAAAACCCACGTACTATTTACTACTAAATGCTATTATTCATTGGTTATTCTAAGCTTTTCTAAAAGGGAAGCTTTTTACCTAATATGGTCAATCTGTTCTTCCTGGCTACAAAGTATTACACAGTTGGGAATAATCATTAGTATAAGGTCATCACCAGTTTCTCTCCAATTAGGTAAATGTGACCCCAATTACTACAATACCTCAAGTTAACAGCTGGCTCTGGCAGAAGAAATATAACCACATTAATATCATGTTCAGGGGTACTGTAGTAGTGAGGTTATACTGATTCTGGACCCCACACAAGAACCTCTGCATAGCACTGCACTACACTGTGTAGACACATAAGCTCATTCAGAGCTAGCTTTGTACTGTGCTGCACTGCACTGCATGAGACAGACATATCCTTAGTACCTCAAGTACTTATGAAGTTATCGTCAATTATTTTCTGAGGTACTATTAAACCTATAAATCTTCTGTGATGAGAAGGCAATGAGTGCACTTTTGGTGCTAACACCTGCTTACTTTCCACTAATTCTTCTCTCACCAAAGAATTATTCCAACATTGCAAATACCATCAAGTAAAAATATATATTTTTAAGAAAAAATATTGAACCAGTTCAGACCTTCCCATTATGAAATTTTCCATCCAAAAACAACACCTCCAATTTCAGGGCAGGTAACATTAATTCCTGGAAGTGACAGCTTTTTCTGTACACTGAAAACAATGGCTTTTATAGTCATTACCATACAGTCTCATGGTACTAAAAAACCTAATTTATCCCATGTAGAAAGGGAAATTCCATTTCCAAACACAAGCTTCTAGCCCCAAAAGGACCTAAAATAATCTTTAAAAGGTTAACTTTTTAGTTAAAAAAAAACTTGTTATTTTTAGAATTTTTAATAGTTTCTATGAATTCTTCCCACTGGGCTTCCAGACAACAGAGCACCTGACCTTAGAGACAAAAGACTACAAAAATAATACCAATATGAAAGCAGTGCCCCTCTGCAGGCCTCACATGCCTGCTTGGCCAAGGGTGGGGGTTTGCATGCAGCAGCCACCACTGCTTCCCTTGTGGCTTTCCTGCCACCAGCCACAGACAAACAGTGTGTGAGGTGCGGTGGTGGTGGTGGTGGTTGCCACATGCGAGCTCCCCCTGGGAATACAGGGGACTGTGGATCAGGAGTAACGGACACCAGCTGGGCTGGGGAACTGCAGGTGGGGGGGCTTCAGGTTGGGAGTGAAGGACATAGGCAGGGCTGGGGTGGGCAGTGGTTTGGCTGTAAAGCATGATCATGTTCTCTGTGTGATGGTTGTATACTGTGCCTCCTGTAGGACTGAAGAGGACCATTTCCCATCCCCCACTCAGACCATTACCTTAAGATTCCTCAGCAGAACCTGTAAAACCAGTTGAGTGACTCTGGCTGAATCCTGGAGTGGTGAAATCTGACACTGCATTGTTCTATCAGCCAATCGTGCACACTGTAATAAGTACATGGGCTCGAATAAGAAATTTCTTTTGGGCTGGGATTAGAGATTGAAATCTTTCTTAGCTCCTCCCCTCCCCCTACTCATCACGACTCTGTGCCAGTGGGGGACATCTCCCAGACATTTCTGACTAGAGTCTTGCCTGGCCCAAAGTGCTGTTTGTTCATGCCAGGCTGCCAACTCACAGCCCCCCATGCACACTATATTAAGTATCTGGGCTTGAATAAGAAAATGTTTTTTGGGCTGGGATGACAGCTAGAAATCCTTCCTGGGTCAACCCACATGGTCAGGAGTGTTCAGGAGAGTCCCCAGTGGTAGAGGTATGGTGTGGGGTGGCCCTAGCTCTGGGGTGTAACAGCCATATAACAGTGCATGGGGAAGGCAGAGATGCACCCAGCTCTGGGATGTAATGGCTACATATAACAGTGTATGGGAAGGGCTGAGATACACCCCAGAGCTGGGTGCAATGTCCACATATAACATTTAATCACAGCCCTCATCATACACTATTATACACGGCTGTTACACTCCAGAGCTGGGTTACCCCACACCATGCCTCTGTGGCACTGGAGGACTCTCCTGGACATCTCTTACCAAAGACTTGCCTGGCCCAAAGCCCAATTTGTTCATGCGAGGCTGCCAACTGACAGCCTCCCCATGCCCACTGTACTAAATATATGGGCTCTCCTGGACATCCCTGACCAGAGTCCTGCCTGGCCCAAAACACAGTTGGGCTGTGCCAGACTGCCAAACGACAGCACTCCAGCCATGGTGCTACGTATATGGACCCAAATAAGGAACCTGATTTGGGGCTGGGAGTATGGCTAGAAATCATTCTTGGGCCACCCCATGGCTTACCTCTGCGGTACCGGGAGACTCTCCTGGACATCTCTGGCCAGAGTCTTGCCCAGCCCAAAGTGCAATTTGTGCATGCCAGGCTGCCAACTGACAGTCCCAGCCCCCTACCCCTCCCTGCCCACAGTATTAAGTATATGGGCTCAAATAAGGAATTTATTTTGGGCTGGGATTAGAGATGGAAATCCTTCTTGGGCCACCCCATGCCATGCCTCTGTGGTTTTTCTTTTTGTCTGGTTTTCCTAAAATTGGGCTGTTTTTTGGGCTGGGATTACAGCTGGAAATTCTCCCTGGTCCAGCCCATATGGTCAGGGGTGTCCAAGAGAGTCCCCCAGTGCCACAGAGGCATGGCATGGGGTAACCCTAGCTCTGGGGGGTAATAGCCACATATAACAGTGCATTGGAATGACAGATATGCACCCAGGTCTGGGGTGTAACAGCTGCATCTAACAGTGTATGGGGAGGGCTGAGATACACCCTAGAGCTGGGTGCAACGGCCACATACAACAGTTTAGCACAGCCCTGACCATACAGTGCCAGGGCCCTTTACTCCTGATCTGCAGCCCCCTACCCTCCCAGAAGTGGCATGCAGTGGGTCCCAAAGGGACCAAAGCAGGCAGCTCGGGTTCTTTCTAGCCCCGCTTACGCATGAAGCTGGGCAGCTCAGTGTGCAGATGGCACATGAAGGATCTCAGAGATACTAGATAGAGCCTGAAGCTGCAAACAGCAGCCCAAGGCACTGTTAGCTCAGTAATACAGCTTTTGTCTGCCATGTAGAAGACCTGGGTTTGATTCCTGGCCAAGGTACCAGAGAGTTGAGTTACTTGCAAAAGGGAATCCCCACTAGAGAGGGGGTTTCCCTTCACCTATTTTATCCCGCCCCCACTAGGGTGCCTGCACCTCAAATTCCATGGGATCTGAGCTTCATACTTGGAGAAACCCTACATCTTGTATTTTGTTAACCCTGTGCCTCAAATCTGTTGCTTATTTGTCTCATATATATATCTTCACCTAAAACCCGTTTAACTCCACTGTGCTTTCCTGGTTCTCCACACCCCGCCCCCCCGCCTGAACCTGGAACTAAATCACCAGTCAAAAGTTGCATGATTAGCCCCTGGAGTCTTGTTGCAGTATTGCAGTAAAAATTCAATGGACCCCAAGTGGCACCTGGTGGTGAAATTGTTGCAAAGCAGGGAAAATCCCATTTTCAGGTGCAAGTCAGATCTATGTGAGAAAATTTAAAACAATATGAAAAATCCTCATGGAAGAAATTCAGGAGCTAATATCAGAAGTGTTTTAAATTACCTCCCCCAATGATAAAATCAGCTGATAACATGGATACACAGGTGTGATTTAGCTAGCTTAATAGCAATTTCTGTCATGTGGACACAGGAAAAGTGTAACATTGACAAGGACTCTTACTGGCTATCCTAAAAGTTCCATGCAAAGAAAATTCCGTAACTTCCTTGGGCAGCTTGTTCTCATGTCCTACTATTTTTCATAACATCTAGGTTTGGTGGTCAGATGCAGGGGATTTGTTTCTTAACCAGGCTTCTTAGCTACATATAGGAATCCTAAAGCCAGAATCTTAATTTTTTTCCCTGTCATGCATACATTTTTTTTTGTTTTTTTACTATGGTCCTAGATTAGAATTAAATTGCTGCTATATTATTCAACATTTTAAAATGAAGCAGCATCAAAACATTTGTTTTCAACACAAAACAAAAAATATGCATGGATTTTTTTTAAAGAGAAGAAACAGATTTTAGCAACATTTTAGCCTACCTGACCTTAATAAAGCACACCATAAATCTCCATCCACATGCACACTAGCAAAATTATTTGTTTTTCATAAATTGTTTAAAACAGTTAAGCAACATAACAAGATGGTAAACAAACATACTTTGTTCTCATGGTTATAAAAGCCCACAGAGTATTAGAAATGTACATTTTTATAACTTAAATATACACAAAATCTGTCCTACCCTGTATCTCAAGCCCATAACATATCAATTTAGCACTGTAACTAAGGACTGCTACAAATCTATGTATGGGTTGCAGGCATGTGCAATGCCAATGTATCCCAAGATGTATATGCCATTCCTTAGTAACCTCTGTTGGCCATTTAAATACAAGGCGTTGGTTTTAAATATTGATATTTTGACTTTACATTCTTCTGGGGCTGGACTGTGTTTTATAGAAGGCACAGAAATTTGCAATGAGATAAAGTACTGTTGTATAATTCCTGATACTTCCTACAGTTATTTGGGGTTCATTATAGGAAGGATCCTGAATGTATATATAGAAAATTTGCCAATACATTCTAAATTTGACAGCAAGCATTACATTTATAGCAATATTAAATTTGGTTCCAAGAATTTTTATTTTAATTTCAAAACACAGTAACTATCTACAATCCAAAATGGAGTTTCCTTTCTCAGTTCTTTATGAATGAAAAATGTTTATGGGAGGAGAAAGATAAAAGATTGACAACTTAATTGTATGAGTTTATGACAAGAAAGCAAACCAGTCTTGAGAAGGCTAGGGACAGAAGTTACACATAAACCAGTTTAAGTGATTGGAAACTGGTTTAAACCTCTAACAGAACAGAAATTCAGTGCACATAAACCGCTTTCAAAATGGCAGAAACTAGTTTAAAATAAACCTGGCTGGATGTAGAATCAGACTCAACTGATTTCGGTCAAACCAGTTTATGGAACTTCTGTGCCAGATCCCTTCCCTGTTCAAGTTTACTCAGAGTCCCCCAGCATCCCAAGATGCTTGGGAACCCCAGGCTGTGCTGTCTGCTCCAACAGAGCAAGACTGGCCCCCCCCCAGCTGTCACAAAACTGAGGCACTAAAGCCTCAGCTCCTCAGCCTGCTTCCTGCCTGGGTCTGTCAGCCCAGCAACATGGGGAGCAAGGGAGCAGATGCCCAGGCCCCCTTAGCCCCGGTACAACAGGAGGAGAAAACGCCCCTGTGGTGGGGGCTTTTCACTCCCAGCCCCCTTTGCAGCCCAGCAAGTTGTGCAGTGATCGGCTCAGTCCCACCCTCTCCCCAACCTCCACCTTCTAGATGGGGAAATATACCCCTCACCACTCCCAATGAGGTCTGCCCAGTGTGGGAGGGAAAAAACACCAACTGGGGGGGTTCACTGCCCCCACATCTCAGGTCTGGCTGGGATCCCCCAGCCCCACCCATTCCCTTCCCAAGCCATCATATTCTGGGGGCGGCAGGGGGAAGGAAGACACTGCCCCACCACCCTCACACAAGCCCAAGTGGGCCAGTGCCAGGCTAAGGTGGTGGCAGTGCTCCCAGCCCCTGCTCCCCCATCCCTTTCAGAGGTTATGGCTGAGGAAGGGGTGGGGCTGGGCCAATCCCAAGTCAGCTTAAACTGCAAAGGGGTTGGGGGGGGCAAAAAGGCCCCAGGTGGGTGCTTTCCCCTCTGTGCTGGGCAGATCTCATCTGGGGGAAATAGTGCAGCCCCACCCCCTGCCCCCCACCCCTCTCTCAGAGGCAAAAGCTAGGGAAGGGGTAGGGGGTCAGAAGGATCCCAGCCAGGCTTCAGCTGGGGGGGGGGGAGATGAACCCCACCCCCCCAGTTGGGTGCTTTCCTCTCCATTCTGGCCAGAGGTCAGCTATGAGAGGCTGCTGGGGGGGGTTCCTACCCCAACCCCCCCACCCCTTCTCAAAGGCAGAGGGCTGAGGCAATCCCAGCCCGATTCAAGCTGCAGAGTGGATGAAACCCCCATATCCCGAGTGCTTTATCTACACATGGAACAGACCCCAGCTGGGGGGCCAGTGTGGGTGAGGGGTCAGGTCACTGTGTTCCCCCCCCCTTGCAGCCCCATCCCGGAGACCGATGGCTGCAAAAGGGGCAGGGCTGGGAACTAGAAGTGGAGGAGAGCCGTGGTTTCCCCCCACCATCCCCACAGACCCCAGCTACCAATCAAGCCCAGGCTGTTGGTTCAGCAGCCTTAGGCAGCCTGGTGATGAGGGGTGGTGCACATGAGTGCTCCAGGGCTGGGTCAGTGCAGGTTTCTGCCTGTCTTGGCCACCCAAACACTGAACATTAATTCAGTTTGTTACCAGTTCGATCTAGGCAGCTTAAAAAAAAACAGTAAAGATGGAACTTACTTTGCTTCAAGTTTTTTGAACCTCTATATTTAGCTTATAAGTGACTGGAAACCAGTTTAAATCTGTAATACAACAGAAGCTCAGTGCATATAAACTGCTTTCAAAATGACTGAAACTAGTTTAAGATAAACCCGGATGGATGTAGTATCAGACTTAAATGATTTGTTAAATCTGTTTATTGAACTTGTTCCAGATCCCCTCCACATTCAGGTTAACTCTCAATCCCCCAGCATGCCAGGTTACTTTGCAGCTCCCCCAGAACCCCTTCTTCCCCCCTGCCCATCACAGGGTGGGTGGGCTAGCTTTGGCCCAAGCTGTCTGCTCCAACTGAACAGGGAGGCATCCTGTACTGCCTCTGTCTTCTGGCCTGAGCCACGGCAGGAATGTGGCTGCATTTCCAAAATCAAAAGTGAAGTGAATGTCTGTTCA